>NW_022111324.1:42638867-42654986 GCF_000313985.2 Echinops telfairi | reverse complement strand
AAAAAAAAAAAAAGAAACTACTGAATTTTGCTTCTTAATCTCTTTGCTGCTGAGCAGCCCGCTAACCCTGCCTGCTAGATGTGCATGTGCCCTTCGTTCTGGAATATTTCAGAATGAGCTTTCCATTGAGCATTAATGGCAAAGCACTTTTTTTGGGCACCAAAAAAAGAGATTGAAATACAACTAGGTGTTAAAGATAAAATACGATGTACTTCAACATTCCCAAACTACATGGGCAATATGTAATGACATTTGAGATGTGTAGTGAGAATTTTATTCTTTCATCTGTAAGTATTCAGTACATCAAGGTTTTCAAAGATGAAATGAAAATCATTAGCTGTATTTTTCCCACCCAATCTGATCAAACAAATTCTTACCAAGCAAAATTGTTGTTATTAAATCAGACTCTTAAAGGCCATGCAACTCAAAACTAGTGTTTGAAGGTCCAATGTTTTCTTTTTGATCACTACCCACTGGTAACTTGAATCGTTGCCTTACTAATGGATCTGTGTCACCGCCCTTCTGAGAGCTCCAGTATGGCTCTTGGAGTGAGGAGTTCCCTGGAACAGTTGTCTGTTCGGTCTCCATGACAGCAAATACGCTCCTGCACGCTCTCTTCCTCTGCCCGCCCCGCACAGACCAGGACTACATACAAAGCAGTGTTCCAAATGCTATCAGAAGAAAAAATTATAGTAGTTTATAAATAGACAATCTGTGTCGAGACAAGTATAAAACAAAAACAAAATATTATTCTAAAAGGATTTAACAATAGTAATACATTTTTTAAAAAACACATTCAAGAGGGATTCAAATGTTTTTGAAATACGGAATTAATAGATAAGGGACATGAACCCTTTGAAGTGCCCTGTAATATATGTGTGTGTGAGTCTATATGGTGCATTAAGTACTATTGATATATATAATGTATTACATATGTGTATGTACACACACATGTATACCAAGCTGTCCACTTGGTAGTCACAGGGAGTTGGTTCTAGGACCCACATGGATACCAAAAATAGCAAATACTCAAGTCTCATATAAAATGGCGTGCATCCTTTTTACATATTTTAAATCATCTGGAAATGACCTGTAATACCTAATTTAAATATTGTGTAAATATCACTTTAATCTCCCTCTTAGACATTGAGTGATAGCTTTGACCATTATTAATTCTTGGACTCATTTCCCCTCAAATATTTTCAATTGACGTTGCTTGAATTTACAGAGATGGAACCCATGGCCATGGACATAGATGGCCAACAATATAACGATATGTGCTTGTGTTTCAAAAAGTTCATGGAAATTTTCATTACTATGAATTTTTTCCATGAACCCTTTGAAGACTCCTCAGATGCATTTTATTATGTGTTGTCTCAAGTTGATTCCAGCTCATAGCAATGCGTCCAACTACCCCGTGGGGCTTCCTTTACAGGTCTTTTCTCCTGCCAAATAGCTGGGGGGTTTGACTATTTCATTGCTAGCTGAGTGCTTAGCCATTCATTACCTCCTCTGCCTTGCTTTTTCTATTCTCCAGCAGGACTGTCTTTTTAATGTAATGGTTCTCAAGGTACCTTTGCTCATGATTTTCCCTCTTTCCAAAAAATCCTCTTCTCTCTCCTCCCAACAGCCTCTGTGATGAGATGGCTTCCTCCAATTCATCCTACAAAACAGAACACATAATCAATGACAATATTAACAGAAGATCTTTATGCTCCAGGGAGATGATTGATAAGACTCTTCCATAAATTAACAAAGAGGTCACTAAGGGGAGCCAAAGGAGGATTTTTAAAAATAACAGCAACATAGATCCAAGAATGGATTCTGAGCTTGTGCTAAATCTTAACTCCAATTTAAAAACAATTAGTTCTTACATCATGGCCCTGCTTGATACTCACCCGCATGAAGGGAGGAACACAGAAGAAATGAGTGTGGTGAAAAAATTAGGTGGCTCCTGGATATCAGATAGAATCGTATCTAGAGTCATAGAGGCTTGTTTCAAAACAAGCAGCTACCTAAGGGAGAGGTCAACTAAGCCCACATGCAGGAAGCACACCACCATCTGTGACCCAAGGATTGTACATCATATCATCCAAAGCAGAAGGAGGGAATGGCGTGAGGGCTTGAATCGTGAGATTCTGGTTTGCAGAAGCCCATGGATGACAGTGGAAGTCCAAGATCTGCTTGTGAGTTCCACACGGGAAATACGCCTCCAGTGATTCCCTCTCTCCGTGGAGGGAGGGGAATAAGCTGGTTACCAAACAGAGTGCCTCGGAGAAATGACTGTAGGAGATCAAAATGATAAACCTGACTTCAATGATTAAAGCCTTGTCACTTGATTCCTCCCTCTGATACACGTTGGGCCTGATCTGGTTTCCAACATTTTCTGTTTTCGTTTTTGTTTTGTTTTCATCCTGGGGTTTACCTCCTATGTGTTTTCATCATTGTGGGTAGCCCTCTTGAATTTTTGTTATATGTGTTTCTGGTTTTCAATATCTGAAACCCAGGATTGATGCACCTATAGAGACAAGGAGAATAAGGCTGCCTGAAGGGCCCAGGGGGAGGGGGCAGTAAAGAGGAGCTGATATCAAGGAGTTCAAGAAGGAAAAACAGTGCTTTGAAACTGATTGTGGTAGCAATTGTACAATAGTGCTTGATGTGATTGGACTATGGAATGATATGATATCTGTATTGGCTCCCAATAAAATGACTTTGGTGGGGAAAATCCAGTTCAATCACTTCCTTGACTAGGCTCTTCCCCTCTCTTATCCTATCAGCTTGATCATACCTCACCTATAACCCTTTATTGCACTCAATCCAACTCTACTAAATTCGCACTACTTCAACAAATGGATGTTGATTACGTACAATGTCACAGTGAATATCATAGGTCTTGGGCCGTAACAAAAATATATAGGGGCTAGAGTTTATTTTTTTATATACAAGCCAGGCAAACAAGGCAGTACTCCTTGTAAAACACTTACGCATGCCTTAGAAGAAACTATGATCACTATTTTATATTTTCAGAATGTCAACTTGACCTATTGTGTTAAAAACATAACTTCTCCTTCCATATAAGGTTTTTGAAGTCATTATACATTGAAAACATAGTTTGTGCTGTGTAATTTTTTTTCATAAAGAGAGAGAGGTATGACACATCTAAAAATCTTTTTCACTTCAGTTTATTATTTCTCAGTCTCTTTGTAAATTCACAGGTTCATAGGAATGGTCAACAGCAAACTGAACTGAACAAATCTTTTGTTTCAGGGAAGACAGGAGATTCTGTAGCAGTGGTTCAAAACACTGACTTCCCACTTCCCACCAACTAGGATGGCTATTATCTGAAAGAAAACAAAAATAGCATATGCCAGCAAGGATCCAGAGAAATTGGAACCCTGATGCATTGCCGGTGGAAATGTTAAATAGTATAGTCAACGTGAATAACAGGTTGATAGTTCCTCAAAACATTAAACAAAGACTTACCTTGTTGTTGGTGTTGTTTATCTGGTTGGTTTGTTTGAACTGGTTCCAACTCATAGCAACCTTGTGTGCACCACAATGAAACAGGACCTGGTCCTCTGCCATCCTCACAATTGCTGTTCTGTTTCACCCCATTGCGCTGGCCCATCTCGTGGAAGATCTTCCTCTTTTTTGCTGCCCACAATTTCCTTCTTCAAGTCTTCTCTGACTTGTATGTGAGAGGAAGTCTTGCCATTCTGAGTTCTAAAAACCATTTGGACTCTACTTCCTCCAGGACAGTTTTATTCATTCTTCTAGCCATTCAAGGTACATGCGGTCTTTTTTGCCAACACCATAGTTCAAATATACCAATTTCTCACCAGTCTTTCTTATTCATTGTCAAGCTTTCACGTGCATATTAGCCAATTAAAGATATCATGACTTTAGGGAGGCACATCACAGTTGTCGAAGTGATATTTTTGTTCTGTGGCACTGTAATATGCAATATGAAATTTGATTTCTTAATTGCTGTGTACATGGGTATTGTTGATGCATCATAAGAACGAGAAATCTCTTTACTTCAGTCTTGTCTGCATTTGTTATGATGTTGCTTACTGGCCCAGTTGTAGGGATTTCTGTTTAATCTATGTTGAGGTTTAAGCCATCCTGAAGGCGGTAGTCTTTCAACTTCATCCGTAGGTTCTCCAAATCCTCTTCTGTTTCAACAAGGAAGGTCCTATCATCCACGTATCGAGGGTTGTTAATGAGCCGTCCTCTGAATCTGATGCTGCAGTTTTCTTTGTACAACCAGTTTGTTGGAGTATTTGGGCCACCTATGGCAAAGCATACTATGGGATAGAGTAATTCCACTCCTCGATAGAGACGTGAAGAATTAAAAGAAAGGACTCAAATAGCCACATTCAAACAGATACTGAAGTTTTAATCATGATAACAGAAAAGTAGAAACAACCCAGAGGTCCGTCAACAGACTAACGGATAAACAAAATATAGTACATGCACTCAGTGGAGTATTATTCACCCATGAAATAAACGAGGTTCTCCTACAGGCTGCGACATCGATGACCTTTGAGGACACTGTGATGAGTGAAATAAGTCAGACAGAGGCTACATAGTGCATGCTTGAACTTATTTGGAATATCAAGAATTGGCAAATGTATGAAGATAAACATTTGTTAGTAATTACCGTGGCTATAAGGAAAGTGTAATGTAGGTTCAATTTACGGTGATGAGAAACTTGCAGAGTTCATGATAACAGTTACACAACATAGTAAATGAAACTAATGTCACTGAATTATACCCACAGAAATCGTTCAAATGGTAAATTTTATGATATATATATATCTATATCCACTATAATTTTCTTGACAAACAAAGAAACGCAAGCTCAATCAGAAAAACAAACATACGAACCTCTTCCTTGTACTAAAAGCAAGCCCCTCATCAGCGGCCACTAAAATAATAACTATCTCATGTTCCCAAGAACTAAACGCCACCAAGGCAGGCTAACATCAGAGTGTGAGTTTGATCATAATCAGGCAGAAGTTCAACTATTTAAATTCCCTACTTCTCCTCTGGGTTCTCTTTCATTTATTGGGTGCTTGTGGAGAAATGCTGTCCACACAGAAATCTCAAGAATTTGAATGTGAAAAAGAAAGAAGTCAATGATTGTCTAAGTTTCTTAAAATATATTCAGCTTAAACCTTAAAGTAAAATCAGTTTAAACCTTAACCTAATCTATAAATGCTAGTATTTCTGTTATTCAATAAAGCCTTAAGCAATTTGAATAATCATTTCTTTTTCCTGATCTTCTTGTTTTATTGGTTTGAATAAAACACAATTTGAAAATGAAATTTGGTGAGTATAAGTGAAGGCTATTTGAATAGAACGCCTGTACTAAGCACTGCTGTGTTCCACAGCCCATTCAGAGCTCGGGACCGTGAAACCAATGCGTCCCACACGCTCCAAACACATCAGTGCGCAATTCTAAAGCGACACCACTCCGGACACTGTCTACAAATGAATGCCATAGAGCACAATGTTGTTTTCTGCCTGCCCTAACATTTCATTTTCACCAATTGCATGCAGATTTAGCATCAGGAAACTCCTGTCTTCCACTCTGGGTCCATATGACTCAGGAAAATTTGAACCCAGTGTGTTGGCTCTAGAGATGGGAATCGGACTGAGGTTTGTCTAAGGAGAATATTTCATCTCTTGCCCACAGCCGTTGGCTCTTAGATAAGCATTTGACCCAAATTCCATGAATTAGAATCAATCCTGAGACTTCTGCTACTGATTTGGTAAGGAATAGAACTTTCCAATCAGATTGCCAAGTGTTGGATGGCATTGTTGCTTTAAACTGCCTGCAGCTATCCTAGAGAAGAGGCCATGAATGAAGCCAAGAGGTAATTTAAGAAGGTGAAGGTGGGTAAAGGTACAATGGTGCCTGAAGTGAGATACAAGAGGAGATCCAAGAGGAAAAGGCGAGGGATGCTCCTGTAGGTTGAAGTCCTGGATCCAGGCACATTTGATTCTATCCTGTGTTTCCCACTTGCGAAGTCCATACAGTCCTTTTCCTGCTTGTAGCAATCTGAATCCATTAAGCTCACTTGCAACTGGAAAAAAAATCCTTTGAATACAAACACAGGGACAGAAACAAAAGGCAAAAATGAAAAAGCAGATCATTAAGTCAGTGAACAAGAGACTTATTCTAATATATGCTTCTGTCGTCTCTGCCTAAGTACCTGGTAACCATAAGGAAATGAGTATAACTTGGGAGAGTTCTGAAAACATTAGCCAATGATAATTTTATAAGCCACATAACATTGTTGTGGTTTATTTGAGTATATTTCGTAACTGACAAAAGTGATTTACATTTATACTTATTTATGTCACTTTGAGATACAAAACTCTTAAAAATTTGAACTCAGTCTATGGAAAGCACCCAGAAGTGATCTGGCAGTCCAGCTAACAGCATATCATACTCATAGTTTGTAAGAAACCAAGGTATGATATTTTCTCTAAATTTGTATTATGTTCATTTGGCTGGTGTTAAGCCTATTAATATGCAACACAAATAAGCTAAAATAAAAAGAGCATCTTTGGTGGGTAGGAGGATGAATAGAAGATGAACAAATGGGGGTAAATTGACAAGCAATGAATTCACTTTAACGTTCATACTTTTCATCTAGTGAGAATCTTAAATGTTACTATTTTGTTCTTTGACAGCTGTTAATAGAGCATTTCATTTGACGATATTTAAAGTGAATTTGGAAGTGATGTGTTTTTAACATATTAAGATCTGTGCTCTTTTTCACTATGAGAACAAAGGGGTTTCATTTACAATATATTATTTATTCTTCGGCAGCCTTCAATACAGGAAAGAATCCTTTTCAAACAAGGAAACTTCATGCTTACATGACACCAGCTTCCTTCCTTCCACACACCAATAACAGCACAAATGCTATGATTACATAGATTTCTAGGACATTTCTATCATATCGGTGGTATTGAGTTGGACGTGAGTAAAACGCAGGCAAAATACAAGAATGGATTAGAAAGGACTGTCCTGTTTTCCTTCAAATCTTTTTGGCAGTCTTTCTATCTAAAACACGGGTCAGGGAGGTAAAAATAAAATAAATGAATAAAAAGCAGAAAAAGAGAATCTCTTTTGTCCAGAACAAGATTAGATTTCAAATATTCTTGAGCAGAGGTCTTACTGTAGGAACATAATGAAAAAAAAAAAAAAAAAAAAAGGAGGGAAAGAGTGTAGATCCTTCTTTGTGGCTAAAGACCTGATATGGTTCCGGGTTTAATCCTGGCTGGGCATTCAGGGAGTCCATCCTCAAATTCCCACAGGTTTTTCCCCAAGTAAGTAGCGAGAAAGTGAGTTCCTTTAATGCAGTGGTTCTCAACCGTCCTAAGGCCACAACCCTTTCATACAGTTCCTCATGTGCTGGTGACCGCCCCAACCATAAAATTATTTTCATTGCTACTTCACAAGTGTCATTTTGCTACTGTTATGAATAGAGTGACCCCTGTGAAAGGGTCGTTAGACCCCCCAAAGGGGTCGTGACCCACAGGTTGAGAATCGCTGCTATAGAGGATGGTAGTCAAAGAATGGGGTGCTTGAAATCAGAGATTGTGAAAGAAGAGCAGTTATTACTGATGACAAGGTCCAAGTTTGGGTTATGAAAGTTGGAAATGAAATGAGGTGAAGAAAAAGAATTTTCAAAGTGGTCCTAAGAAACGGAAACGCCGGCTGAATGAAGCACACCCGTGGGAGTGCTTATGGATGAGACACCAGAGGAAAATCAGGCTGTGGACCAGAAGCCCAGCTCTTCACCAATGCCAACGAGTTTCCGATGGTTGGTAGAAGAAAAGAATGAAAAGACAGGAATTCTATGACCTTCAAAAGAGCTTGAGTTCTGAAAGAGGAAAGAAGAGGCAAAGAGGCAGGTGTGGGGAAAAAAAGACCAGGCTCTTGACCTTGAAACTATGAGGTAAGAGAGGAAAAATGACCTCTCCTGGATCAATCTTCCTGAGAAGAGGACATTCAATAGACAGCCAAGTGGCAGTTAAAGTAAGTTAATGAAGTAAGGAGTCAGAGAAGAAGCTGTTAGCACAGTCGAATTTACTAATCACAGACCAGGAATTCAGGCAGGTTTGTGGGAGAAGTGCGAACAAATGGGAGGATGGATCAATGTAAAAAAAGGTCCATGATAATGCATCCCCAGGGATGACTTAGCACAGACCTGAGACATAACGTCCCACACATCCAGTTCAGTGGAAGCCAAGGAGATGAGTAGATAGCATTACTAAAAGCATTATCTATCAGTTCATTTTAATGTAGACCCAATGAGCATGAGATTGTGGCATTTTACAATGGCAATTCCCCTTTTACTTTCTACTAATTCCCTGAATTCATGTTTTGCTTTCAATCATTATTCACTTCGACTAAAATTAAGACCATTGATTTTAATAGTACCAAATTATATAATACACAATATCCAAGAATGTCCAATAATCAAAACGCCTATTAATTGCTTTCTCCTTGAAGGGACCTATAAAAGCTAGTTTACAGCTTCCAGAATGAAAATGTCTCGTACTTTCATGGGAAGAGAGGATAAAGTCCCAGTCAATACATGGGTCCTAATACTAAATCCACCGAGATTAAGTTCAATTAAAGCAAATAGGACACGGCTTATGGCAGAACTAAAGGGGTAGAAGGAAATGAAATGTACAATGTTGGCACAAGTCCACAGAATATAAGATAGGGGAAATATTTCTTTAGACGTGTGATTCAGCTGTCCAAATTAAGAAGAAACATAAATTGAAGAGCAAGTGACCACAATAGCCACAAATGTTAACCACCAAGGATGAAGTAAGGGAGAAATTCTGCCCTTACTTCAGATTTCACTTTTACAGATTTTGAAGGTTCTATTAACAAGACTGAAAAAATGATACCTCATTCTCTTTCTTATACACACACACACACACACACACACACACACAACTTAGATGCCACAGTTACCCCAAAGTTTTCCTGACAGAGCTTTACTCTCAGTTGCATCTGATTTATTGTGTGCTCTTTGTCCCTCTGGATTATTTATAAAATGAAAACAAGATGAGAATTTACTACCTAAATTCTTTTTTTAGTGTAGTTAAAGTTAGTTACAGAATGGAAGCTCTGGAAATAAGTTGATTTTTCCGGGACTATAATCATTGCATTGTAATGGTGTGTTAGTCTGGGTAGACTAGAGAAAAAAAAATCTAGAGACACTCATATGTGTATAAGAAAGAGGTTTATATACAAGAGCAATTGAATATTGAGAAAACATCCCAGCCCAGTCCAGATCAAGTCCATAAGTTCGATATTAACCCATAGATCTGATACCAATCTACAAAGTCCTCTTCAGACTCATGAAACACACGCAATGATGCCAAATGCAGGAAGATCACAGGCCAGTGCGTGCAAAGTATTGTGGATCCAGTGGCAACAGAAACATCTCAGTGTTGGCAGGGGTTTTCACATGGCTCTTCCAGTTTCCAGGCCACTAGGGTCTGTCAGCATAGTGCCATGCGTCTTGTCAGCAGAGAGTCTCTCAGGGAGAGAGCAGAGAGAGTGTGTCTCCCACCTCCAAGGAGGAAATTCAGGAATTCCCAGAATCCTCAGGGGAAGGCCATGCCCACACAGAGGCTTCATTAGCTATGACCCAAATGACAGACTAGACTCCACCCCTGCACTATTAATCCTCTCAAGTTCAAATTGACACCAGATTACGTAACTACCACAAATGGTAATATTCTAGGGGTGGTTGGATGAGTTAAAAATTAGCAAGAAATTTTCAACCTTACTTGAGGGACTTTTTGGTTTTTTAAAAATTTCATGATAATTACCTTTTCAATGAACAACCTAGTAATTTACAGTTTTTCTCCAGTTCCTTTTCTTTCTTCAGATAATGATCTATAATAATGAATATGGATGAGAAGGTAAGGGAGAAGGGGCAGGGAAGATGAATTAGTGGAAACAACAGCTAGAGTAAAATGAGAATTTTGACATATTGTGAAAACTGTGACCAATACTACTGAATAATATGCATGGAAATTGCTAACCAGGAACATAATGTTTTGTGTAAACTTGTTCCTAAAGCATATTAAAAGATTATTTTCTAAATTATAAAAATAAATAGAAATTAAGGGTTTGAAATTAATGAATTCTTTATTTGTTCTATGCTTACACTTTTTGAAGTCCATTTTAAACAGAAAATTTCTAGAAATTACAATGTGTGGTCCAGTGTTTACCTCTATTTATATTTGAGCTGTCCCCAAATACCAGAGTTTTTTAAAGCTATGTATTTAAATTTTTTTACAAAACAACCTTATCACATTCAAAGTACTCTCCACTATACTTAATACATTTGTCAACTCTGCAATTCCATTGGGAACATTTTCCAAAGTCATCTGTTTGGATGGCTGACAGCACCTCTCCCCCTTTTTTGATTCACCTCTTCTATGTCCTCAAATTGCCATCCTTTCATACCCCTGTCCATTTGCAGAAACAAAAAGAAGTCGCATATACGAGTTCAGGTGAGTCAAGTGCATGGGGCAAGAGAGGCATGCTGGTTTTTGCCAAAAACTGGCACACTGAGATGGCTGCGTTAACAGGTGCATTGTTGTGCTGGCAAAACCAGTCCCCCATCTGCCACAAAGCAGGCCCTTTTTTGGTCACACACTGTTATACAATCTTTTCAGAACCTCTAAATAGAAAGCTCAATTCGCAGTCTGACCTGGTGGAATGAACTCCAAATGCGCTATGGGTCAACATTTTTGTCCATTTGGGAAGTGACAGGTGTCCAGAATGAGGGTTGTCATCAATCGACCTTTCACCTTTTTTGAAGTGAGGAAACCACTTGCGCACTTGACTTTGTTTCCCATGGCAGCTGTCCTCATAAGCTGTGCTCAACATCACAACAGTTGGTGTGGCATTTTTCCTGAGCAGGAAACGTTTCACAGCTACCTGCGGTTCTCTTAAATCAGCCATCACAAAAAATGAGGTTCAAGTGAAACTGTCATTATGAAAAAATTAACTGCGGCCAGAGAGAACCTTTCCAGGCAATGCCACTAAATGCACTAACTCAGAGTGAGTTGCTTGAAGCTGGCCTAGTAGGAAAAAATGCTTCCTACAAAAGCTCCACCCAGTGGAGGTTTTCCTGTTTTTCTGGGTGGGTGTCCTTCATATACCTTCATTTATGGTGCCCACAGTTATCAAAATTCAAATTTCATGCACCTGATGTATGATTGATTTCAAGGTGGTGGTTTTGTGGCTGTTTGGTAGCATCAGGTCAGTTCTTTTCATAGCAACCCTACGTACAACAAACAGAAGCACTGTCCAGTCCCACACGCTCCTCACAATTGTCCTTCTTGGAGTTTTTTTTGTTGTTTTTCTTAAGGGGGAAAATTTTTGTCATGGAACAAGCGAGAGATACTTGTACCTAGAACAAATTCAGGTTGGGTCAATGGGGAGGTCAACAGACCAACCATCAAATTCAATGCAGCATAATCAAGATTACAATGATCTCAGTCTGATAGTAAGGCTGTTTGAGACCCTTGCTTTCATGTCTTTTTCATAGCTCTCTTCACAAGCATACAGGAATCCGATTGATATCTGGTTATTAACTTGGGATCCTGCTTCATTACCCAATTCCTCAATTGTTTCCAGCAGGCTTTTTATGGGGGATTTTTGGATTTTCTATACATAGGATCATATCATCAGCAAATAGCAAGAGTTTTATTTCTTCTTTGCTTGTTTGTATTCCCTTGATTTCTTGTACATTGGTTTCAGGTTTGTGTGTTGTTACGGTTGGTATTTTGACCATAGTACTTCATTTGAGTATTTTTTTGCAAATGTGCCTGACACACTGACTGAATATATGGATTGTGATAAGAGCTGAAAAAGTTCCCAATAAAGTATTTTTTAAAAAGAAAGAAAACAATGGAGAGAATACTGGAGGAAAAACCCTGTCAATCTGAAATCTTGTACCCAACTAAATGATCACTCAAATCTGGTGGAGAAATAAAAGTATTCCAAGACAAGGAGAAACTAAATTAATTCACCAAAACTTCACAATTGTTCTTATGTTTGAGCCCATTGTCGTAGCCATTGTGACAATCCATCTTGTCAAGACCCTTGCTCTGTTTTGCTGCCCCTCCACTTTACCAAGATGATGGCTTGCTCCAGGGATTGCTCGCTCCTGATAGCTCCAAATACTTGAGATGAAATCTCACCACCTTTGCCTCTAAGGAGCATTCGATCTGTATTTCCTCCAAGACAGATGTGTTTGTTTTTCGGCAGTCCATGATGTTTTTGATATTCTTCACCAACACCGAGTTTAAATGCAACAATTTTCCTTGGTTCTTCCTAAGTGGATGTCCACCTCTCACAGGTATATGAGGCAATTGAAAATATCATGTCTTGGGTCAGGTGCACTGTAATCCTTAAAGTAACATCCTGGATTTCCAACACTTTAAAGAGGTCTTGTGCAGCAGCTTTACTTAATGCATTGCTTCATTTGATCTCTTGACTGCTGTTTCCTTGAACATTGATTGTGGATCCAAGCAAGATGAAATCCTTGAAAACTTCTGTCTTTTCTCCATTTATCATGAGGATATTTTGAGATAATTTAGTGAGGATTGTGTGATGATTTTTGTTTTGTTTACAGTGAGTTATAATCCATAATGAAGGCTTCAATCCTTGATCTTCATCACCAAATGCTTCAAGGGCTCTTCACTTTCAGCAAGCAAAATTATGTCATCTGCATATGACAAGTTGTTAATGAGCCTTGCTCCAACCCTATGTTGCATTCTTCTTCATATAAACCTGCTTCTGTGACTACTTGCTCATCATACAGATTGAATGTGTATGGTGAGAATAAAACCCTGACATGCCCCTTTACTGTCTTCAAACCATGCAGTACTCCTTTATTGTGTTCTTCTTGAGCACAAAGAAGTGTTATAGAATTCCTGTTCTTCTTAAGGCTATTCATAGTTTGTTGTGATCCACACAGTCGAATTCCTTTATAGTAAATGAAACACAAGTAAACATCTTTCTGGTATTCTCTTCTTTCAGCCAAGATCCATTTGATGTGAGCAGTGATAACCCTTGTCCCAAGACCTGCCTTGTGATTTGCTGCTGTGCTGACACAGCCTAGCTCTCTCTACAAATAGAGGAAGATCTGGCAGCAGACTAGACTTGAAGGACTGCTAGTCTCTCAACTTTCTCTCACAGATGTGAGTTGCACTGAGCCATTTGTAGTGCTTTACAATTTAACTGTTTATTTCTTGTATTATATATTTATCTGTATATGATTTAACAGTTCATTTCTTGTTATATATCTAATTATCTTTATAAATAAATATATTAAATTATCAGCAATTTGGTTTTATCTCTCTAGAGAACCCTGTCTAACACACTGTTCTTGAGATGTTCTAAAACATTGCTGAATATCATTCCACAAGGTAGAAGCAGTCCATTGACAGGGATCGGGCAGTGGTTCAAGCTGGACTCAGAAGAAACTTGCTAACAAACAAGTTAAAAAACAATCCAAAAATCCCACTCAAGATCTTCACCCCTAAAGAAGCCCAGGATTTCTGCCTGGCTCCCAAGAATTACTAAAAAATACAGGCACTTGTAAAGACATAGAAACTTGAAAACTGTTTTTCACATCACAATCAGTAGACTTTGAAGGAATAAGATGACTCAAAAACTCCGCCGTGAAGAGTGGGTTAGACAGTATTCTAATATAGTATGAAGGCTATTTTTAAAATTTGGATAATTTGAGTTCTAGTTTTAATTGAAGTAGGTAAATATTTCAACCATTGAAAATCATATTCAATGATTATTCATGAGTGATTATCATGAGTAATATCATATTATTTTTAGTGGTAATTCTTTGGAGCCGTGCAGAAATCCTGGGCTTTCTTAGAGATGAAGATCTTTAGTGCGATTTTTGGATTGTCTTTTAACTTGTTTGTTTGAGGTGTGTGTAGTGGTTGTTTAGTAGCAATAGCAGCAGCAGTAGTAGTTTAACTACTACTGATGAGAAATGAGACAGAAAAAAATGGAGAGCTATTAAATGGATAGTCCACAGCACACTTTGTTCTGTATCTCCATTTGCAAGCTACACTACCTGTGGGACACCTAACCCATGGACTGTGTCTCTGTAACTTGAAGACTCTTATCTTTAGGTTTAGGAGATACCCTCTAACATTAAAAAAGTCCCATTGTTTGCTTTGGCTAATTAAATGCAAGTAGAAATTATTTGTGTCACTGCTAAGTAAAAGTATTTAGTTGCAGATACTGGACTCGGAGCCTTCTGTTTGTTGCCAGGACAACTGTGACAGAAGGAGCCATGCTCGGGCACCAAGGGGGAAAAAGTTGCCCTGGAGATTCATCCAGACCCAATGAAGACGGTTGTGAATTAGAAATCAAGATAGCTGTCTGAAGTCACTAACATTTCTTTCCTTATTACTGTGGCATAGCCTAGACCACCTTGATCAATACTAAAATCTGAGCAATTTTGTATTCCAAAATTTTCTATCTCCTTGGGGAACTCATTTTCTAAAAATTTATTCAATTTAAAAAGAAAGTATTCAATAGCTAACTTAGCAAATCTCAACCTGATTCTCAATCATGGTTTTATTTCTGGTCAACGTTTCCTTCAAAAGGAAAGAGTAATTTTAGCTACAGGAAGAACATTTAAATATATTATTTCTCCACCCTCTCCACCCCCTAAAAAGAGATTATACTTTCAATCTGTATTTTAAGTAGTACCTTCTTTTTAAAAAAAATTAGAGAGCGATGTTTTTGTGATTTTTAAAGGATGACCATGGTTGGTACTTTAGAGTCATTAGAGTCTAGTTTTCAGCATGAATCCATCTACCTCAAACCCCAGGCCCTGTACTTGATCTGGTGAGTGAAAAGTTCTACAGACCAAAAAATGTACTTAGCTAGAATATACGTGAGAAATACTTTGACAGTTCTCCCTATCTTTTCCCCGCTAGCTATGAAACACATCTCTCTCCTCCCCAACTCTGCTGTCACTTTGAAGATCATCCACTAAATTGGTCATACCTATCATAGGTACCCGTAGGCGAGAGAGAGAGAGAGAGAGAGAGAGAGAGAGAGAGAGAGCAACGAAGACATCATTTCATGAATTGAGATTAGGGCGCTTTTGCCAGAACCAGTAAATTCTTTAAAGACACATTAACACTTTCCAAGGCCAACTAGGAAATGTCAAATTTTACCCCCGTCAGTGTAACTATTTTGGGGGGTGGGGGTGAGGGGAGACCATTGTAAATTCATTATGGACAGCTTATCTATTCTCTTGTCTGAAAAGGTGGTTTCCACAGAGTGAAGCTCTAACTCTTCCCATTGTTGTCTGTGACAATAGCTTATCTGTCACTATTTAGCTCAAGAGCCTGTAGACGATCTTTTAGCTGAGCCACAGCCGTGATCAGTGGTATCTGGTTGCGTTACATACGGGGGCACTTTACCTATGGAAACCATCTACTAGTACAGGTTTTCAAGAAACCAAGAGAACTCCCAGGACACTGTATTTACACCTTTAAGAACAGCCTTCTCTTGAAGGTTCACGTATGGCTCACAAAATTCCAGGTCTGCATGTGTGTGCTCGGTCTAGTGTGGACCATACAGAATCATGTCCCAGTCCTTTGATTATGTACTGTCTTGTCCCTGTCTGGATGACTTTTCAGAAGCTGACAGAGCTTTTACAATTTAATTGGTGTTGACACCTTTTGAAGCCATGCCTTGAGGCACTAAGGGTCATTGTCTGCTTTCTCTGTTTCTCTCCAATGCCTCCACTTGGCTACCTCGAAGCCTGTGGTGCCTGGCTGGCCCCTGCACTTTTTATTCATGTTCCTACTTGTTCTGGGTCGGTTACAAGAGCCCTTGTTAAATGCCCAGCAGGCAGCAGTGAATGGAGATTTTGACTATGTGGGATTTGAGGCCTCTGGCAATAATGGAGAATAAACTATAAATATAAAAGTATCCCTGTTGTGGTCTGTGTTGTTATCACCAAAGATTGATTCCAGAGGACCTCAGACCTCAGACCCTTTCTGTGC
>NW_022111324.1:42628142-42637561 GCF_000313985.2 Echinops telfairi | reverse complement strand
ACCTCCTCCCTGGGGGACAGACAACAGAAAAGTGGGTGAAGGGACACGTCGGACAGTGTAGGATATGACAAAATAATAATTTATAAATTATCAAGGGTTCATGAGGGAGCAGGGAGCGGGAAGGGAGGGGGTAAAATGAGGAGCTGATGCCAGGGGCTTGAGTGGAGAGCAAATGTTTTGAGAATGATGAGGGCAATGAATGTACAAATGCAGTTTACACAATTGATGTATGCATGCATGGATTGTGATAAGAGTTGTATAAAATGATTTGGAAAAAAAATAGCAGGCTGGGATCATGTATATATGCCTATTAATTCATTATATTCCTTTGAGAACCTATTGCCAGATCCTGTGCTGGGAATATCCCAGAAGTGGAAAAAAACATTCCCTGTCCTCAAGCTTTTACTCTGCTAAGCTGCTTAGTCACATAGTCCGTACTACTGTGCAAAGCTGGAAGACTGCATTGACTGTATTTCTTTATCTATCTGCTGCCTCAGTAATGCAACGTCCATAGAAAGCAAAGGATGTGCTTTGTTCAGCTTTGCATCTCAAGAATTTGCTGTGTTTAATAGCTAGTGTCAATCGGTAGCCATCTAGTAGAATCCAACTCATGGCGACCCCATGTGTATCAGAGTAAAACTGTGCTCCACGGTATTTTCAATGGCTTATCTGGGGTAAGTAGATCACCATGATATCTCTAGGCGGGCTTCAACCTTCCATCCTTTGGTTAGCAGTAGACTGGATTAATTGTTTGCACCCCCTTGGTGACTCCTAGTCAGTACCTAATAAATATTAATAAGTGAATAGTGATTGGAGAAGTAATGGTGACTCAACAGTATTTTGAGTTGCTCAAAGAACCATAGTAATTCATCATCCTTCAAGTCCTTCATTTTCTTGTTTATTCTGTCTTTATGGCACATACTAACAACCTTCCCACTTGTCTCCTTCACCTGACCTTGAGCCCCTAGCTAGATGCTTGCCATGCAGTAGGAGTTGAATTGCTCTTTATCTTAACTGCATTAATAAACTAGGATAGGAGACAAACATATTTCAGAAAAATTAGAAAAAGCTCAATTAGGGATATGCATAATTTGCAACAAAAGCAGAACAACCCCGTGAAAATGCTCTGCCAACTGCTGTGAAATTTGTTCTGGAACCAAAGAGGTCAGCGTTGGAATCTCACATTTAGAGCAGGGAGTTATCTCCTAAGTTACGCTCGAGACGTGACTCACAGCAGACGGTAGACGCCATCAAGAAAGCAAGTGCAGCAAGTCGTTTTATTCTGCATGGTAGAGTTTCTTTTCATGACTGAAAAAAAGGTGGAGATTGATAAGAATACTCAGAAAACAAAATGTACAAAAATGGAAAGTTTACCATCATAATTGAAGTCTATCATATCTATATAGAGCATATAGCAACCAATTTTTAATTTTAAAAAATAGGTCAAGCTATTGTTATTTTTGAACAATCACTGATTATAATGAAAATTTAGTTGAACGGATTAGGGTCACCATTTCGTTGTGATTGTGTAACCTTGTATCAGTGTAGAAGCCATCAGAATCCCAAGCAGCGCTCTATGGTTGTATCACTTCTGCAGAAAAAGGCCTTCGTTCTTGTCTAGAAGACTACAATGAGAAATGTCTTTTTATGTTACTTTTGTATTCTTGTAACTGAAGATTATACAATCATAGAAGGGGAAGAAAACAAAGTGTTTTTATTTTAGAAAAAACTTGAGCCAAGGGAGCAAAACAATCATATAACATTTTTAGTGGATCGTCTTTCTATGGCTGAAAAATGGAAATCAAATGATTCAGCAGATTTCCCTTTTGGTTTAGATGCTGAAACGGAGAACCAAATTTTCCACCGATGATTCTTAAAATCCTCTGGGCAATTTACTGTCCTGGTGAATTCTATTCTATTTTATACTAAAAATTCTTTCTCCTAAGTCGTGATTTAATTGATTTGCCACTTCAATCCCTTTCAAAAGAAGTTAGGGTAGCAAAAGAGAATTTTAAAGTGTATTTACTTGTAAAATAGACATTTATCTCCTGATTTTCTGAACCAGTTTCTTTTATTAGTGATTGTTATAATATAGAGTCATCAGATAGATTAATCAGTAAAATACAATAAAAATAAAAATTCTGCCAAGGAGGGAATTATTATAATATGCTCACTTACTGTGAGCCAGACCTGAAAAACATACTCATATTCTAAAGGAACCAAGAAGTGTTCCAAAATGTGTGTGGGATTTGGGTGGGGGAGTGTGTGTGTGTGTGTGTGTGTGTGTTCACGCAGGCATGCGTGCATACATGAGTGCAAACTTTAGAGAAACATCGACAATGACCGTACTATCTAAACAAAGCTAGTTGGAGAACATCCAACTTATTCTTAGTGTCACATCCAACGAGTTTGGCTTCAAAGTTATCAGGGACACAGTGCCACATTTATGCCAAACCTCCCAGATGAGGGGAGAGTCCAGGCAGACAGAGCTCGGCGCCCAGCTTGCCTTCCACTGGCATTTTCCCCAACTTGTCTGGTGCAGTTTCATTATTTGTAAAGTGGGAATAGTGATAGGACCTACTTCAAATCTTTTCATGAAGAATTAATATACTGCTTTTCTAACTGGGTCAAAAAATGGTAGCTGTTCTATACTATAAAAATAATTATATTATTATTATTATATATCAAGCATCAATTATATACTAGGATGTAATAACCAGGTAATATTTTAAACATGGTTCCTGACCTAAAAAAATAAGTAAAGTAGCAACAAGAATTTCCTACTCCAGCCCCCCAATAAAAAATAGGTTTGTCTAAGAAAATGAGACTTCTGCTGTAAAAGATGTTTAAATATTATTCAAAGCCATTTTATTCCATGAAATTTGAGTTTATTAATACAAAAATTTGCAGCAGCAATGTCTCACACTGGGTGAGATTCGCCACTGGGAAGTGGAACTTACTCTGTATATGAAAGGCAATCTGAAAGCTATTGCATTCAATATTGATTGGTTATGCTTTCATTGAATTTTAAAAATTATTTTCATATTTTATTTTATGCTTTCCCAGCAGTTTTATTGGCACATAATTAATATATCATACAATTCAATAGTTTAATCACATCAAGAAGAGTTGTCTAATAATCACCACAATCCGTTTTAGAACATTTTTTTCATTCTTGTACTCATTGGTACTAGCTCCCCATTTTCCCACTACCTCCCCTGTCAGACCTCAAGGAACCATTAATCCAGTTATTAGTTCTGGCACTGAATTTTTAAAATAAACTGATGTATTCAATCAGAGACTCTGTACATATATCAGCAAAAGCATTGCTGTCTTTCATTGAGTGGGAGAGAGATATTTTATGCTTCAAAACACATGGAATGTTTTGAAATTTTATGATTGAAAAATGTGCTCCAATTCCAATTTTCTAACTAGGAATTCTAAAGTTTACTTCTTGAAAAAGACAAGTCTGAAATTTAGTAATGTCTTATCATTAACAAGGATCGTTTTCTGCAGCTTTTGTTTTTCAAGTATGCCTTAGTTTCCTAGGACCAGGTAGCAAAATACCACTTCAAGGAATAGAAATGTCATCCACACCATAGAGGGGTCACAGGAAGGGAGAGTCAACCAGGGCACAGTAAAGCACTCATTAAACACACAATATTCCTCTGGTTCCTTGAGGCTTCCTAACCCCCCCACTATCATGACCCTAGTGTTGCCTCTCACTTCGGACTAGACCTGAGCATGGACACAGGTACAGATAAGAGATAAGAGCTCTTGACACATGGAATCCAGGAACAGGAATGGGACTAGCAATATCAGAAGGGTGGGGGGAAGGTGGGGAGAAAAGGGAAGGAAGGGGGAACCAATCAGAATGATTGACACATAACCACACACACACACACACACACACCCTCCAAGGGGATGAAAAACAGAAACAATGGGGGAAGGGGGGCAGCAGTTGGAGTAAGATATGAAAATAATAATGATTTATACTTTATCAAGGGGTCACAAGGGGGGGAGGAGAGAGAGGGGAAAAAGAGGAGCTAATAAAAAGAGCTCAATAGAAATTAAATGTCTAGAAAAAAATTATGGCAACAGATGTACAAATGTGCTCAATACAATTGATGTATGATTTCAGTAAGAGTTGTAAGAGATGCTCACCTCATCCCAGGTTCCCTAAAAATATTGTCCTATACCAGCATCCACTATACTGCCAAAATTTCAAGTTTGAATTATCTAACTCAAATATGAGTGAGACTCTCTATACAATTCATTCTGGGACAAAATTCTTCATCCATGGACCCACGCAAACTAGAATATCCTGTTATCTATTTCTAAAGTACAAGGGACAAAGATTAGGCAGACTTTCCCATGCCAAAAAGTGCTCTTAGAAGGCAAGAATACCTACTAAGGAAGTTGAAAACCTAACAGGGCAAATCTCATCAGATTTCCAGACTTTAATTAATTGCCTGTTCTCCAGGTCTAGTACTCTGGGTGCTCTCTGTCTCCAGCTACTAGGCAGTAAATACGATCTTATCTCTTCTCCTCGGCTGTCCTTTCCTCCCCTCTCCTTCCCCCTCTCTTCTCCTCCCCGATGCAGGCGGTTCCACTCTGTCCTAGAGGATTGCTGAGGTTGGTGTGGACTGGTGGACAATGAGTTAGATTTTGAGAGCATATTATACTGTGACTTTGCACATGCCTTTGTATCGGTCAAGTTCTCGAGAAAATCAAAACAATTAGGATAGGGGTATAAATAAATGGTAGACAGATTCAATTAGATTAGATTAGATAGATAGACAAATTAAAAGATAGGTATGAAGGAATCGGCTTACATGATTGTGAAAGCCGGCAAGTCTGAAACACACGAGTTAGGTGGGGGGTTGACAACAGCAGCTATGAGTCCAAAATCCATCGGGCAAGTGGCAGACTGGAAACTCTGACAGAATGTCTATATTGCAGTCTTAAAGCAGAATTCCTTCTTTTTCTGGAAGCCCCAGGTTTTGCTCGTAAGGCCTTCAAAGATTGAATGAGGCCCACCCACATTACAGGGTGTAATGGACCTTACTTAAAGTCAACTAATTATAAATGTTAATCATATCTAAACACTTCAATATTTAATCTAGTGTTTGGCCAAATAATGGGCCAAAAATGGGCCAAAAAATAGCCTAGCAAAATTGACACAGAATGAATCACCACCGGGTTGCCTTGCTTCTCAGTGCTGAAAACACCAATTCTTACATAATCTCCTCGTCTTTGAGCAAAGTTAAGTGTTTCTCATTCGTTTTCTATCTAATCATTCTTCTTATGTGACACTGGATGGTGTGGCTATAACCATTGCTTACAAATCTATTGATCCCAACAGAATGCTTGCACTCTTAGAATGCCTAATGCACTGCTGGCCACTGAGACCTTAGTGGCCATCAATTAGAGGCAGTGTGTTGAATATCTGCACTATGATAACCCTGTGTCAGATGTGGCCATGCTACCATAATAAGATATGGACGTTCTTATGTAGTTTTTCATGGCTTATTGTTTAATTGGGGAGAGGATAGAAATGTCATGCTTTTTTGTCACGTGATTATCAATGACTATCAAAAATAAAATATGTCTTGCTTTTTCTTGTTGTTGTTAACATTTTTCATTATCTCTTTGACCTTAAGGAGACTATGTACGATCCAAAGTAATTATATCCAAACTGGATTTTGCTGAAATAAAATGGACTTGCTTGTTTAATGGTCAAGGAGATTAAACTAACTAACTTGACTTCTCCCTTACCTTATATCCAGTTGCAGAGATCTGTAGATCCCCAGGAAATGCAGTGTGGCAGTTAAATATTCTCCTGTCAACTTGCGAAAGGGTGTAATCTAGCCTGTCAATCAGGTCATAGCCAATGATGCTTCTGTGTGGACATGGCCTTCTCCTGAGGATTCTGGGAACTCCTGTATTGCTCCCTGGAGGCAGCACACACTCTCTCTACTAGACATTCCTGTTGACAAGCCACATGGAGCTTTGCATTCAGAACCCTGGAGCTAGCAGAGCCACAAGGCGTCCCACACCAGTAATGCGATGCATCTGCCACCACCAGATCCACAAGACTTTCCACCCATTAACCTGTGATTTTCCTGCATTTGGTTTCATTGCATGTGTTGTGTGAGTCTGAAGAGGAATTTATGGACTTGTATCAGATATATGGGCTAATAACAGACTTATGCACTTGATCTGGACTGGGTGGGGATATTTTCTTATTATACAATTGTTTTTTGACATAAAGCTCTCTTACACATATATGAGTGTCTCTGGATTTGTTTCTCTAATCCACCCAGACTAACACACGCAGTTTGCTCAAATATTTCATCAATTAATTAATGAATGGATGGATGGATAGACAGTTGGGTGGGTGAGTTAATTAAGAATCATACTGAGTGTTATATAGTGGGTATTCCTTTACATAATAACAAGTCTCATTAGCTCAAAGTGAGACATATTAGTCTCTCTGGCGTCACTACATGGTGCTAGCTTTCTGAGCTACGGTCAAATGAAGCATCAAGGTATTGAGTTGGCTTCTCTCCCCCATAACCCCAACACAGTTAATTCATATTCACCCTGTATTTCTGTGACCTACTTAGCTTTGCTCTCAACTGCTACATTTTACTTCAGAGCGTCCATGCAAGCCTCAGATCTCTCCGTGTCTTCATTTACTGTCTGAAGGGAGGTTGGCCTTGAAATCTACGCATGGCTCACTATCTATATCCACATGATTTTACTATTCCACTGTCTACAGCAACATAAACTTAATATTTCAGGAATCTCTTGCTAGAAAGATAAGTGGAGAAAATATCTTTATTAGTCATTAGTTCCACAAACTTCTTAAATACCTATCAATACTTCAACAGAAAGCATCAAATTACACTTTATTTCCCAAGAATCTTCGAATCCTCAATATTTTTGTCTAGGTATGTTCACCAACCCTAAGCTATTATATCATGATCCATATACAATGCCTGCATTAAAAGAACTGACTCAAACCAGACTTAACGATGTCAATAAATGTTCCAACTTGCCCACTCCCACCCCTACTCTCAGGCACCACAAATGCTCTGCTCTGTCCAGTAATTTTTTTTTCCTCTTGGAAGAATAAACTCGTTTTTTCTTTCTTTCTTTTTTTATTAAATACTGATCACACTTTGTCTAAGTGATGTATTGGGGAGTAAACCTGCAACCCTTCAACGACATGTGTTGCTTCTAAAGACAAAGAAAAAAAGAGAGAGAAATGTTCACACATGCAGTCAGGTAAGCTGAGGGAGGCAGGGAGAGCTCATTGGCAGGGAGAAACGAAGCCCCTCCCCATCTATGACCCAGCAGTGTTACTTCCAGCGGCTCACAGTCCAGACACTTGAGGAAGGTGGGCCTGAACAAACGCCATGGCCGTGATGAAAAGCACGAGCTCTGGGTCTGGTTTTCTCATCCATCAATGAAAATAATAATATCTATGTCCCAGGTTCTAATGAGGCGTGAGTGAGCCCGCAGATGTAAAGTGCTTTAAGAAGTGTCTAATAGGCAAAAAATAAATAAATAAAACCGAGGAGCTCATGGCAAAGGACCCAAGAAGAAAGATAATGCTTAGAAACTGTTGATGCTGATAATTGTACATGTCTGCTTGAAATAACGGATGTATGGTTTGTTACCCTGTTTCCTCGAAAATGAGACAGTGTCTTATATTAATTTTTGCTCCCAAAGATACGCTAGGTCTTATTTTCAGGGGATGTCTTATTTTTCCATGAAGAAGAATACGGCACACATTTATTGTTTATTGTTTTATTAAAAGAGACCTCGCACTTCCTGCCTGCTCCGGCTGCGCTGCGGCCAACAGTGAGCTGAGCAGCGGTGCCCGCCGCTGCTGTCCAGAGTCCAGAGTTACAGTAGCTTCGGGGGCCTTATTTTCGGGGAAGTCTTATTTTGGGGGATACCTTATATTTCAACGAGAGGCAAAACTGTAAGTAGGTCTTATTTTCAGGGGATGTCTTACTTTTGGGGAAGCAGGGTATAATATATGTAAGAGCTCCCAATAAAATTGTTTTTTAAAAGAAGTCTCTAATACATAACAAATGCTTCATACATTATAACAAGTATTTTATTAATTAAAATAAGTGATTTGGGATCAAAGTAGACAAAAAGTATCTATGTGAGATCAATTGGCAATAACTTGAAAGGCTGGTGCAATGAATTTATGAAAAATGTGGTGTGATGTTATCGAAAAACGGAGCCCTGGTGGGGTCGTGGCAAAGAGTTGGGCGTGATCCACATAGTTGGCAGTTTGAAACCACCAGCAGCTCTGTGAGAAAAAAACTGGACTTTCTCCTCCTGTACACAGTTACTGTCTCAGAAGCCTATGGGATCGCTAAGAGTCAGCATCAACTAATGGCAGTGAGTTGGGCTCAGTCGGATGTTTTTGAAAAGGACAGAGGGGATGGTATCACAATTTGAATATAACCAGTGACACTGAATTGTATATGTAGAGATTATGAAAATGCTATTATTTCATTGCACACCTTCACTAAAATAAAAAAAGTATTCTACCTTTTTTTCTTTAATACATCATTTTATTGGGGGCTCTTCCAGCTCATACAACAGTCCATATCTCAATTGTATCAAACACATTTAGACATATGAGGCCATCATTGTTTTAAAAACATTTTCTTTCTGCTTGAGCCCTTGATGTCAGCTCCTCCTTGTTCCCTCCCTTCCACACCCTCCCACCTTCATGGACCCCTGATCAATTTTAACTTATTATCATTTCCATATATTATACCGCATTCTATCTTCCTCCAAGTCATTAATGAAAATCTTGAGTCAAACTATATGAGTGTAAAACTTCAGCAATACTAGGAGAGAATTCCTGCATACGCCATAAATCTGTACATCAATCAATTAGCATTCGACAAATTGTTATTGTAAATAGTGTATCAGCGCTTCAATTCTGACCCCATTTGCAGAAGGTTATGGATAATTGTGAAAGCCCAAAATCCATTTGTAGAGCTCCCCACATGAATGAAGCCTTAATCAAATTCCTTCTGACCACTGACCAATGATATGAATAGTCTTGCCCTCAGGTAGAGCGCACTGGAAAGTGGATTATCTCCACCCACCTCCAGCCAGCCCAGGGAGGGGAAGTCTCCCTTAGAGACTTGCCTGGGTGTGTCCCTTGATAGTGATTACCATGCTAGAGGTCATGCAGTCCTGAGCCGTGCCCAGCCTGCCTTGGTGGGAAGACCCTGCAACAAGCTTGCTAGCTCCTCTAACACAATGCACATGTCCCGATCATGTCTCTGTTCACATATATTCTTCAGTAGAAGGTTTCTATTGTTGTTAGCTGCTATTCAATTGACTCCAATTCCCAGAGGCTTTGTGTATAACAC
>NW_022111324.1:42613081-42627352 GCF_000313985.2 Echinops telfairi | reverse complement strand
AGTCACAAAATCAAACATCACCACTTCTGCTTCATTTCAAATATTTGAGATAGCACCAATTTTTATTTCTCAAAATGAAGTGTTGGGAGAGACACTGGATCAGCATCCCTCGGAGTTATGATGCATCTAAATTTGTCTGGAGGCCCAAAGGCAAGAGATCACCAGCCTGACCTGCAGATTGACGAGAAGCTCGGCACCCTCTTGTGACGGGGGATTTCAGGGTAGGCTTGCTCCGCTCCGGAGCTCCTGACTTCCACACAGTCAGTCTTTGAAATATGTTCCCTCCAGGCTTAATTTCCAAAAAGGATATGGAAGTGAAAAGGTAGAAAAACATATGCATACAGTCCCAGGGCTTTCCCAGTGCCTGCAGGAGGCAGGTGAATTACACATGCAAATCACAGCCTTTGTTGTGGCTCTCACCAAAATGTGGTGGCATCATTACTGGGATGTCACCGTGATGACACTCGCTTGCTTTCTTTCCCTGACCAAGCCTCCGCTGGAGAGTAATCCAAGGCATACTGTGGTTTCTAGGCCTTAAGAAGCTGTTATTTTCTGTCTACAGAAACGCCATCTCTAGAACAGTTGTGTGGACATTGTGGTGCTTTCATAAACACCTTCTTAAAAATACTGTAAATGTGAGCAAAACACACTCCACTCAGGAGACTCCTCCAATCTCTGAATATGGAAATACTAATTTAGAATATTCGAGGGGCTAAAAACAGTTGCTTTTATCCAATTCAGTGGCCCTTTAAAATCAAGAACCTGTGCTTTAGTATGAAAATTATCCAACTTTCAAATCAAAATCCAATATGGGGTTATAAGGCTCAGTTGCTATTTATCCTAGGTAAAATACAATTCTCTGATCTGAAACAGGAAGCCGTCTTTTCTCCTCTGGTTTGAGGTAGCTTGATGAACAGAGTAACTTCTCTCCCCTTGTGAACTGGTTCTGGCAGCACTGTGGGGAGGGAGGGAGGGAGACAGGAGAGCGAGAAGACAAAGCAGAGAGAGGAGAGAGACTACGTTGGAAGCACAACCATAGTGCAGAGCGTGTGAATGTAGTGATGACAGAGAAGTCAAACCGCAACATAGAACAAATAAAGACATCTGTTTACCCCACTGTCGGGGAAGCGTAGTGGAGACGCTCCTAACCTTCCTCCAGAACACAACGGTCACTTTCTATTCTCACTTGTGAAATAAAGGCTGGTTAACCATTGGAAAATAAATGCTAGTGAGAGAATAATTGGATCTTGTACTAGAACTAAGAAATAAATAAATAAATGTGGATTTATATATGAAAAAGAAACCCACCAGCCTCCCAACTCAGGTCCCTGAAGATAAACACATTTTTCTACCACCATTTATATTGCTTCTATTTGTGCATTACAGACAATTGAAAATAAATAGACTTTTCTGATTTTCAAAGTCACTCATTCCGATAAAAGAATAAATCAAACTATTAAAGATGTATGTCAGGGTAAGTTTTACAATTTGCCTTCAAAAACCATAGAAATTTTATTGAACAAAATATCAAAATGTGAAGCTATTGTCTCTCAATGTATCTTCCATCTAATTCTATATGCTTCTGAAAGTGGTGTTTCCATCTCCCTACCCTGAAGAATTCTGTGCTCTCCGATTTACTCTGTGTCAAAATGGCAATGTGCTATTCTCAGGAGACTCAAATCATGTTCCTGATCAATGGTCTTGGAGTTTGGGAAACAAAAGGAAATCTAAAGAGGGCAAGATCAGGGCTGTAAGCTGGATAAGGCAATACTTCTCAACAGATCCTCAAAAGACAGCCCTGGCTACCCTTAAAGAATTAATAGGTTAATTATCACAATGCAAGAAAATTCCTCAAAGCAACTTTCTTCCTATAGCCACTGCAATCTTCAAATGTTAAAAAAAAAAATCTTCTTCCTAATAAGCCCCCACGGTGACCCTGTGTCCTTGGGGAAAGTTTATCCTGACACTGCACCTGTTCTTGCCTCCAGCATACCAAGAGCTGTCCTCGGAGAACAGCTGGGAATCCTTGCCTCATCCACCTGACAGTGCTCATTTGCCCCTTTAGATGTGTGGTTTCCAAAACTCAAAGGGCGCTGAAAAGGAACACAAGTTGAATCCCTCCCCTAGAGGATGCTAAACCTGCTATTTTTATGTTGTGTAAATTAAAGAGCAGAGGCTGCATCAGGGACAGGTGAGAGGTGTAAATAGCGTAGAGAATGGTTTAGCTCTAAATGGAGGATGTATTGAGAAATAAGAACTTCTGGTTTATTAGAAGCAAAACGAGTTTAATATAGCTCTGTGAGTCGTGGATGGCTGCAAACAAGGTTTCTCCATATAACACTGCTATCAATCTCATAAAGGCATCCTCAGCAAAGGGCTCTAATAAAAACAGTTGTTTCCTAGGGGGTCGGCTTGGCCAGTTACATTTGAGACACAGAGGTCCACTCAGAAGGTGGTTCCTGTTATCTCTTGTATTACAAATGGGGAATCTTGATAGATTTTTTTTCAGGGGGGATAGGGGTGGGCAGGACACAGGGCTTTACTAGAACTTATTATGAAGACATTTTGTTTTGTTTTATAATTTTATTGGCATATTCTTCACATATCCTACAATTTAATCATTCGATCATATTAAGAAGAGCTGGGTAATTGTCACTGCAGTCAGTTTTGGAACATTGTCTCCTCCCATTTGATGTTGTTAGCATCTCCTTTCCCCCAGTCCTCTTCTGCCATTTGCCTAGGTCATTGTTAATCCAGTTACTGTCTCTATAGATGGACCTATCCAGGATTTCCTATACAGAAAATCGTACAAAACACAAAGAGAAGGCAAGCAAACAAAGAATTTTGAAAACTGCACTGATCAGACAAATGCCAGGAAAGTTATCCCAGAGAAGTTTTTTTCCTTCATGATAACCACGATCGTGCTCATTCTTCGAGGGTACCAAAGACTGTCCCATGGAAATTTCATTTGGAAACCTTACCTCATCCAACCTACCAGCCTAATCTAGCCCCATGGGACTTCTTTTGTTCTCCAAACTCAGAGGACATTGAGAGGGAGCATGATTTGCAACCCTTGGGATACCGAACTGCTGTTTTGACAATGTCTAAATCAAATTGCACAGAATTCTTCAGCGAAAGGTTAGAGAGATAAAATGTATAGACCTTGATGGAGATTATGTCGAGAAACAATAGCTTCAACTTTTGATCATTATGTCTAATAAAGGTTTCTATTATTTTACAGCAATACTTTTTGACTAATCCTCCCACGTAAAATGCTGCATCCAGTATGCAAAATAGATCTACAGTTCCTTGAAAAATTAAATATATATTTACATTTAACTCAACACTTTTTGCTTCTAGGTATTTACCCAAACAATTGTAAACATATGTCCATACAAAAATTTCTATGCAAATGTTCTTAGCGCTGTCATTCATAAGAGCAAGAAACTGGAAGTTTTCCAAATGCTCATCAACTAGTGAGTGGATATAAGTAAATAATGATAAACCCATAGAATGCAAGGCTACTCAACAGTAAAACAGAAACAAATTCCTGATATATATGCTAATATCATAAAAATATGTTAAGTCGGGGGAAAATCCTGCCAGATACTAAAGGAAATCCATGGGGTATGAGTCCACTGATATGAAATTGTAGAAAGATGTCAGAAAGTATCTCAGAGCTGGGGCACAGGGTCCCGGAGTAGGGATTGGGGGTTCAGACTAGAAAGGGGCACAAAGGGCCAAAAGACACGATCCACAGCTTGACCGCTGTGGTGGTCAGACAAGTACAAACACTTTGGGGCTCAAGTCAAAAGCAAATGTTTTGAGAATGATGAGGGCAACAAATGTGCTTGACACAATGGATATGTGTATGGATTGTGATAAGAGTTGTACGAGCCCCCAATCAAGTGATTTAAAAATAAAATGAAACAAAACTATACATATGCATTTTAATGAAGGCATTTTAATTGTGCCAATTTTATCCCAACAAAGTTATTTCCAAAGCACAATAATGACTTCCACTAAGCTATCATTTGCAATGTCCCAAATACAGACTGATGTAAAACATCAAAGTAAATTTTAATTCTATAAGGACACATCCAAGATGGTTAAGGAATGCAGATTTCTGATTATCTGGAATAATTAATGATTTTTTTCTTACAGGAAATTTCCATAAATTTTGTTCTTTTCAAGTGAGCTTTTGATCTTTTGCTAAGTGCTGCGAGCCACAGAATTCAAGTCTCTGCTTCCTGACAAAAGCCTGAAATATAGGTATTTATTGTTGCTGTTTAAGTGCAAATCCATTTTCTTAAGTGTTTAGCAGCACAGATGACCGGGTGAATATCTACTTATAAAAATATTTCTTAATAAAATAGAACCATTTTCTAGATTCCCATGAGATATTGCTGTTTTTGTATTACCTATAGTCTCTTGGATCTTCTTCATGTGAGAAGAATAGGGAAAAATATTCACTGAACACTTAGTATGTGATAGGAGTCCTTGGCTGGTGTCAATAGTTACATGTTTAGCTACTAACTAAAGGGTTGCTAGTTCTAGTTAACCCAGAGGTACCTAAAAGAAATGCCTAGCAATCTACTATCAACCAGTTTCAAGTGCGATCCTACTTTGAAACACCATCATTCAGAATCAACTCCAGGGCAACTGGTTGTTATTGTGTTCTTTTTGTTTGCTGTATTTTGTTGATGATGTATTTTGTTTTGTTTTTCTATGGGACAGATACTTAATTAATCATGGTGCTATACCTAATCTTCTTTAATTTTCTCGCAAACCCAGTGTGGTAGATAATGTTATCTTCATGATGTGTAAATAAAGCAGTAGTATACTACTCTTCAGTTCTGTAAAAAGTTTACTTGCTGCCAACATTCACAAAGCCCCTTCCTTTATAATTGACTTTGATAAAGCCTGCCCTGGAAGTCACCAAGATAGTCAACAAAAGAGCACGTCACTGCATCGGACATTGTGGCTGCTGTGTCCTGTACCGGGGTCAGTCAAAAAGCATTCCTACAAGAACATAGAACCCTTTAATAAAAGCATATATCACACTGGGAAGTTTTTGCTCCTTCACAGATCCTCTGTCTGGCTCTAAACACTTTAAAGGATGATGCTTCCCTCTCCCTAACCCTCCCTAGTTGGGATCAGGCATTTTGAATCCGAGCGTTTTGACCGTTGTGAACTGGGCAATCATATGGTTTCCTATGCCAGAAACGACAAATTCTAGAGGAATGATGTTACATTAATCAGCAAAAGAACATTTCAAAATCTATTTTGAAGTACAATACTATCCGTGGTAGAATCATATCTATACACCTACAAGGATGTGAGTTAATACAATTATTATTCAAATTTTTGCACCAACCTCTAGAGTTGATTCTGAATGATGGTGAACCATAACAATTGTGAGGCTGGTGCAGGACTGGGCAACATGTCCTTCTATTGTGCATAGGCTCACTGTGAGTCAGAAGTCGCTCAATGACCCCTAAGGACAACAGCAGCCCATCGGGGTCTTTGCTTTTACATCATACCCAAATGGAAGTTCTGGGATACTTGTGGGACTCAAATTATGTTCTTTTTAAAATATTCTTTGAGTCTTGTCAATAAAGAGATGTCTGAAGGGGCAAGATCAGGGCTGTATGGTGACCAAGTCAAGTGTCCCAGTGAAAGTCTCATAGGATAACCTTTGCTACTCTCCTAAAATGAGCAGGTGCAGTGTCCAAATGGGGGAGAATCCTCAGCATAACTTTCCTGACATTTATCTGACCAAAGCAATTTTTAATTTTCTGAAAACTTCTTCATAATAATCTTGTCACTCATCCTGTGTCCTTCAAGGAAATCTCTCAATCCTCCAAAGTCAGTTACCAATAACCATGTAAACTGGCCTCTCTGCCTCAAATTTACCTAGTCCAGTAATTCTCTTGGAAGCCACTGTTTAGATTGGACTTTGTTTAAAAGACACCCTAATGAGTGTATTCCCAAAAGAACTGTTTGCAGCCATCCATTAAGCTCAGAGAGATATTTAAACACATTCTGTTTAGAATAAGTCCAAGCTGAAATTCTAGTAGCAATCTTTTCTGACTTACTCTCCTCCTAGGGTCTATTTTAACTCATAGCTACCCATACCCCTTCCATATATGCAATTTTGGCAGATGTACAACCAGAATGTTCCTTGGACGTGAGGATGATGAGGCTTTGTCTCGCATACTTTGGTTATATTATCAGGAGAAGGACAACATGGGTAACATAAGAAAAAAAATGACTGCCAATTCCTACACGGAGTGATGATATGTAGAGTCCCTGAGATGAAATCTTCATAGAAGCAGACAGCCTCTCTCTCCCATCTAACAGAGGGTCAAGTAAAGAAGGGGGCTAATGGAAACAAAGAAGACCCTCAGTGGGATGTGCTGGCACAGTATAATGGGCTCAAACATACAAATCATTGTGGAGATGGTGTAGGTCCACATGTGTTTCACTCTGCTGTGCCGGGGGTCACCATGAGTCTGAACCAACTCATTGGCACCTAACAACGACTTGAGCTGTAACAACAGCAATCTTTTTGGAAGCAGATCATCATCATCATTGTCTCCTGCGAAGCCAAGAGAGTGTTCTGTTCATGCAGTAGACCTTCCAGCTAGTAGCCAAGTGCTTGATAACGGTGCCTCCAGGGCTCCTTGCTGCACTGAATACATATTTATATTGAGCTTCTGCAGTACTTGCTAGGGTTACAAGTGCGGATTCGTTCTCAAGTCCCAGCTTAACCACTAACCAACTCTTTGCTCCTGAGCAAGTCACCACACCTTTCCATACCTTGGCTTCTTGTCTATACATTACCACTCGGTGGGAGAAGACCGATGCTGTCTGCTTTCATAAAGAGCTGCAGCCTTGGACACCCAGTAGAGGGTCCCAGGGAGTCCAAATGAGCCCAATGGCAATGGGTATTTGCTTCGTCTTGTGTTTGCTTCAGTGCCTCCCTCACCAGGCTGTGAAGGCGAAGTGAATTCATGTGAGCCAAGTCCTCAGAGCACTGCCATAGTCAACTGGAAACCCTCCATCTTCCTCACTGGCACCCAAGTCATGATCTAGAGAGCAGGTGCTGTGACGGCAATGGGAGCCCAAACGTGGGAGCACAAGTAGGTTCTTGTAAAGGTGATAGACGATGGCAAAGAAAAACATTCATGCCTGAATAGTGACCTTCCTTTCCAATACCTGCAATGACTAGCGGTTTGGCTACAGAAATCTCCTCACGATAGTACAGAAGCACACAGTGTGCTTTGGGGTTCGTGCCAGCCCTGGTCCCCTTTTGTCCCTGGAAAATGCTCACCAAATCTCTCTGGAGGGCTTTGGCAGTGGCCGGAAGAAACTGTAAGACTGGATCCACTTCAAAGTCAACGCTCATCAGAACTGTTGGCACAGAGGGCTGGTCTTGGACTTCAGGAGGATTTCTACAAGCATTGGTTTTGTTGGGTGGAGGATAAACATCAAAGGTCCTTCCACAGACTCCTTGCAGTTATGACAGGTGGCCTAAAGGAAGAGCTAAACAAATGCTTTGCCAAGAGCAAGTTCCAACTGAGACCTGCTTAGCAAAGTGTCTACCATGTTTTACTAAATAATTGTAAGGCATTCTTCCCTGCAAATTATGCAGCTCTCAGTTGAGCTAGGCAGTTGTGTGCATCTATGTTTATAAGCACCCTTAGATCAAGAACAACATAAGATCATTTATATATAAATCAACCAGTGAATCCACCAGATTATCTGACCAGGCTATAGATTCAGAGGGTTATAATGCCATATCAAAATATCTGATCCTAGAATTCCCAATAAGCACCCTCTCACTAAATCACCAGCATCTGCACACATGCATCGATGGAGATTACCTGGCCCAGCCTATCAGAGGATCACATTGTTGTCCTTCAGAATCTCCAAGCCTTAGAATTTCGAATGCAGCCCCACTGGGTGTCACTAGGAAGGCTGAAATCCTGGGCTAATCCAAAAGCGCGCTGTGCAACAGATGTTCTAGGGATGATACCAGAGGCTATTTGTATCAACCTTGGTGCAAATTGTGATGGTGAGGAGTGAGCTTGGATGAATGCTGTGGAAAACAGACACCATATTCTTTCATGGCATCCTCCTTTTTCAGGGATTTGCCTTTCTCCCGTAGAAGCATAACCCACTCCTCTTGGTCTCTTGGGCTCCCTTCTGCCTGAGTACAGGTTCCAGACATATCATGACTCTCTCAAAATATCAAAATGTATTAATATTCCAGCTACTATTCTTAAACCTGGCAGAAAGATGGGGCTTCTACTCCCACAAAGAGATATGGCCTCCGAAGCTCACAGGGGCCATTCTACCCTGTCCTACAGGGTCGCTATGAGTGGACGTCGACTCAATGACTGGGGTCATCAGACATCTTACTGAACATGTTGATCAAAGGTCCAAACGTCCATTCCCAGCAGCCACACCCAGGTCCTGCACTTGATTGACATTGTCATAACCCTGTGTTCTTCTTACGGGATGTATGACAGCAATAACTTTATCGAGACTGGGTCACTGGGTCTAGAGGTGTAGGACCATAGATGCATAGGCTATCGAGGTCAATTGGCCTAATGTGGCTTACAAAAAATGTTCTACATTCTATTGGGTGAGTGGCAAGAGAGAAAACCGTTCGATCTTTACCTGTGCACACTTTGTTCAGGGTAAACTCTGCAAGGGCAACGGCTCTATTTTGTTTGCTATCACAGGCCAAACGCAGAGGAGAGTGCCCGGTACACCGCAGGTGCTCAGTAAATATTTATTGAAAGGAAGAGGGGAAAGGAGGGAGGGAGGGCGGGAGAAGGAGGGAAAGAGGGAGAAGGAAAAACAGGAAAGTGAGAAAGGAAGAGGGAGGGGAGGACAGGACAAGGAAGGGAAGGGGGAAGCAGGGAATGAAGAGGAAAGAAGAGAAGCAGGAAAAGAAAGGATCTCACAAACGCCTATGCTATTCTTGGCAGAAGCAGCTCTCTCTGCTCGTCCTTGGGACTCTGAGATCTTCTCCATTGGCTTCTCTCTATGGGAAGCAGTCTTCTGCCACGGGCAGAGCCGGGGTTAGGAAAGCGGCCTTTCTGCCCTGAACTCTGACAGGCTCTCATCAACCTTTTCCCAATCCTGTTGCAGTGAATTTATTTGAAATCTGGGTACCTCAGTCTACACAGGAAAAGAGGAGGGTCATGTACTCTCTAAATTAAAAGTTTGCGGCTTTGAACCTTCATGATGGATATAAATGCTGCTGTGAACAGACTGAAGAATGTGGAGATGCGGATTCGTTTTCTTTTCCTAGTTAGCAGCCAGGTCTCCGGCTACAGTGTTCTTCCAGCAGTGTTCTTTGACGAATCGCACCCCAGTGATCCCAGAGAGGCCAGGGTAGCCTGAGCTGCAGAGGCTGTAGCCTGCCCTTCTAACTGGCTGATGGCTCTGTGGATCCTCCATGCGAGGGACCCAGGGTGGTAACTGCAGCCATCTTTCTCTTTTATGATTTCTCTTTCTTTTCATTAGGTTTGAGATTGAGCTTTGAAACTAACTATTAGCCCAAGACAAGGCCCGGGAAATGAGACCTTGCTGAGAATGTGACCCCCCAGTCGAACCGCAAAGTGTGAACAACTGCACGTGTGGCCTGCCATGAAAGGGGCTCAAGCTAGGATTTATGTCGGGAGATTGCTGTTGATTTGATAAAGTAAAATGAAACCAGCACCGCCTGCACCTGAAGGTAGGCTCAGGGACTTTCACCAGGAAATATCGCTAGTATTTTATCTCTCTGTGTCGTGCTACTTGACATGAAAGCCGGTGTCCACTCAGTAGCTGCAGAAGAATGTCTTGCCGGGATGCTGAGGGACCAGGAGAGTTGGATCATAATGAATAAGAGGAGAGGAAAGATGGCCAGCTGGTGTGCTGGCTAGCTGCTGCAGCACAACTCTTGGCACTTTTCATCTCTTCATCCAGGGTGCCAACCCACAAAAGCAACTGTGAGGGAGACAAATCAAGTCAATAACCCATTTCTCACCACGTGTTCATTTATTTGGTTGGTTAGAATCCTCATCAATTGCTCTTGCGCTTTAAGTTGTATTGTGTTGCTTGTTTGTTGTTTATTGGCAAAAGGACACTGTCTCAAAGTTTTAGCTTCCGTTCAAATGATTGCCTCTGTAAGATGCAGCCACCACTAGGCTCAAGGCTAATCCCCAAATAGAAAGAAAGCTTTCTTCTCTTAAGAAAAATTTCAGCACATCTTCTTATTAGAACATTTCTAGCCATCATTTCTGGGCTGGGCTCCTTTTCCCTCCTGCTACTTTTTAAAGGAATAGGATCCCCCGCAGAGGAAGCTTTTCCCTCCTGTTCTGAAAAACACCCAGGGGGATGTTGGCTGCAGTCTTAGGGAATGACTAAAAGTAAGAATTCCCAACTGTAAGAGCCTGGGTCCCACTGAAAGAGCATGTTGTTTTCCTTATTAAAATAAATTAATTAGCCTAATAAATAAGAAAAGAGGACAGAACGAGAAAGAAAATTATTCCCACTCAACGTGAGCTATTTAAGGCCTGGGGGACAGAGTAGCTATGAAAATTCTTGAGAGAATTAAAACACATGTTCACCAGAGGACCAGAAGCCTCTGGAATTTCAAACAAACCTCTATCCTATGGAGACAGTTTTAATAAAATCAGTGGTTTCTCCTTGACAGCACATCACTTGTTGTTTAACAGCTATTTTTTTTAAAAGCCAGTAAACTATCCTTGTCATGCATTCACTCTGATATTCCAACTAATTACTTTTCTCTGTAATATATATTTTTGTTTGTTGGTTTTCATTACTAAAAGTTCAACAAAGAGAAACAAAAGTCTCAGATAAAACCTTTTAGCATTATGTACATATATATTCACTAAAAACTAAAAGGAATATATATGTCTATGTGTGTGTGTTCTAGACTAAAAGGTTTGGTAATATATACTTATGAATAAATGATATATACTTGCATATGATATATGTCTGTACCTGATATATATATATATATATATATATGATATATATCTGTATATCTCTCTATATTATATGATATATGCTTATACTATAAATATACTTTCAACTGGTTCCAAAAGCAATTTCATGAAAAGGATGTTTTACAAATGAATTCAAAGTAAGTCAGAAACATCAACAAAAATGAAATCAAAGAATACTAGAAATATATGTACCTGTGATTTATTGACTTTGCAAAGGCATTTGATGACTATGTGAATCCTAACTAATAGTGGATAGCATTGTGGAGAACAGAATTTCAGAATGCTTTATTGTCCTCATGGAAAATTTGTACAGAGATCAAGAAGCAGTTGTTTTAATAGAACAAGAGGTTACTGTCTTCTTTAAAACCAGGAAAGGTGTGCATCAAGGTTGTACTCTTTCGCCACACTGATTCAAACTGTATGCTGAGAAACTAACCAGAGTAATTGGACTACATGAATGTGTTAGTCTGGGTACATTAGAGAAGCAAATCCACAGAAACTCACATTTATAAGAGAGAGTTTTATAGAAAGGGTAAGTGCACATCTAAAAAACATCCCAACCCAGTGTTGCCCAAGCTCATAAGTCCAACATTATTAGCCCATTATCTCCAACACCAATCCACAAAGTCCTCCTCCATCTCACAAAACACACCCAATGATACTGACTGTAGGAGGAAATCCGAGTCAGTGGCCGAGGTCTCCACACGGCTGCTCCAGCACCCAGGGTTGCATCAGGGTAGGTCCATGCAGCTTCTCCTCAGGGATGTCTTGCAGGAAGTGAGCTTTGCCAGATGAAGCAGGGAACTGGCTAAGGCAGCTGCACCCTGGTCCGACCATCAGAAAGCAAGAGACCCAAGAACTAGAAAGGTGAGGCTCACCGAGCCATTTATCTCTCTGCCCTTCAATTAAGCCCACATGTGTTTATCAGCCAGGTTGGCACAATAAGCTTTAACTATCTCAATGAAGAAGAACAAAGCATCAGGACTGGAGGAAAATGAATTAGCAACCTGTGGTACACAGATGACCTAAACAAGTTTACTGAAAGCAGAGGACTTGAAGTGCTTACAGAAAGCAATTAGTGACTACAGCCTTTGATGTGAATGATTCATCAATATTAAAAATACACAATCCAAATTTTCACAAGGGGATCAGTAAGCAACATCATGATAAATGTAGAAAAACTTGAAGTGGTCAAGGATTTCCTTTTCCTTGGAGCCACGACAAACATTTATAGTGACAGCAGGCAAGAATAGATAAATAGGAAAGGAGATTCAAATGTGGACATATTTTAAACGTTTTATTCCAATGTGTTAACATCTTGGAAGTTGAGGATATGGAATAAGTGATGTAGTTATGATTTTTTTTCACAAATGTGGGTAATAGTAACAAAGAATAAGTTAACATACTTTGTAGATGGAAAAGAAAATTATAAAAGACCCCAGCAATCAGGTATCAATAGTAATATGCAAAGCACCTACCTAGTCTTTTTAAAGTACACAAGAGGACCAAGACATGGCCCTTGCTTGTAACCAGTGCATCTGTAACCTAGTCGTTTAAAACTTGAACATTTCAAAGGGAACTAACCTTTGCAACAAATACTATTAACTAAGAAATATCAGGCAGTGCTTTGGTGATCTTTTGCAGAGTAAAAACCACAGTATAACTTCATGCATTGTTTTAATAAATTAATAATTTAGTGTATTAAATTAAAATGACCATCATGGCTCTCCGTGTTGACTTGGATCGTTTAGAAACGTGCGCTTCACCCTTTCTTAACTTGGTTTCATGACGCGGGTTTGGAGGGTGGGAAAGTCCAAGGAGGCTTCCTTCTCATGACGAGGACCCCAGAGATTCCTCGGGTGACCACTCCACATGGACAGTTGAGTGTCCTCTCAATAAAGCAGCTACAATTCTTATGGGGTGGATGTTTCTAGGATAAAGGAATCAAAATCTGCTTGTGGATGGTTTCTGAGAGGAAGAAATCAAGAACTGAGTTTTAAGGCTATTTCCAGGAATACAGGTCAATTAAAGTTACAAATTAGCCTAGATGCAACAGAGGAGGAAGTAGATTGGTTTCTGTATAAACCCAACAGACAAGAGGGAAAGGAAGTAACAGTAGCCATTTTGCTGAAGGCTTTACCACAGGGAAAGAGAAGAGAATATATACTTGACCTTCAAAAACAAAACCAATCTTCCTTTTAATACATTTTCTATGAGCCTAGAATATGCTAATCTATATTGATATGCTAAACAGAGGGAGTGAACTGTATTGCTTGATTACCATTCAAAGAACTTTCGATCATTTTGTTGTTTTTGTGGCCTCAAGGTGTTTTATTATTATTATTATTATTTATTTGCTTTTATTTCCAAGTAAAGCACAGTATTGAAGTCACGAGAAGAGTAGCCTGCCCTACACCCTTAGGACCCAGAATGCAGTCAAACCGTGTCTGAAATGTAAAGGTGATAGAGAAGTGGAAGGGAAAAAATGATGTTCAGAAGGATTAGAGAAAGACGTCAGTCTTCATGTTGCAATTCCCTCAGATGAGAACTTTTCTTTGAAGCTTCATTGCCTTCCTGGTGAATTCCAGTTTCCTTCGTTTTTAGGAAACATTGAAATCCAGTGGCGCAGACCACCGTCTCTGTGACTGCGTAACTTGCTACACGACCAACATTCCGCCCCACATCACGGGCCCTGCCAGCTGCTCACCGCTCTGTGAGCGCGAGCCGAGCCAGGAGGGCGAGTGTTGGACCAAGGGCCGATGAGAATCCGAGCCAACTCAAGGGCACGTAACCGCCACTGAAGTACAAAGCAGCCCAAATATACGTTCTGTGGAAGTTACAGACGAAGTCAGGAGCCATGGCTGCTTCTGTGGCAATCTTGGGCTTCCCAAGGAAGAACTTAGCCACAGGATCTCAGGCCTCCCTTGGGCCCAGGAAGGCCAGAGCAGATGGTAGCTCACCAAGAAAGGCAGGATCCTGGGAAAGAGGAAAGGGGACGGGTCGGGAGCAGTGGGGGGATGAGACGTAGTGGGAGAGCATAGCTGAAAAAATGCGCAGCCGTTTAGCAATCAATTCACTCTCCCTCAAAGTAGTAAGAGGTCTTGGCAAGAGACCCGGAGAATTTAGATCAATTTCCTGCGTATAGAAAGCTAAAGAATGGAGGTGAGTGGGCCCCTGAGGAGTTACTGTTAGTTATATAAGCATAGGTACATCTTGTCCAGCCAGTGGAATTCAATGG
>NW_022111324.1:42562236-42612981 GCF_000313985.2 Echinops telfairi | reverse complement strand
CGTTCCAAAGTCACAGCCACGGAAGTCCTATGGAACGCAGTTCTAATCCAGGGACCGCCATAAGTCACGACTGGACAGCTGCTGGGACTGTCCCACGCAGCGTTAGGGTCTCTGCAACTCACGGGGACTCTCTCCTGCACGACAGCCTCGCTGTGAGTCAGCATTGACTTGATGGCTGTGAGTTTGGTCTGGTTTGGTTCGCTTTGGGCTGGGGGACTCCTGCTGAAGGATTTCGGGGGTGCTCTCAGGGTGAGCTTTGGCCTGCTCACCACAGGTCGGTGATCTCAGACTGGGTGGCAGTGGTGTAGGTTCGTGTTTACGTTTTGGGACGCCTCCTTTTCAGGATTCATGATTTTTTTCTAAGTCCAAAGACACCTAGCGAAGTTTCCGAATCCAGGCACCGGGTCGAACACCCACGTGCACAACAGGTGAACATCACCCGGGGACAAATGTGACTGAGGAAAGTCTTCAGAGTGGTTAGCACTCGGAACGCAAAAGCCGGGAGCAAATCTCCAGCGTCTGCCCCATGGCTTCGTGGAACCGCAACTGAGAGTGGAGGAGAAACGCACGCTTTTAAGAAAATAGATCGGACTTAACGAAAATAAAAAATAAAAAACCTTCACCTCACGTCCTCTGAGAGCAAAGAGGGCTTCAAAATAACCCCAGCGCGTCCAAGCTGGTGCCCGTGACGTAATGATCACGATTGTTCCTTCAAGTCTGCTTGTTGGTTTCTGTGAAGTAACTCACGCAATTCTGAAAGATCATTATGGCCCGGCCCTCTGGATGCCGTAGAGTGGAGGTTGCAGACTTAAGACCCCCACTCCGTTGAGGCCATTGGCACGATCCCAAATTCACCCCAATTTTGTGGAGGGATTTGGCCTGATGCTTTTCCTGGTTTGCCTCCCAGGCTTCATGCTGCCGCCTCCTCTCGGAGTTAACCTGTTAATACCCGAGAATCTCCCGTCTTGTGGTGTGTTCCTGTCTGTTCTAGTCTGACAGACATTCATCTCTGGCTCGCAGTGTGCAGGTGGGAGGCTCAGGCGAGGAGCCTCGTGTCAGGGCATCAGCAGCTGCTCGTACATCACTCTGGTCATTAGTGGAGGATCATTCTGGACCTTTGCCCACAGCACCTTGCTATGGCAGGAGAAGGGCGATAAAACCCTCGGCCCTGTCAGCCGTTGTCACTTAGGTGAGAATTTATCAGGTCTCCGAGTGCCCTCTGACTGGATGATTATGAATAATGAATGAAGCTTTATGCTGCACCGAAGCGTTAATAAGATGGGGATGACTGGGAGAAATTCCACGCACCACAATCACAGTCGCTCTCCAGGTTAGCAAACCCACAGCTGGTGGCCTGCCTGATTCAGCCTCCTCTGAAGCTGTGACGGCAAGGAGGGCCTCCGTTAATTACAGAGCCAGGCTCCACAGTCTGCCTTTTAGCCTGTGGGTGGTAATAAAGAACCAGGAATGAAGCAGCGTGCTTCTGCACTAGTAACAGTAGATGTTAAAAAAAAAAAAAAGTAGACTCCTTTAAAATAAAAATTAGAAGGTGTAATGTCAATCATCCATTTTACTATCACCCTAAAGCACGAGGCAATAGTTGGGATTCTGAGCCACGTAACAGATTTCCATTATGTAAATGCAAGTGTCTTTCATGACCAAGACATACAGGGCTTGGGAGGGAGGGGTTGCTCTGCCACGTAGCTAGTGTAGCCCCCCAGTGGTCTCAGGGAGATGGGAACTGAAACAATGGGCAATGGGAGGCTCTTAAAGACAGCAGAGGCGAGGAGAGGACCACTGACCTGAGTGCGGTGACCATGGGCCTGAGATACGTCCTGGTGGACATCATTATTTAAAATGTGTGCAGGCTAGGTCAGCCCTTCCATCAGAGCCGAGCACAGAGCTGGTCCCATCCCCAGGCTGTCATCCAGGGCTCCCACGCTGTACTGAAGAAGCAAGGTCCTTGGGCTCTCTTTCCTGAAAACACAACATTGGGTGGAGTGAAGTAAAGAGAAATCTATGCTACTTTCATTTTACCTGTGGCTCTGCCTTGCAGGTTTTGGAGAGCAGGGCCTAGACAATATGCTGATTTGTTTCTGCTGCAGGGTCCCTTCCGTTCCAACCTTCATTAAAAGCCATGAATGGTTTTGTTTTATTTGCTTTTTCAGATCTGGAATCTCTAGATGTTATGAGAAGTTAACAAGCTCAGTGGCTAACTGAAAGCTTGCCAGTTCAAATCTACCCAAAGGTCCCTCAGAAGAAAGACCTGGTGATCTACTTCCAAAAATTCAGCCAGTGAAAACCCTATTGTGCGCAGTTCTTCTCTGACATGTGTGGAGTCTCAGTGAACCACTTGTTTGGGTTTTGGGGTTTTTTTTGAAAAATTAAGAATAAATGAATGAACAATGCTGCCCTTACTCAAATGAGATGGAAATAAAAAATAACACAGGAAAAATACTCTTCTCTTCATGCATCGGTGGTAAACTGAACATTAGCATCACAGCAAGCACATCTCTGAGCAATCCTACAACGCAGCTTCTCTTTGGAATGATAAGAATAGGTGTTTAGAAGATGCCAGTCTACCTCTGGCTTTGCAAGTTCTGTGTGGCCTGAAGCAGCCGCTTACTTTCACTTGTTCTCAGTTATCCCATTTGTACAATGAAGCAGGTGAAGGTAGCCTCTTTTGTCCTTAGGTTGGAAATTCTAAGAGTGATACAGGATTTGAGCTGCAGAACACGTTCACCTCCTTCGCCGTGAGGACCACGTAAAGGAAGGAGTTAGGTTCTAAGATCTATTCTCAAGATGAGTCGGAGACCTTCTGTTGCTGGCGGGATCTAAAAGGAAACAGATTCTCGAGTGGCTAGGCTTTCAAGAAAATGGAAGTTGTCAAAGTATAAGCCACTCATCACCAGGTATCCTAACAACTTTCACTCACCTCTCAATGTGCTTATCCCTTCTCTCCCCAGCTCATGGAATGTCTCATTCCCTCTCTTTTATTTCTATTCATTGACTGTAATATGGAATTACAGAATTGTTGCACACTCAAACTGGTCCAATCTAATTTCTCAACCCCCCATCCTCTCTCTACAAAGTTTGTTTGACGTTGCAATCGCCTCCAGATCCATTCTCCTTCTATTGTTCAGATTGCCTACTCCACTTACTTGATACTTAAATATTAAATATGTTTGTGAAAAAAGTTTGAATACTTAAATATTCATGTATAAAACTTACCTTCCTAAGATTCCTGTAGCTACTGTCTTATAGAGATTTCTTGGTATTTCTCATAGACTGTTACTTTTCATTGTTGTTAGCCAATTCTAACTCATGCTGGCCCTATCTGTCCTAGTCTAGGACTGCTCCACAGGATGATCTTGGGCATAATCTCAACAGAATAAGATGGCCAGGCTGACTTGTTCTGCAATGGTCCTGGGTGGGCTTGGCGTTTCCAACAAGCAGGTGAGTAGCCAACCATAGAAACCATTTAAGCCACCTGGGAACGTTGCCAGTGTCTTCATTGCAAAATTTATTAAGCAGCAATTTATTAAGTACCTACTGAATGTCAGACAGTGCACTGGTCCTTACAGAATCAAATATGTATAAAACACAGTCCTTATCTTCAAAGAATTCACAATCTGTTCAGTGCTCATGTAGAATTTGAGTAAGACATTTGTTTAAGTCTGGATGATATTCTTGCAGGGGAGATAAAACGATATGAACTGGATACAAGAGTCACCAATTAAGAAACTAGTGGTTAAACAATCTAAACCAGAGAGTACTGAATAGTTAATGTGTTGACAGGAGTCACAGCACAGGTCTCTATTGCTATAGGGTTTGACCCTCAGCTCTATTTCATTCAACCTTTTCATTAATGATTTGGATGAGGATATAGAGATCATGTCTGTCAGATTTATAGCTGAGAGTACATTCAGTTCCTTGAATTATTAAGTTAGGGTCCAAAATAAACTCTTCAGGATGAAACAATGACCCACCTCTAACCTCTCATAATTTCCCAGGATCAAATAGAATGCCTGGGGTTTGGATTTCCCAAAGCAATTTTCTGGGAATAAGACAGAACACTGTTCTATACATGTCTTCAGTGGCAACAAGCCTGCCATGCAACACTGTTGCTTATTTGTTTATTTTTTAATCTCAGCTCAGTATCTAGAAGAGGAGATGTGCTGTGATAGGAACAGCGGTTGGACAGAGGGTTGAAACGAGGTTTGGATGTCATGCCGTATATGGAGGAATATAATCCAACAAGCGAACGTAGATGGAAGGGGAACCAGAATGGCAAAGCAATTCATAGTTGTCATAAGTGGAAGGAGGGAAGAAGATGAGACCGTTTTGCCTGAAGAAGACAAGAAGCCATGGGCCTGGCTATCGGTTTCCATGGTTTGGAGGGTCGTGAGAAAGGGCTTAAAGGGAAATTGAACAATTCAGGAAACGAAATGTCAGTTCAATCCAAGAATGACCTTCCCATCTGCTATCTAAATTGACAATCTTTTTTTTTTTTTTCTAACTTGACAATCTTGGGAGGTGGGTAGAGTAGAGGAGAGAGCTGAGAAAAACCCCAACTGACCGCTGTTTCTCTGAGCCTGGCCTTTTAGCCACTAATTACACATCGAAATGATCCTACCTCTGTTTCAGAAATGTTGTGCACGAGCATAGATAGAAACCATTTATATATATATTACGTCATTATTCAGATGCTTCAAAATCCGTAATACCACGTATGTGAACATTTCACATCTATCACTCTTTTTGGGGAATGATAGAAAGGGTACTAGCTAAACATATGTGCATCCTGAAGGAGAAGCCTACATTCATAGGTGAGATAATGGCTGAAGGATCGTTTCCTGTAGTTCTCCATAGAGGAATGAGTACTTGAAGGGAAGACAGGATCCCACAAAGACAACATATCCCATGTCTCACTGACACTCAATTGAATGAAAAAATGTTTTGAGATTTTCACAGGTTAGTGCATAGCTTCCACTTCAAGGCTGTTGAGGACTCTCCATGCTGCCTGCTTATCTATCCAGGAGCCCAGCGCTGCTTGAATTTAAGACTCAACAATAACTAACCTCGTGAGTGTCAGAGTAGAACTATGTTCCATAGTTTTCAGTGGATGATTTTTCAAAACTAGATGAACAAACCTTTCTTCCCAGGCACCTCTGGGTGAAGCAAAGCCGCCAACCTTCCAGGGAGCAGTTACGGACCACGTGGACCACCCAGGACCTCTAGCCCATGATTAGAAGTTTGAAATCCTGTTCTGACAGCAGCACACTGAGTCTGGAACACTGGCAGTGTTCAAAGCATTGGAAGGAGGAGACTCCAGTTTCCGGCAAGAGTGAACTGGGCACCTGTAAGCCTCTTCCAAATCCTGGGATTCTGGGTTTGAAACACGCTGATATTTGGGCTGACACTTTCACTGTGCTTGGATCTATATGGATGTCTCTGTAGGACTGAGTGGGAATTTTTTAATGCCAGGCTATGCAAAAACACAGAACAAAACAAAAAAGCCTCTTATTCACTCACTCACTCAAGCTTCCTAATCATGCGTAAGTAGCAGCATTTTTGGTTAACTGTGAGCTTCTTGTGCACAGGAGGAGCTCTCTGGGCTTGAGCGAACACACCGTGTGCACTTGTGCACACAACTTTATTAAAATATGTTCATCTGCTAGAGAGGGGGGTCCTCCCACTGAGCCAACACAGTTTGTTATGCAACACCCGGGCATTGGCAGAGTTTCATACCACCACGAAGCTGTAATCTGCTTGGCAAGCAAGAGGGATGGCACAAATTCCCAAGTTTAATTGGGAACAAGGCAGTAAACATGAGCCTCTCCCAGGCACGCTTCATACCTAGAAGCAGTCTGAGGGCAAAGTTGACTTCAATACTGATGGACAGAACCCCTATCTGCACTGTCAAAGGTAAAGAAACGCAGCCATGATTTTACCGAGAGATTTATAAGAAAGCTTCGTGGTGTGTTTTTTGTTAATGGGTTTTTTTTCTTTTGTCTTAAGGTTGAACAGAAGGCAGAGAGTTCATGGAAAGCCATCTTTTTTGTTTTTTTTTAAGTCAGATTCACAAATACAAGGAAAAGCTTTGCCCTAGAGTCACGCACAGACATCTTAGACCACCTTGGACTCGTTTTATGACTGACGTTCACAGTGCCTCTTGCTTCTGAGGCTTGTTACACCCAAACCATTCCAACCTACACTGTTTTTCTGGGGACAGCTTCACTAATCTAGAAAGACAAGGGTCAAAATTAAAGACAGAGGGTCCCACACTTAAGATCTCCCTAATGACACATTCATTTCAAGTGTGCTACACTGTAATACCGAAGATCAGAGCGACAAAGCAGGGGAGAGAAGGACAGACAAGGTCCGGAGAGCACTAAACACCTTGTGGTAAACTAAATGGGATGGAGGGAGATGAGTCAGGAAAACTTGTGTTTGCTGCTGTTAAGAGGAATACAATTTTGCTCAGGATCAAAGGGAGATGTGAGGACAGGAAGTGAAAAACAACAATAACAAAGACAGAGCTAGAGAAATCAAGAATCATTTTTAAAAGAGTTCTCAAAAAGGTAGTTTAAAAAAGGTAGAGGAAAGACAAAACGTGAAGGGAAAGAAGTTGAAAAGAAGTGAACAGCAAAGCACAAAATTATATTTCAAAGGAAAAAAATGGAAGGAAGGAGGGAGGGGGCAAGGAAGAAAGGAAAGAAGGAAACAAGGAAGGAGAGAGTCCAAAGAGAAGGGAGAGAGAAAGGAAGAGAAATGCAAAAATCTATTGTAACTAAGGTGGGATATACTAAGAATCCTAGGACATGGGCTCTCCTGGACATTGTGGTAGTTACATAATCTGTTGCCAATTTGAGACTTAAGAGTGAAGGGGTGGGGGTTAGCTGTCAATCAGGCCTCCGCTTGATGACTTCATTTGGAGGCACTAAGGAGATAAGTAGCTCCTTGGAGGCAGGACACACACTCACTCCCGGCGAGACATCCCTTCTGAGAAGACACACAGAGCTATGCTAGAGCCCTGAACCTGAAGGAGCCACATGGAGACCCCTGCCAGCGCTCAGATCCTTACATCACCACCCGATCCACAAGACTTCCCACCCACTGGCCTGTGATCTTCCTGCATTCAGTGTCATTGCACATGTGACGTGAGTCTGAAGAGGACTTTATAGATTGATATCGGACATGTAGGATAATATTGGACTTATGGACTTGGTATGGACTGGGGTGTTTTCTCAATATTCAATACCTCTTTAAATAAAGCTCTTTCTTATACACATATAAGTGCTTATGAATTTGATTCTGTAGTCAACCCAGACTGACACAGAAATGTTCTCATTTTCGTCAGCTACAAAATAGCTAAAATTAAAAACAGCAACAACAAATTGAAGTAAATGAGCTGAAGAGGTTTCTAAGGATGACTTGGAGTCTGGAGTTCTGGAGTTAGCAAAACAAAAGATAAGGACATGGTAGGCTGAAAGAACCGAAAAACAAATTCAAGCCTCCAGTTTCAACACAGAAGGATTCCAGGGGCAAAATATTGAGTCATTTTATCTGAAGAAACAAAACAAAACCAAACATTTGAAAGAATACACAGAGCCACTGTTGCACAAAGAGTTGGTTGACCTTCAACCACTTCAGGAAGTACTGTATGACCATGAACCTGTGGTATTGAAGGGAAAGGTCATGCTTCCCTGAAGACATTGGCAAAAGAAAAGCCTCCAGGCATTGATTGGATACCAACTGAGATATTTCAACAAATGGAAGGAATATTGGAAGCAACCACTTTTCTATGCCAAGAGATCTGAAGACAACAACCCAGCCAACTTATTGGAAGAGATGGATAATTGTAGCCCTTCCAAAGAAATCTAATTCAACACTATGCAGAAATTATCAAACCATGTCTTTGGTGTCATGCACGCGTGGAATTTTGCTGAAAGATAATTCAAAAATGAGTGCAGCAATGCAGCAACAGAGAACTATTAGAAACTGCAGCAAAATTCACAAAGGACCTGGAACGAGGGGCATGATAGGAGATACCATATGGACCAAAGATGACAATAGGCACTGCCATGTGATATGCTTGTGCTTCCTTGACTATGCAACGGCATTCAATGGTGTGGGTCATAACAAATCACAGAGCATATGCAACGAATGGGAGTCCCCATCGCTGAATTGTGCTCATGAGAAATCTGCGTCTAGACAAAGAAACGGTCATTTGAACAAAAGTGAGGATACCGTGTGGTTTAAACCCAGGAAAAGTATTGAGCGGAGGGATATCATTTTACCATACTTCCCCACTATAGGCTGTGCAGATACTCTAGGAAACTGCACTGTACGAGGAAGGCTGCAGATCAGGAATGAGGGAAAACTCATTAATGATCTGTGAAACAAGGTCGTCACATCCCTGGCTGAAAGGGAAGAGTCCTGAAAGCACTTCCTGATGGAAGACTGCAGCCTCTACTGCTGACCACACCTCAGCAGAGGGAAAACAAAAAGCCTCACCACTGGACCAGTCAACAGCATCATGATAAAAAGAAAATATTGACGTGGTTAAGGATTTCATTTTTTTCCTGGATCCATATTCAACACTCCTGGAAGCAGCAGTCCTGAAATCAAGTGATGCACTGCATGGGGCAAACCTGCCACAAAAGACCTCATTAGAGGGTTGACAAGCTAAGTTGTCCCTTTGAGGATAAAGTGCACCTGACCTGTGGGGTTTCCAGTCATCTCCAGGCACACAAAAGCTAGAAATTTTTCTTCCGCCAGAGAAAAATTGATGCCTTTTGGTTATAATGTGGGTGAAAAGTATTGAACAAACCCATGAACAATAAATTTGTTCCCCCCACACAAAAAATTACACAAAAAGGTACAGCCAGAAACTAGAATGGTGAGATGTCATCTCATATACTTTGGGCAAGTTATGAGGAGGGATGCATCCCTAAAGAAGAGCACCATGCTTTGTAAAGTGGAAGATGAATCCCTTAGTGAGGTGGATGGACACAATGGCTGCAGCCATTGACGCCAACGTGCAATGACTGTAAGGACGGAGATAGGCCAGGCAATGCTTTGTATTGCAGCATGCGGGGTTGCTATGAGCCGGAACTAACTGGACACCACCAGACAATTGTCATCAACAATGCTGTCTTCGCCCCAAAGAGCTCAAACAGCAGCAGAAGAAAGGCCTACGGTTATTATTTATTCATACCTCTTGTTTCCGTGGGGTTCTCCTGGCAAAATTCCAGTCACTTTGCCATTTTTAAGAACAGGAATGTTGAGTCTGTTGGATTCAGGCCTATAATCTCCTTTAATGTTTCTGTTGCATCAAAAGGTCATTCTTAATTCAGATGTTCATAAAATTGAAATTAGTATGAGGTCCCCGTGGCGATGTGAAGTGCTGGCAGATGGGCATGCGTGCGATAGAGATCCCTCTTTGGAGCTAAAGAATCCCCACCAGGTGTCCTTGGGTGGTCTCATAAGATTCAAGGCCTCACCAGGCTTGCTTCTTCTGCCCCACTGTGTATGCCCAGCCACAAAGCAAAATTTCAGTAGCAAACCACAATGAATGATTTAAATGGGGCCACTAGGCATGGTAACGTAGAGCCAAGGAAGAAGTGTCAGACCTGCGCTAGGAGCTTCAGGTTCGTGATTTGTAATGCTTACAATAACTTGAGACCGACTTTACTGCAAGTTCATTCCCTTTCCTCCACATCTCACTACCTCTCTTTGTTTCCTGGGGCTGCTGAAGCCAAGTATCATAACCTGAGTGCCTCCTACCTACAGAAAGTTATTCTCTCATGGTTCTTGAATAGAAGGGGTTGTATTGTATACAACCTTGAATAGTAAGGCCAGGCTCCCTGTTCACTGTAGAGGAAGACTCTGCTTTATCCTTTCCAGCTTCTCGTTGTCGCAGGCATGTCTTCGTGTTCCTTGGTGTGTAGAGGCATCTTCACATGGTTGTCTTTCTTCTGATTGTGTGACCTTTCTCTCTTATAATGACAGCACTCACATGAATTTATTACCCACCCTACTCCGGTATGACTTCAGGTTAGCTTAGTTGAAAGCATCTTCAAAGACCCCATTCCAAAAAGGGTTATGTTTATAAGTACTGTCTATACTTGAGTATAAGACAACCCGAATATCAGTTGGGGCACCTAATTTTACCACAAAAACTGCATTAAAAATGTGCTGGGAAATTCGGCTTATACGTGAGTATCTACAGTAAATGAGGCGAGAACTTCAACTCACCTTTTGGAGGTAGAAGAGCACCATTCAATCCATAACACTGCCCCATGACAATTGCCATTTATTGAGGCACTTCTAGGGCCCAGGCCCTTTCCATATGCATATTATGTCTTATAGTGACCTCAGCTCTATAAGTTGGTACTGATATTCCCACATTGCTACTGTTGTTAATGGCTTTTGAGTTGGCACCCTCGTGCATGACAGCTTGGAACCCTGCCCTGCGCTCTCTGGCTAGTCAATCGAGGAGCAGACTATTGCAATCCATAGGATTTTCACTTATGCATTTTTGGAAGTAGATTTGGGACCTTCACTCATAAACCAGTGGTTCTCAGCCTTCCTAATGCCACGACCCTGTCATACAGTTCCTCCTGTTGTGGGGACCCCCAACCATAGAATTATTTTTGTTGCTACTTCATCACTGTCATTTTGCTAGTGTTATGAATTGGGTTGCCCCTGTGAAAGAGTCGTTCAACCCCCAAAGGGGCCGCAACCCATAGGTTGAGAACTGCCTGCTCTTAGACAGCCTGAGTTTGGATGCTCTGCAGAAGCCTGCTCAACACCCAAGCTCCCACTGACAGATGGTGGTACTATGCATGAGGTACATTGGCAGGACCCAGGCCTCCCTCAGAGAAGGTGAGCACTCTGACACTCAGCCACCATTCAACTGTGGCTCAGAGGGTTTGATTTCACCAAGGACATTCAATATCAGGGCTGAGCTAAAGCTATTTTAACCACATTTTCAGTCTGCAGTAGGCTAACCCTACAATAGGTGATTCTAGCCATTCCAGGGTACTTCATGCTGACTGCATGCTTCCCAGGGTCAGGCCTAGCTCAAAATAGGAAGGTCAATAATGCAGCTTCAGCCCATCAGAAGCTTGGCATGGCAAAGAAGGCAGGCACAGAAGCAAACTTGAGGGCCATAGCCCACTGGAGTTCTAGCAACGTTATTTTTGGTCTTTCTGAAACAGTCTCACGTTGGCTCACATTTATCCACTGAAGATGATAAAAAATCATGGTTTTTGTTGTGTTCGTCCAGATTGACTAGAGAAACAAATCCAGGGAGACTCATTTGTGAATACCAAAGAGCTTTAGATAAAGAGCCTTTGAATATTGAGAAAACATCCCAGCTCAGTCCAGATCAAGTCCGTATGTCTGATACTAGTCCATATGTCTGATACCAATCTATAAAGTCCTCTTCAGGCTCACGGGACACATGTGATGACATCAAATGCAGGAAGATCACAGGCTAGTGGGTGGGAGGTCTTGTGGATCCAGTGTCAGTGTAAGGATCTCAGTGCTGGCAGGGGCCTCCATGTGGCTCCTTCAGGTCCAGGGTTCTAGCGTAGCTCCGTGTGTCTTCTCAGAAGGAATGTCTCGCAGGGAGTGAGTGTGTGTCCCGCCTCCAGGGAGCTATTTATCTCCTTAGTGCCTCCAGATGACGTCATCAAGCGGAGACCTGATTGACAGCTAACTACCCCCTTCACTCTTGTCTCAAATTAACAACAGATTATGTAACTACCACATTTGTTTTAAATCAAAATCCTTCTTTTCCAGAAAAAATGTTAATAGTGAGATCTTCTTCCTAGAACCAGCCCAGTCCCAGTAAACCAAGTTGGTCTCTGCAAGTTGTCCTACAGCCACTGGACCCAGTTTGGTGCCGTTCCTGAGCCTGATGGACCTGCGACTCCAGGCTCAGACCCACAGGGATGTGGTCTTCTCTACCACGACGGAACAAAGGGCAGAGCCCTTCACTCCACAGGGCCTTTAGCTATGCGGTAGCCATCATCGCCACACTGAACCAGAGTCTTGCTGCTCTCTTACTCCTTTCCGGTCTTTGTCTTTCCCCCAGAGCACATCCCTTGCCAGGGACTAGCTTTCCACGTGGGTAAAGTAGGTGGCTGCTTCCATAAAATTAATAAAAGAAGTGCCAGGAAGACCCTCTTATTCCCAAAAAACCCTCCCACGGACTTACCTCACTGCCAAAAATGCCACCAAAAGGAATTATCCCCCCCCCTCAGATAAAGCAGTGTGATACCAGTTATTATCTTGTGAAATGAAAATGACTCAGAAAAGACATTGATATTTGTGGAAACCAAATCCAAACCTGTTTCCATAGTCAATTCTGACTCAAAGCAACCCGATAGGGCTAGAGTACAATGATGCCATGGTTCCCAAGGTTGTAAATCTTTAAGGAGGATTGCCACTTCTTCCTCCCACAAAGCAGTCGGTGGGTTTGAACTGCTGATATTTCAATTAGTAGCTAAGCACTGAACAACTACACCACCAGGGTTTGTTTTGGAGAACAGGGTATGTAACTTTCCTTTATTATAAAAATAATACATACTAACTGAAAAAAATGATCAGTGTAGAAATATATGGAATAAAACATCTCCCTTTGCCAGTCCTTTACCCATAGGCTCTCTGGGAATAATCATTATTAATAGATTGGTACATAATCTCAATTTTTTTCTATAGATGGTGGGATGGATGGATACAGGGATAGAGTGATAGTAAGTAGATGATTGATAGATAGATGATAGATAATGATAGATGGATGATAGGTAGATAGATAGATGATAGATGATGATGATAGATAGATAGATGGATAGATAGATAGATAGATAGATATAGATGATTGATAGATAGATGATAGATGATAGATAGATAGATAGATAATAGATAGCTCACTCACTGCCATCAAGTCCACGCCAAGTCATGACCCTACAGGACAGGTTAACACTGGCCCTGTAAATTACGAGAATGCCACTGTTTCCAGGAGTAGAAAGTCCCATCTTTCTCTCACAGAGGGTTGGTGGTTAGAGACTGTTGACCTTTCAGTTTTCAAGGTTAGATCGCAGCCCAGTTTGCATCCAGGACACCCCCAGAGCTCCAGATGATAGATAGATATTTTGAGCATTGTGCTAATCCCATGTCAACAAACACTTTGCTTGATTTTTAGTCTTTAAAAAAAGTTATAATTAACATCCTTGTACACATACAGAAGTGTTTTGGAAATACATGTTTTGAAAAACAGAATTGCTAAGTAAAAGGACGGGTGCGTTTTTAATGTCCATGGATCCCTGTACAATGTCTGTAGAGGCGGGGAAGCTGAGAACTTTTACATCAAGCCATCATCAGTCATTTGAGCATAGAACCATGAAAGCAGTGGTCCAAAAGAGTACGTGCTACTATGGAGCTGAGAAGCAGGGGATAGAAGTGGGTGGCCTTAGAGGTCTGGGTCCTGGAGAGGGAGCTAGTAGAGGGGTTGATGAGAGAAAACATGAAGAGAAGAGAGACAACCACCATCAACTCACAAGCATTTCTAGAATGAACCACTCAAGGCCATTTCTTTGTGTTTTCTTCTTGACAGATACCTTCACACAAAACAGTAGAGGAGAGGAGAATTGGGCAGGAAGTGTGATGCGAATCCATTGCTACAGGGATAACAGCTTCTGGGAAAGCTCCCCCTAAAACCACTCAGTAAGCTTTTCCCCCAACTTAGTGTCCTTTCTTTCCTAGTTTTCTCCCAAGCCTCTGCAAAGGCTTCTGGGAGAAATAAAATAAAGTGACACTTGAGCACAGTCGCTGTCCTTCCTGACTCCTCTGGGAGGAAGTGTAAGCACTCCGCCACCATCATGCTTCTCTGGATCTCTAACCACACGTCCCTCTCATGGATTTTCTGTACTCAGCCGTGTCCCCTGCCCGGGACCACACGGTTGCACATACAGTTCCCTTTGCCAGGTTCTTCCACTTGCCCTTGATGCTTCCTCCCCAGGCCAACCAGTAGGCATTCTTCAAGGCTACGCCTAAATATTAGCTTTGTGAGACACTCTTCATCCCATCTCTACATTTTCCCTCAGGGTAGTCAGATTCTCCTGTCAAATATTTTTAGACTACTCTGCTTTTCCATCCCAATGGTCATTAACTATTATTTGCTTAATATTTGTGTCAAGCTGAAAGATAGACCGTGTCTGCCCGAGAACCACTACACATCTGCAGCACTGCACTGGAACCAGCACACAGTAGGCATGCTGCATACACTGCAGAATGAAGGATTGGATGGATGGATGGATGGATGGATGGATGGATGGATGGATGGATGGATAACTAAAAAGCAGTCAAAAAAAGAAATGAAGAATTGGGTCAAAGATCTGAAAAGCCCCTAGGCTAGAAAATCAATCTGAATAATTATAGTCCACAAGTATTTTCGTGAATGTTTATGCATTCTGACATTCAGAAATCACTAAGTAAATGGCAGGTAATAAGAAAATCCTACTGGCTTGACCAAATGTTTTTAATTAAATAGATCATAATTCAGAAATATATTAATTCAAGGGTATAAGCACATTTAGATGTGAAGATCCTTCATACTAATACTAAAACAAGTGAAAGCAATTTTGTCCTTAAGTAAAATAAAATTGAGGACTTGAGTAAACTATTTTTAGTTTCATGGCCATGAAAAGTCAAAAATATTTTGGGATCTTTTCTGCATTAGGGCAAAAGAACTCTATCAAACAGATTGAATCATAGCCTCCTCTCTAGAAGATAATCAGCCTAAACAGGCCTAGCATGGCCCCACCTTACTGTGGTACTTGCTATTCAAATTAAAAGCTGTCTTCATTTTCAATGTTTAAAGCTTATTTGACAAAAGACATTTTATCTAAGGTGCTCCAACATATTCAGTGTAAATAAAACATTGCTTCTCTGGCAAATGAGTAATTAGCCCCAACACCCTTGTTAAACATGTATACTATTTTATTTACCTGGAAAGTTGGAGTGATTCCAAATTCTCCATGTAATTACATAATTAAGTGGTTTCTTTAAAGGATGATGGTCTGTGTTCTCAAATGGAAAAATAACTGTTTTAACATGCCAATAGATAATCAAATTGTTGGCACTATAATAAAATTTTGTTCCAAACTTGCATGAAGTGCACTGAAAATTCACAGGAGATGACATTTGGGTTTTAGGCTAATGGGAATTTGGTAAACATCGCATCAACTAATGATATTAGCAAATGATCACTTAATACTCTACAAATCAGAAGGATCATGCAGTAGGTGGAATAAAAATAAATCTTTTCTCAAAAGCATAAAAAAACATTAACTCAACCTAAAACACTTCAGTTTATTATAGAGTTGAATCTAAATTTTGGGAATATGTTTCAGCCAACTTTAGTGTGGTCAGATAAGTCTCTTTATCTTGTATTATTGCCTATACCCTGGTTGTGCAGTGGTTACGAGTTGCTCTGCTAAACCCAAGGTCAACAGTTTGAAACCACTAACTGTCCCACGTGAGAAAACCCAGGCTTTCTACTCCTGTAAAGAGCTAGGGTTTCAGAAAAACACAGGGCAGTTCTAACCTGCCCTATCGGGTTGCTGTGAGTGGAAGTCAAGGTTGACTTGATGGCAGTGAGTTTGGCTTTCGTTTAAGGACTGCACAAAGTATTTGATTGTGGGGATCATGACAAACTGGAAGAATGGGAATTCCAGAACATTTCGTTGTGCTCTTAAGGAACCTGTCCATGGATCCAGTTAGTTCCACAAACAGAACAAAGGAACACAACATGGTTTAAAGGCAAGAAAAGGGGGTGCACCAGTCTTATCCTCTCCCCATATTTGTTCAGTCTGTACACAGAGCACACCATCCGAGAAGCTGGATTTGGTGAAGAAGAATTTGGCATCAGGATTGGAGGAAGGCTTATTAAATACGTGCAATATGTGGATGACACAACCTTGTTTGCTGAGAGTGAGGAGGACTTGAAGCACTTGCTCATGGAGATCAAGGATTGTAGCCTCCTTCTATATGGATTACAGTTCAATGTAAAGAAAAAGAAAAATCCTCGCCATTGAACTAATAGGTAACCACAACAAATGGATTAAAGATCGAAGCCATCAAGGATTTCATCTTGCGTGGATCCACCACCCATGCTCTTGCAAGCAGCAGTCAAGAAATTAAATGGTGCATTGCATTAGGTAAATCTGCTGCATATGACCTCTTAAGTGGTAAAGACAAAAATATCATTGTGAAGACCATAGTCTTTTCCTCATATGCATATGAAAATTGGACATTGAGCAAGTATGACCAAAGAAGAATCAAGGCATTTGAATTATGGTGCTAGCAAAGAATATTGAAAATACCAAGGACTGTCAAAAGAACACCAAATCTTCCTTGGAAGAAGTACGGCCAGAATGCTTCTTAGAAGCAAGAATGGCAAGACTTTCTCTCACTTACTCTGGACATGATGCCAAGAGAGACTAGTCTCTGAAAAAGTCATTATGTTTGGTGAAGTAGAAGGGCAGCAAAAAAGAGCAGACCCTTGCTGAGCTGGATTAATACAGTCGTTGCCAACAGTGGCCTCGAACATAACAGGATTTGTGAAGATGGCGCAGGACTGGGCAAGGGTTCATTCTGTGGTACAGAGGGTTGCTATGAATCAGAGCCAACTTGACATCATCTACGAACAGCAGTCACAACCTCCCATACTAAGAATGTGGAATTTAGTTAAGCATCAAAGATTAGAATATATATTACATTTAAAAATACATTTTATAACATCTCCAGCACAGGATTCCTTTGTGAGTGGAAAATCACTTTTCCTACCAGAAATTGATCTCTTTTTAAAAAGCACTAACCTTTTGAGTTAGAAAGATTGGCAAGTAGCAGTTTGGTTTCTGTTCTAAGAAGTAAATTAAAAAAGCAATTTGATGTCTTTACATTTTATCTTCATGGAAATGAGATCAAAAGTTTGTTTTTATGAGCCACAGTCTGAATGACTGGATCTCACAAGATTTAAAGTCAATTAGGTATACTGTACTGAGAAGCCTACTGTTTTCATAAAGAATAAAAATAAGGCACCGGGCTAATAACAGCCGTTTCTTACAGTAAAGGTGTAAGATCATGAAAGGTGCAGATCAAAGACAACAGCTTTCAGTATGGATTCCAGCTCTACATAAAGGAAACAAAACCCCTCACAACTGAGTGAATAAGCAACACCCTGATAAGCGAAGAAAGGGTTGACATTGTCAAGGACTGCATTTTACTCCGGTCCACAATCAACGCTCCTGGAAGCAACATTCAGGAACTCAAATGGCATAATGCGTCGGGCAAATGTGCTTCACAAGACCTCGTTATAGTGCGAAAGAGCAGGCATGTTACTTTGAGCACTAAGACGTGTCTGGTTTTAAAAGCCATGATATTTTCAATGTCCTCATCTATAGGTGACAGCTGGGCAATGAAGTTGAAAGGTGAAAGAAGAATTGATGTCTTCGAGTGATGATGTTGGTGAGGAATATTGAAGAGACCTTGGACTACCAGAAAAGCTAACATCTCAGTCTTAGAGGAAGAGCCACCAGACTACCCCTTGGGAGCACAAATGACAAGACCTTGTCGCATGTCCTTTGGACATGTTACCAGGAGGGACCGGTCCCCGGAAAATGGCCCTGTGGTTGGGAAAGTAGAGGCTCAATGAAAAAGGAGACGCTCCTCTGGAAGACGGATTGACACGGTGGCTGAGACAATGGACTTAAACAGCAGCAACCGTGTGGATGGCGCAGGGCCGGGCCATATCTTGTTCTGCTCTACATGGGGTCACGACTTCACCGTGCCGAACCCCAGGAGCACCCTAACGTATGGTCCAGACGGGGGCGTCTTCCCTGTGCTTAAATACGGTTCCTGTTCTTTTCACCCGAAACACATTTGGCTTGAGTTGCTGATCAAAGAAAATTATGCATGAGAAACCATTCTGTTTAGGAATGAGGGTCTGTCAGCCCCTGAAATGCCCTTGTGATTTATAATACATGAACTCTGTGTGAGAAGAGGTAAATAAAACAATTTGAAAACATGCTGTGCAGACAATTTATTGGTCATGCACACATGCATATTATACTTCAATCCAATTTTAGTATTTAAAAATACTTAAATTACACAGACAGAAAATGATCTAAAATATATTTAACAATACATACATACATGCACCAAATAAAATATACACACCCTGTAGAAAGGCTATTTTGCTTAAGTACCTTTCAAAAATGAACTTGATTCTTTTAAGTTCTCATTGATGTAATTTTGGTAAGTAGAAGTATTCTTTGTTGATACTTTTCATTTTTAACTCATTCTGATAGGCAATTTGCTCTTCAGCTGATATTTTAAGCCTAAATTTTCCTTCTGCTAGACCAGAAAAGTATAAGCCACACCAGTCACAAACAGAAGCCCTTGGATAGCACAAACAATGTGCCTACTAAACTCAAAGGGGCCATGGTGATCACAAAGTCTTACTTTGACAACATTCTCAATAAAATCCAATAATGTCATGTCAAAGTACCATTGTGTAAAAAATAATTCTTCGTAAGTGTAAGTTATGACATCTTGTTGTAGCTTTTAATGAGCTGTGTTATTCAAGGATGAATTTTTAAGCATCAAGAATTAATAGATCACATACCCTTTAGGCAAACCTCACAGTCTTGCAACCAAACTTCTGAAGGATGAAAAACAGACATCTCAAGGTTATATTCTCCAGTTAAAACTCGGAGGAGAGGCATTCTTTTTGCCAATTAGGGGAAATATATGGGATCAATTCACCACGTTTTGCATTATGCATTGTCTGGCTGATACATTGCAAATGTACTATTGGTAAACTCTGGCTGCTCTCCAAAAAGTTAGATGTTTTAGTTCATTCAGAAATGCCTGGGAGAAAAATGCTTGGTCATCTACTTAAAAATAAAACCAAAAACCAGTCATGGCGAACCTTCTGGAGCACAGCTCTGCTCTGACACACAAGGGTTACCATGAGTTAGCGGGGAACCAGCAGTCCTGATCCAGGGGCTACCACGTCAATGAAAACCTTTCAGGGAACTTAAAAGTGCAGATATTTAAACAAAGAAATGGTGCTTTTAATGCTCTGTTCTGACCTCCCAACACTTGACAAATTCTTGTTTCTTGTCCGTAAGCATTTGGCTCTCTCCTATCACAGCACTTGTCACACGTTGTTACAGATGCCCACTCACTCCCCTACTCTCCTGCACCTGCCTTGTTCACTTCTGCAGTCTCAGTTCTCACTAGAGTGCTCGCCTGTTGTAGACACAAAGCCAAGCTCTGTCAAATGAATGAATGTTTACCTCTCATGCTAATTATAAAAATTAGTATAAAATAATAGATGTCAAAGTGTATGGCAGAGGGTAGGTGTTCAATAAGTCTCCTATTTATCAAATTTTTCAGTCTAAGAAATTCAAGCAAGTTGTAGTCAAAATGGCACTTTGAGAGCCAGCTTTCCTGACTGGGAGTTAGGTCTAGGGCTAGAGGAATACCATGAAATATCTCTTGCCTTTGACAGCTGGATTGCCTGAAATTTTGTATTCCCAGTATTATGTAGAGTTTTAGATTCAGACTTTGGTTTCTAAACTTGGCTCAATGACTAACTCGCAAAAAACATAGTGTAAGTCTATATCTATTATCTATAAAATGTAATATTCTATCTACATATTTGCATTATCATGAATAATCAATGAAACAATACCCACACAGTTCTTGGCACACAGTGCATGTTGCATCGACCTTTGTCATATTGGCATGCTTTCCCGTGGGCACAGCTGTCACTCCTGCTAGCTACCATTTCTCAGGTTGTCCTTTTTTCTCAGTCGCCCCTGCACCAAGGATGCCACGACAGTTTGATCAAGAACCCTGTGTTCAAAGCCATATGTGGTTCAAAGATATAACTGCATAGTTGGGAAAAGTGGGAGCTTGTGTGGTTTGATGGGGAAAAGAATTAAAAGGTGAAAGAGCTTGGATTCTACTCATCAAGATAAAGTACAAGTTAGAAAAGAAATGGGGTGTTATTAAAAAAAAATTGAATCTTGGAAGTTCTTCCCCCATATCCAAGTCTTACACAAACTCTTTACAAAGTCTTACAAAAATTCTTTTTTCCTCTCCTTTAAGAATATTCAGAACATTATTTTTCCTTAGAAACAGATTCCTCACCAAAAGAAGGGAAAAATCCTCACTGCCGTTGAGTCAATTCTGACTCATGGCAACACTGTATATAGCAGACTAGAACTGCCCCATTCATTTCATAGCTGCACATCATTTTTTTAATCATTTTATTGGGAGCTCTTATAATCCATAATTCAATTAAATCAAGCATACTTAAACAAATGCTACCACCATCAGTTTCAAAACATTTTCTTTCTTCTTGAACTCTGATTATCAGCTCCTCTTTATCCCCTCCCCCTAGGAAACTTATTGTTATTATTATATTTTTTCCATATCTTACACCATCTAATGTATCCATTCACTTACAATTCTGTTATTCATTCCCCTCAGTGGGGTTATACAGTCATCGTTGCTATCAGTACCTCCTTTGTCCATTCCCCTCACCCTTCCCTTACCCTCAGGGAATTATTACTCCCATTACTATTTCTGAAGGGTTTATCTAGCTTGGATTTCATGCATCAAATGATCTTAATTATACAAACGAACATAAGCAGGTTAACAAGATTAATGAGGTAAAACTAAGACCATAGTAGTAATGGAAGGAAATGTTGAAGAGCTAGAAGATAGTTATGTGCTTCATCAGTGCTATACTGCCTCCTGGGTATGTCATCCCTTCTGTGCGGCCCCCCTGTGAGGGACTGTCCAATTATCTCACAGGTGGGTTTTGGGTTTCCACGAGGCTGTAAATCTTTATGGGACTGGAAATCCCTATGAAGCAAACTGCTGATTTTGTGGTTAACAACCAAACTCATAGTCCACCAAGCCACCAGGGATCCCTTTACAAGTTAATAAATGATATTTCTATATGAAATAATTCCATAGACAAATGCATTCAGTCTCAGTAGTTGAGAGAGAGACTATGAATCAGAACAAAGTGTTTTCCATACCAATAAAGTCCTAGTTTGAATAACTAATTTTAAACCTAGTGAAAATTTTCAGAAATATATTTATTCCAGAACACAAGATATAGTCGAACTATTTAATCCTGTTCATATTTCTCTTCTATCACGATAAAATCAGCTTTATACTAGTGCAACCAAGTGCTGCTGAATGAAACAAAATGTTCTCGAGCGTAATTTTGGATCAAGATTTTATGTGTTAGCTTCGCTTTAAAAATACACGGTGTCAGAGTCTGCAGCCTGGCAGCGGAGAGGACCACAAAGCTGACGTACTTGAAAGCAAGAACGATGACTAGCCTCACAAGGAGCAGCAATGCAGTTAGTTCTACAACTAACCGAAGCATAAAATTAGTGGAATTCTACCACTGGAAATGATGTGAAGAATCATCTAATCCAAACCTTGCATCTTACGGATGGGAAAGCCAAATTCTGCTAAGAGGTCGTTACCCTGCACTCCCATGACTCAAGAGTCGCAGCATCTGATGTAGGAGCCCGTCAGCTGCTATGTTCTTCTCATGGTGCGCATGTTCTGTGCTGTCTCCTCCCTGTGAGTGTGCGTTCGAGGTACACTTGCTTCCAAGAAATAAAACAGTGAAAACGTGATATGGTGTCACAACTAAGGTTAGGTTATTGTGGTAGTTACATAATCTACTGTCAACTTGAGGAAGGGTGGAGCCTAGCCTGTCAATCAGGTTATAGCCAATGAAGCTTCTATGTGGGCATGCTTTTCTCCTGAGGATCCTGGGAACTCCTGTTTTCCACCCTGGAGGCAGAACACACACTCTCTCTGCTTGACATTCCTGTTGACAAGCCACATGGAGACTACACTGATAGAGCCAAAGCCCTGGAGCTGAAGGAGTCATGTGGGACCCACACCAGTGCTGAGATGCTTACACCGCCAATGGATCCACAAGGCTTTCCACCCACTGGCCCGTGATCTTCCTGCATTCAGCCTCATTGCATGTGCTTCATGAGTCTGAAGAGGAATTTATAAACTGGTATTGGACATATGGGCTGATATCAGACTTGTGGACTTGTTCTAGACTGGGCTGTTTTCTTAATATACAATTACTCTTTATATAAAGCTCTTTCTTATGCACATATGAATATCTATGAATTTGTTTCTCTTCTCAACCCAGACTAACAGTTATAAAAAGACTCTGGCTTCTAATTCGCTCATTCTTCTTGCTCATCCTCTCTTGCCTTGATGGAAGCAAGCTGCCACCTTACAAGCCTTCAGTTGGCCTTCAGCCAAGAGTCAATGGAAAATTGAGCGCTCATCCCAACACCTCACAAGGAAATGAATCTTGGAACCGTAATATGACTGAATTTCAAAGCGGATTCTCTCTTAGTAAAGCCTTAGATGAGACTGCAGTCCTAGCCAATATTTTTATTACAGGCAGTCCTTGGGTTATAAGCATCAGTCTTACAGATAACTCCTTCTTGCCCGATAGCGCAGAGCTTGAAATGGGTTCTATCAGGACTGATAAAGTGAAACAAGAACAGGCTGGAATTTCATTTGGGTGCTTTGTCAAGGTAACCATAATGGTGGGAGCCGACGGGAAGTGAGGTGTGGAAGAGGTGCGGTGTGCCCTTTCAGGAGCCTGCTGAAGAATACTGGATTAGTAGCAGGATGGGGAGAGCCATACCCAGTCAAGCTGCCATCTACGAAGCCCTGCTTTAATATTATGTAAATGTGCACTTTGAAACAATTGAACCAAACTCTACTCATAGCAAATTCTTCCTCACAAGCACCGCTACTCAATGTACATGGAGTGTTTACATGGTTACAGTGGCCTCCAGCCCTTTTAATGCACTAAAGGAAGGTAAAATAAGAATGTTGTGTACCTGTTCTGATTTACCTACAAATGTTGTGCACCTGTTCTGATTTACCAACAAATCGGAGTTAAAGACAGTTAAGAAAAAAAAATTTTTTTTAAAAGACAGTTAAGGAAAAAAAAAAAACGAAAAAAAATTTTTAAAGACAGTTAAGAACGGATCTCATTCATAGCCCAGAAACTGCCTACACAATTTTGGGAGAGATTATCAGACCAAAAACTCAGTCACATCATGCCTGCATTTCTGATTGGTTATAACTACGAATTAATAAAAGTTGCTTTAAATCACTACATTTTAGACTAATTTTCAGCCTGACATGACTGAAACATGAAAATCAGGGCCCAAATCGCTTTCTGCCTCCCCCACACACTTTTGCCAAAGATGTTTAAAAACTAACTTTTGAGAATTGTTTTTCTCACCCGTTCCATTACTAAAACATTTTCCATTTATTTTCAAACTTCATCACTGCCCAGTCAGCCTGTATGTTTTACTACTGCATGTTTGATGTCTTTTACTCCTGTTATCAGAGTTCAAGATAGGACTGTACCCCCAATTATAGACCATGTCAGCTGGCGCAGTATGACAAAATGCATATCCAGGGAGTATTTTATTACCGATATGTCAGATATATCCAATGTTAAAGCTCCAGGAAGAATCGGATAGGCTGGAAAACAAGAAACAGGCAAAAGCTAATAGCTCACTCCTGGAGTACACGCCTCCTTCCCCATTTCCCACAGAGGTGGGGTTGGTCCCCTAAGTCTAACCCGACTGTACAGTTAGTCTGCTGGCTTCAGGCACTCAGTCAGCGATTCTGAGCTTCCCGTCATTGATTTGGTATCTAACCTTGGGCAGGTCAATTAACTGCAACTCTCTCCTTTTCTCCCAAGTAAAAAATAATACTTTGCAGGGGGAGAGGAAAGCGATTGGAACTCCTCGTAGAAAATTGTTCAGGAGGAACATGGGTTCTACTATTCATATTTCTAAAAAAAAGGAAGTTGAGCTTCTTTTGTCTGTGTGGTTTGTGTTCTATTTACCACATTATGGAACATGGAACAAACCAATGCAGATTTTATCAGTGATGACAACACGCCAATATTTAGGATGTGAGATCAAAATATAGTTTGACCAAGATAATGTAGCATACATTGCTTTAGTGTTGCATAAATTACAGTTGAATTTTTAAAATATTTACTGTTCCAATAACTCTAAAATAGCTTACCCATTTCAGTCATTTTTTAATAAAAATATGAGAAATAAATGACATTGCATTTCTATGATAGAACAGATTTGTAGCTTTCAATTTTAAATTTGGAGCTTTTAAATTCAATATTGAATACTTTAAAATCGCAATTTTTAAGAATTCCATTGAAAGATATGACCAGTGTTTTAAGTAAGTGGGATTCATGGGATGATAATCAGAATGTAACTTTATCTTGTCTCACTCTGCAACCTTTAAGATTAATTTAATGAAAATAGTTCTTCTGTTTCTATTCCCATGAGCCTATCCATGCTATCTTGGGAAATGGAATATTCTATAGTGAAGAAGGGGGGTGAGAGGGGTGTAACAAAAGGCAGGTGAACGTGCTCAGGCAGGCTCCTGTAAGGACGAAAACGTTAAACTTCATTTAAATTGAAAATGTGTCTCTGTCCTGCCGGGTTGGCTGAGGGCTGCCACTCCTGCGCGGTGAGCAGGTGTGATTCTTCCCATTGTCGTCTCAGCTTGTGCCCACCAGCTCCTGCTTCTGACCCAGCTGAGGTCAGAGACTCAGAGACGTGGGAAAGAGGAGACAGATTGGATCTGGCTGACACTATTAGGTCTTTATGGTCTCTGGACCATAAGGTTTTCAAGGTCAACGCCTTTTTTTTCCCTTTAACAGATTTTTCCTACACTCCTTCCTTGCCAGATGACAAGACCCCTGTACAGGTACAAAGCGGCTCCTCTGACTGGCTGCGCCTAACAGTCCTTCTGTTTCACCCCCGGTGAGACACATCGGAGCCTCCTACTCTCGGGGGCCCCACCCCTGGAAATCTTTCCTATTCTACAGGATCCCCTTCGAAAAGAACTGACCCGCAAGCTGAAGCTTCCCCCGCTCAGCGCTGATAAGCATTGCTGTTGGAAGGTCATGTGGCGCACTCCAGAGGTCGCCCTCACCCAGGGGTCAGTCACACGCGTGCACCTGTGACTGTAGGAGACGCGACCCAAACTCTCCAAGCGAGTCACTAGATTGAAACGTCACGCCCATGGTGAAGAGGAATTACTTCATATGGCTCTTCTACTCGAGTCTGTAACACCTACCAAAGGACTGGGTGGGACTATGCACAGAGGGCGTGTGCAACACTAATAGAGGGGATGGGTCATCCCCTCATCACCCCCACCCCCTACGCTGAGCTGTAAGGATGAGCCATCTTGGAAACAGGAGAGAGAACATAAGACCAATCGAAAAAGCAGGCTCCCTGTCTCGGTCTGAATGGCTGGAGACCCACACCAGAGGCACCAGAGACGGTGGCACAGACTATGGGACAAAGCAGAAGAAGCTGCACCAAGACCGCGGGAGAGAGATAGACTGACTTCCTGGTCCAGGACGGTAGAGGCCAAGGAATTGCGAGGCTGACGGGCTGAGAAACAGAGAGACTTGGCTGCTGGCTGAGGAGAGGTGTTGCTGTGACCAAGGACTATAGCCTTACTGTTTCCTGATCCTGACTTGTGGTAGCCTATTAAGTTCCCTAATAAACCCTCATAATTATGAGGAAAGATTGTGTGGCCATTGCAAAGGAGTAATGAACTCAGCATAGATATGTGGTGTGGGAGGGATGGTTGGCCTTGGAATAGGATGGAGCGTGGAGGCTTGTCTGTCACCTGCCTTTTGGCAATACAGAAAACCACAGCCTCGCTTGACCTTTACTGCACTCACACCCCACACACACACACACCCCGCACACACGGAGCTTAGGATGCCGGGAGCAATGACGCTCAGCCCTCCCCTTTGTCACACCATCATTCCCTCTGATCTAATTCTCTTTATGAAATCTTTCTTCCACTGCCCAAACTTTTTTCTTGTCCTGGGGTGGGTGTCCGGGGCCTATACCTCATAAAACATTTATAAGTCGGTGCCTTTAGAAAGTTGCAATATGACTGTCAGAAAGTATAATCATTGTAGCTTACTGCTTTCATCAAAATGTACAATTTAACATACATGATCGGATGAGCTAAACTCTGTTGAGAGAGGCAGGTGTCAAATAGAGTTGTGATTCTGTAGAACTCAGATATTCTCACATGCCCTTGGACAGCCATTCCAAACCCCTGTATTGAGAGAGAGCACACATTGAACGGAAAAAGAAGACATAAGGTTACTACATACTTCTCTGAGCCCATTACCAGATAAACATGAAAATGCCCCCATCTGACACTTTAGATGCCAAGGTTCAGCCTAGGTCAAAGTCTTACAGCTAAGGCATAAATTCCAGAAAAACATAATTCTTGAAGCATTGACACAAGCTTAAAAGAGGGCTACTGAGCAGAGCAGTGGGATAATAGGAAACACATTGAACATAGTTCACAAAAGCGAACTAGGAAATATATCTGACAATTGTTTTTTACTTTAATGATAGATTTACATGCATTTGGTGTTGGCAGGCTGGCTGCTGAAGAAGACATCGTTTGAGATGTTGTCGTAAGAATGATTTAATCATCATAAGCTCCTGAGGATTCCAACTATCTGTTGCTGTGTAGTGAGAGCTCCTCACAACTCAAGGACTTAAACCCACAAGCATTAATTTGCTCATAATTCCGTGATATGAGCTGGGGCCAACGGGTCAGTGCTGGTCTCACCTGAGGCCACTCGTGTGGCTTCCGTCACCCGGATGCTTTCCAACGGCTGGAAATCGCTGTTTGGCTGGAGATTGTGCCCTCCAGTAAGCCAGCTGATACAGTTGGGAGTCGGGGGCATCACTGTAACGTGCCCCGGGCAGAAGAAGCTTTTTATGGTGCCCTTGGGTTCCAGGAGTGGGCCCATGGAAGCTGCTAGGCTTCTGAAATCTGAAGGGAACACAGAACAGACACAGCACCACACTCAGTTTACAATGTCGGTCTAAGCAATAGGCTCCAGGGGATGAGATGTAGATTAACCTGTAGATGAGAGCAGAGGTGGAAAAAATGCCTGGTCATCTTTAATGCAGCACATGGATCGTGTGCTACGTTTTAAGAAAATCACCTATTTTGTTGTGCCTGGAAAATGTTAGCACTGGGGTTCATGAATATGCTTTCTTTCTGAAATCATGCCAACTAATGTCAAACATCAATTTTAGCAACATTTACAAATAAAAGGGAAAGACACTTTATACAAAGAGATGGAGATAGCAGATGAGGAGACCTTGAAAAAGTCTGTAGACAGAGGCAATGAAAAGATCATGGAACATTTCCAGACTTTTGGCAGGCTCTTCCTTTATCTGGCTGAAGGAAGGAGTGAAATACCACATAAGGAATGCTTGAGGAGACCAAACTGTGCATTTATAGCCATCTCCAATGTTGCTGACCTGCTATATAATCATCACCGAATGAGGTACGTACTTGTTCTGACCCTCATAGCAATGCCCCACACGGTCTTCCATTTCCCATTCCCCAAGCCTTCCATCTGTTCATCCATTTATTCCTCAGATAGGTTATGGACTTTTCATGTGACGGATATTTTGCTGGCCTCTAGTGCTACAAACAAGAACAGTATGGTATTTTTCCCTGCAACAACTTCACAATGCCGTAGGTGTGTACTGGTGGGTACGCATGCATGGGTGATTACAATAACAGTAAAGGAATGAGAATGTAGCTGTGGGTGTTGGTGGTGACAGAAAACAAGATGTGAACCAAGAATTTCTGAGTCAGTGATGGAGACTGGATGTGCCCTGACAAAAACATGTGGGAAGGTTAATTTTCCTAGAAGTACCAGCTGTAATCAATGTGGATGGGAGCAAACAACTGAAGTCGAGCTAGTGAAAGCAAGGGCCCATGCAGCAAGAAGCCAGGTCTCGTGAGTGCTAGAGATTGGCAGGGTGGCACTGCTGTCATGTGGACTGGGCCAGAAGATCCAAATGCAGCACATGCTCCAAAGTTTGCTAAACTAAAGAAAGAACAGGCTATGATGGTGTTTGTATGAAAGATAAAACATTGAGTACGTAGAAAGAGAAGAATGGGATGAGTTTGGACATATACAGTTGGTCCTGTCATCTATTTCAAAGGAAGTTGAAGATACAGAGCAAGAAGAGGAGGATGAAGCGCTTTCTAAATATGAGGATGAGGATGAAGATGTGCTGATCTATAAATATATCATCTTTATGCCAGCGAAGAAGATACTAACAACAAGGAATCCAATAGACCTCAAAGTCTTGATCTTCAACTGCATGGTCTTCATCACATTCCCCCTCTCCTCACCCCTCCCATCACCCTTTCAGAACTTCATGGTCTAAGTCAAGGTCCCATTCAAGAAGCTCTTCCAGCTTCCTGAGAACATTCGAGAACTGTGGGTCAAAATCAAGATCCATCTCTTGGTCCCACAGGGCTCTTTTTCTCCGTGACAAAGATCCTATTCATGTTCATAATTTTCTCCTGCAAGGAACAGAAAGAGAAGATGGGGGTGGGGGGACAAACAAGATTGAGATAGTTAAGGTTTATTGTGCCAACCTGGCCAATAAACACATGTAGGATTAATTGAAGGGCAGAGAGATAAGTGGCTCCATGACTCGCCTTTTCAGTTCTCGGGTCTCTTGCTTTGTGATGGTCGGACCAGGGAGCAGCTGCCTTAGCCAGTTCCCTGCTTCAGCTTGCAAGGCTCATTTCCTGCAAGACATCCCTGAGAAGAAGCCCTATGGACCTACCCCGATGCAGCCCTGGGTGCTGGGGAAGCCGTGTGAAGACCCCTGCCAGTGCTGAGATGCTTACACATTCACTGATATGGTTTTCCTCCTGCAGTTGGCATCATTGGGTGTGTTTTGTGAGATGGAGGAGGACTTTGTGGATTGGTGTAGGGCATATGGGCTAATGTTGGACTTATGGGCTTGGGCAGCACTGGGTTGGTATTCTTCCTTAATGTACACTTACCCTTTCTAGAAACCTTTCTCTTATACATATGAGTTTCTATGGATTTATTTCCCTAGTTTACCCAGACAAACACAAAGATCATGGTCACCAGAAAACCAGGTGATTGGTGAAAACAGTAAGGACTCCCAAACCCTGTGAAACATCACTGCTTTCCCAGGCCCCCAGGTCATCTTCTGGGTCATCTTATTCTGGTTTTCATTCATTAAAAAATAAATAATGTATTAAAATCTACATTTTCGAAACAAAAAATCAGGGCAGTGCATGAAGCATATTTTAAAAGTTCGTATCATTACTTGGTCAAAAGTGCTAACTCTGCCAGTAAAGTGGGAGTGCCTTTCATTGCTTTTCAGAACAAGACAGCTGTGTTGTGAAATTAAAAGTAAATAGCATTTTAAGTCACAACGTACCAAAATAAGTGATATAGTTAGCATTTATTATTCAATGCCATTTGCTTTATTTATAACCATCTCTGATACAATAATGTTTCTTTGTTTCCTAATTTGAACTGTTTCATTTCCGAATATATTCGATGTGCTGTCTAACAAGTGCTAAGCTTGCTTGAAATTTGGGCATGAAGTCCAAAGACTAGTGAGCCAGTTGGGAACAAGCTATTTTAACATGAAAAAAAGAATTCAGCTTGTTTATGTGAATTTAGGTCTAAGTGAATCTCTAAGAAAAAAAAATTAAAGCTAAAGCTAACAAGAAATCTTTTCTTTTGAAAACCTCTATATAAAAGATGCATTGTCTTTTATTCACTTTTACTTTTTGCACCACCAGTTTCAAAGTTTAGTTTAATGTAAAAATACCTCATGAGTTGAAGAAGAAATGTCTTACTAATTTCTCTCTTAATTAGTCAAACTTTGGGGCAAGAAAGAAACTCAGTCTACTAGTTTATTCCATTGGTATGATTGTTTAAGGAGGGGGGAAAATCTAACTCTGAAATATTAATCTTAGTATTTTAAGAAGTTTTGTGTGCTATCCTTCAAAAAATCTAGTTGTCACATATGATGGGGTAAACAAGACTAAATCATGGTTGTTAATAAATAGCAAGTTGAAGAAAACTGAAGTATATTTCTCTTTGGGTGAAAGGCCAACAGAAATTGTGAATTTAAATGAACATTTTGAAATGTTTAACTGTCAACACCACTGCATAAAATTTCCTTAAATACAAGTGTGAATGTTTTTTCTACATGATGTCAGCTGAAAGTCATTATTGTTCTCATATCACTCTTACAGTTACTTGTGGTTTAAAATACTTCAGAGTTTGTTGTTAGGTGGTATTCCCAGAGAAGAGCCAGTCCAGAGAGGAGCAGGAGTTTAAGGGTGAACAGAACGTAGGCAATGTCATGGAGGCAAAAAAAAAAAAATGTAGGGCTCAGAAAACAGAGAGCCATTTAGTATAAATGAAAACCAGGATGTTACGTAAGGCATACGTAGTGATAAGGCTGGAGATACGTACACAGGACTGCATTGGTCATGCTAATGAGTGAAGATGATAAGAAGACAACTCCCTTCCTTAAGATTATGGTCTCTTTCTTCCGGCCACCACCAGTCTTAGGGACTCCCCAAGATGAAAAACAACAAAGACAGTGGAGGAAGTTCTTCTCAATTACAGCAGTCATCATTAATTACTGCTCTTCTAAATCGTTTTTTTGAAATCTGGGTTTTAGATGATGTGATTCCCATGGCTTATTGATGCATAATGGACTAGTGAGTAAGTGGGTTTTCCTAAGGCAATTGATGAGTTACTAATGTCCCAAATTGAACCATATTAGTGGGGGTAGAAAGAATAGGAAAAAAGATTAAATACAGAAAAGGGGAGGAAGTATGATGTTTGTGAATATCAAAGGCACAAAACCATTCTGGCCAATGAAATGGAAGGACAGCAGCTGTTTAGCATCTCAGCAGAATAAACACAACATGATCAGTAGTCACGGCCATGTCATAAATAGAAGCAACGCATGAACACTAGACTGAGCTACACCGATTAATGTAACTCATATCTGCTGTTTACCAGTGACGTTTCAAGCTCATCATTAGACCCCAGGCATATCATGATAAATGAAATGCACTTAGCTCCTCCTCACGTGGTGGTTCCTCTGCCCTTCCCAGTTGATGCTTTTAGAAGCCTGTGATTTGTCGTGAACACTTGGTTTTCCAACGAATAAGGTGAGAGATAAGGGATGAGGCTTTCTCTAGGGAACTGAATAATTACTCATCTGTTCATCCTTAGGGCTCAGTTGCTGTTGGGATTTTCACATTGACACTATATGAATGTTTCTTGAATTGGAGGGCAACATTGATTGGAATGAGGTAGAGCCAGGTACACTGTATTGTTGAAGAAAACCATGGACTAATCTGGGTAGTAGACTGTCTCTTTCTTATTCACAGAGGACCTCCTTCTCTGGATGTGATTGTGAATTTATACCTGAAAGACACAAGGGCAAAATAAACGGAGGCTTAGGGATATCTTACCTTCTAGCGCTAATTCTCTGACAGAAATTAAGTATTATAGCAGGTCTCAATTCAAGATCAAGGCTGAAATTCATTCCACTTCAAATAGGATTGAGAGGGTAGTCTCCCTCCGTGCATTCACTCCCTGCTTGGAAGTCAGTGTTCGATTTAGGGAGAGCCCATTGGCCAGACCTGTTTGTTCAGTGGTTAAAGGGTGATTCTGGAGAATTGTTGTAGAGAGAATCCTCCATTTCTCATTGTGGAAATGATGGACTCCAAATCATTCAGTGAGCTTAGATACGTTTTAGATGCCCACCTTAGGGAATATGCTATTTAGTGTGTTGATGGCTAAAAATTAACAGCATCAATTTATGAGATATATGAAATAACAGAGATGCTGGTGGGGGGGCAGTGCGGGGCGGAGGGGTGGGGGGTGGGGGTGAACAACAACCACTCTCCTGACCCTTGGTTTCTAAATGAGTCTTTGGGGCTTCTGGATCGCTGTTGGAATGCTCCAGCTGGTTCCTTCCCACCTCCAGTGTAGCCCACCGAGTCTGGCCATAGTCTGCAGCCACTGCCCAGCATTGCATACTCTTAATCTATTCACGTTAGAGAGTTAGGAAACACAATGAGAATTTAATTACTTTGCTAAAATCAATTAAACAAGACTATCAAAGATATTTTATAAGATTTTCATTTCTACTCCTAAACTCTTTAATCTAGCTAAGACCCCATGCTGGAAGCCAAATTTGTAACTGGGAAGTAAGATGGGCATTTCCATGTAAATGCCCCCCTCTTCCCTCTTTTTTTTATTAGTCAAATGCAACCTGCTGTTTTAAGGTTCTCTGGATTATAAGCATTTGTATTCAATCCTCCTTTTAAATCATTTTCTTTCTCAAACTTTAAGAGACTAGACCTATTAAAAAGTTTAAAATTTCCTAAATCTTGGTTTAGGAGGAAGGGCAAAATAATGGTTTCCACTATTCCAGTTCTTGTGTGTAGAAATCCAAGTTCTGTTTTTACAGAAGAGCCCTTTCCCAAATTTATTTCCAGCTACTTTTGTTTTCCTTGAGGGACCTTTGAAACACTATATTGCTACTTTTCATGTTTTTTATTTGCCCTCTGGAACAATAAAAGCTCAAAGGTTCATAAATATGCATTCTGTAAATGTATTATGCTGACAAAGTGTTGCTCAGATAGCTGTTTTTGCCGTTGGGGAATGAATAAGTTTACAGCTTGCTTAAACAACGTTGTAAGGTAGAAAGAAAAAAGACAAGGAAGGAGGGATGGGAGGAAGAGCGGAATTTGGAGAGGAACAAAAAGGAGATGAATGTGAAGGGAAAGTCAGGCATCACATCTGCAAACCAGGGAAAGAAGGAATCCAGGGTGAATGAAGACTGCAGAAGGAAATTGGAGACAAAGGTGCAGCCACATTTCATAAACACTTTATAACGTCAAGAAAGAGAAAGGGTTCTATTTTCCCTCCAAAGAGCCAAGGTGGGTTTTTTGTTTAGTTTTGTTTCTCCCCACAGAATGGTTTGAACTGAGCAATATGTAATGCCAATATTCTAATTTATACCAACCTTTTAGTAAAGAAAATTTGAACACAGGGTTGCTCTCCTTATTAATTTGAATTCCCTCTGGATTGTGATCTAGTTCTGCTTCATTCCACTGAAATTAGATAGATAAACGTAGGTCTGATGATTGCCAGCATGTGAGGACTAGAAAGGGCAGCACAGTTCAATGGCAGAAGTGAAAGGGTCTCACCACACAGGATCTCCAGCGGCCGGAGGTCAGGAGTATCAGCGCAGCGTCACGAGCTGGACTCCTGACTCAGCATGCACTAGGTGGTAGAAAGGATTCTTGATTTCCCCTCTGTTTGCAGTTTCCTTGCTCGTGAGAAACTGTGAGCAATCCTTGGCATTGTTGAAATAAAAATGAATATTTTCTACATACTGAAAAATAATAACCGAGAAGAAAAGAGTACAAAATAGCATTTGTGACTGAAGGAACAATAGGCAAGAAGCGGAAGAAAGGGACAACATATTTGTGAAATCAAGGCTCGAGTATTCTCTAGTGCATCGCTGATGATCTCCTATTAGTTTCTGCCACCAACAATTACATTACTGCCACTAATTTTATGCCACAAATATTTTCATTAGTGCTCAGTGAAAACATTGAAAGTTAACAAAATAGCCTCGACTTGGGTTGTTTTTGTTGTTGTTGTTGTTGTTGTTTCATTTTGTTTATGCAAGAGTTCTCTACCTTAAGAGATACCAATCTTTGATTAATCTCACTGGCACATTATTCCTCATGGAATTCTGGGAGTGTGGTGGTTCCTAGCTCGGCTGTTAATCACAAGGTCAGTAGTTTGAAATCCCCAGTCCTGAAAACCCATGGGGACGGTGCTACTCTGTCCTATAGGGTCTCTGTGAGTCAGAATCCACTTGATGGCAGGGCGTCTGGTTTGAGTTTTTTTATCAGCTGGGTAGAAGCTCCTCCTAATGTACCCCTTTATTCAGGATGCTTCCTTCAAGCTTTCAAAACCCTATCATTATAATGTCAACAGACCGCTCCTGTTCTTTACTGAGGCTGCTATGTCCTTTGTCCTCCCGTTTCCTTTATTCAATGGACACCGAGAGCAGGGCCCTCTCTCGGGCTGCTCTCTGAGGAGTCCTAATTGCAGAGAGAAGACACACTAAATATAAAAAAGATGTGCTAAGGGCTTTGCCAGAGAGAGCCATGCAAACCTCGAAGGAAGTGTTTATTTCTGCATGGGCAGGCTCACCCAGGATGTGAATTTGAACCAGGTTGTTAAAGTTTGTCAAACAGAGAAGTGCAGTAGACACATGCATGAAGGCACTAAGGTATACAAATCTGTTCAGGGAGTTGTGTGTGGTTCAAGGCAATAAGATAATACTTTTAATGGACGGGAGTGGGGGAAGCAAATATGGACAGTATAGTCTCATCTTATGACTTTGAAACTGTCCATCAAAATCCACAGGAAGAAATATTTCCTATATTCGGCTCAGAATAAATATACATACCAATAAAAAGTAAAGTTTAACATAACAAAGCTTACCTTCTCGATTTATCATACGCCCTGGTGGTACTAATAGATAAGCATTCGACTGCTTACCAGAAGATCAGTAGTTCAAAGCCATCAGCGGCTCTTCTGGAGAAAGATGGGGCTGAGATCAACAGTGTCTGAACCCCTGCAGGGTCAATGTGCATCAGAATGGACTCGCTAGCAGTTAAGTTGCTGAGTTGGAATAAACTTGATGGTAATGACTTTGCAGTGGTTTTGATTATTTCCTAATTAATACAAGTCTTCATTTTTAAATGTTTGTTTGGTATGATCTTTGAGTGACATAAACAGTTAATATGCCTAGCTGTTAACTGAAAGATTAGAGCTTCAATCCACCCAGACAGAAAGGCCTGGTGATTGAATTCCAGAAAATTGGCCTCTGAAAACCCCAAGCAGTACAGGTTTGCTCAAAAACACAGTGGCTCACCATGAGGCAGAATTCACTCCAAGGCACCTGGATTTCTATGACCCACCCAAGTGACTGTGTTAGATTTCTCCATTGGAAATGCCTCATCCTTGGCTTTGCATGAGAAAGAATTCACTCTGAAGCCTCGTTTGTGATTGTGTCAGTCTGGATAGACTAGAGAAACAAATCCATGGACACACATGTGTGTATAAGAAAGAGATTTATATACAAGAGCAGTTAAACATTGAGAAAACATCCCAGCCCAGTCCAGCTCAAGTCCGTAAGTCCAATATTAACTCACATGTCTCATATCAATTTATTAAGTCCTCTTCAAACCCATGAAACACATGCAATGACGCTGAATGTAGAAAATCAGAGACCAGTGGGTAGAAAGTCTTTGGATCCAGTGTCACTGGAAACATTTCAGCGCTGGCAGGGGTCTCTGCATGGTTTGCCAGGGCTGTATCAGGCTGGGTCCATGTGTCTTGTCAGCTGCTATGTCTCTTAGGGTGTGAGCAGAGACAGAGAAGTGGCTCCCGCCTCCAAGGAGGAAGTACTCGATTTCCCAGAATTCTCAGGAGAAGGCTGTGCCAACACAGAGGCCTCATTGACTATGATCTGACTGACAAGCTAGACTCCACCTCAAATCCTCAAATCGACAAATGAATCTATATCTCCACAGTGATCCAAGTGGGTTTTTATAAAGGATAGAAGAAGTTTCAGGCATTACAGTAAACTGAACACCAGAACCGTCTAGGCACCATGCAGGAGCAGCTGGAAAAGAGGACAGTGGTCTCAAAGTTCCAGCCTTTGGGGGCCTTCTGCTGGGAGGCATGGTCGACATTATTGGTTGACCCCATTGGCTGAACGAAGCCCACTGGCCTAGAGTGGGCCTCTCCAGGTATACCGCTCACCTAGATGTACTGCCCCTTCCTGGCTCAGAGCCTGAATTTGGAGTATGTGCAGTAGACAAGACACTTCTGGTCTCTGCTCTGGAAGCCTAACAATTGTGATATTAATTTGCAAGAACATTTGCATATAGGGTCACTATGAGTCTCAGTCAACTTGATAGCAGTGAGTTTTCGGTTGCTATAAGCAATGGGTTTACGTGTGTTAACTTAATCTGAGTTTCAGAAAGATTGACAGGCGATAGAGTTGAAGAGAGTATGGAAGTGGAGGTGCGCGGGACAGAGAATCCAGCTGAGCAGCCGGTGATATAATCTGTAGGGAGAGAGGGGACCTGGAACCAGAGTAACCGGAAGGCATCCCAGAGTTGCTAAGGTCAAATTGCCTAAAAACTTCATTGACAGTAAGGGTGTAGAGATTTGCCCTGGTGGTTACACGTGGGGCTGCTAACACAGAAAGCAGGGTGGTAAGGATACTGCTGTTAACAGAAACCAAATTCAAAACCAAAATCACTGCCATCGAATTGATACCAACTTTCAGAAACTCACAGTAACTCTTCACAGGAGTAGAAAGCCCTGTCTTTCTCCCAAAGAGCCCGCTAGCAGTTTCAAACTGCTGATCTTGTAGTTAGCAGCCCCGCGTGTAACCACTAGGCCACCAGGACTCCCCATTAACCGAAACACACTGATCCAATTGGAATAAAACACAGGTCGTGGATCAGCTTGTCTCAACTTCTCTAAACAACCTTTCTCCCTCCTCTGCAAGGGACGTGCTTTCCTTCTGACAAATGGGATGTGAGAACTCAGCCCTGCCTCAACCTTTCCAACTGAGTGTGGAGTGAGGGCCTCCCTCCACACCAGGAGGCAGGGCTACCGTCATATCCCAACTGTGGGCCATTGTCTCCTCACTCTCAGCTCCATTTAAACATTTCAATCATATGGTATAGTGTTTGCATAATGGTGTTAATTATGCTCTTCACCCTTTCAAGACAGAATCTGTGTCTGCTGTCGATTATTTGTTGAAATCATGTGTCTTATATAATGAACAGTATTTTGACTGACATGAACCAAACAATTGTTTGAGATCACATGGATTTGGATGCAATCCGTGGAACACACATGCCCTGAGGGCTCTCTGGTAGGGGACCTGGTGGAACAAGACTCCTTTCTCCAGACTCATCAGCTTTTGCAGGCTCCCAACGATGGCAGTACACGCTCAAAGGGGAATCGCAGACGCCCATCAATGCTGGAAGTGGAAAATGTTGGTGTAAAATATAGGTCCCACTGGTCACAAAAAGGGTGAAAACAACATGAAGGATAGTCATTGTCTCTACCAGAGCAATTATTTCTTCGTTTTTTCTGAATTGTTATAGAATATGGCTATAAGATCATTTCAGTCTTTGTTACTTTATGCAATTTTCCACATGGTTACACCATCTTCGCAGAACTGAAGTCAGAGCAGCATTTTCCATGTATAAGGTGTTTAGGAATTGCTCTTTTCTCCCCACACTGTGTCGCAGGGGATGAGCTGAAGTGGGAGCCATGCAGCTGGATTCACCAAAGCTCTCTCAGAAAGTCAGCTCCAGAATTTCAATTCAGTGCCATGTTCCACATTAGATCCTCTAAATTATCATTCAAGGTTGAACCTCTTCTGTCTGGTGGACAGCCGCGAAAGACACCGAGTGCCTATACATTAAGCATAATGAGAATTAACTCTTTATCGTGCGATTTCATCGGGTCTAAATGAGTATTTAGATGGAACGCAAAGCCGCCGTACTAAGCAAATAGCCTTCCACACTTCTGGATGCCAGTCCCTTCTTCCAAGGCCTTTGTTTTACGTGGTCTTCAATCTTTCTCCATTTCCTTCACATCCCATCCCCAAAGCCCACACGACATTCCTTAACATATGAGCCTTTTATGATAATGTTTTTCCTTTTTTCCCACTTTGATTCTGTCCCCTTTTACCTTTTTCAAGCTTGCTGAAGAGAGCCGTTCTCTTCTGAAGCAATTTCATCACATCCCTGAAGCTCCTTTAAGGAAAACTTTAAAAGCCAGCTTTCATGTGCTCACCATGCACCGTCCCCTGAGAATCCAGCAAAATCAGCTGCCGCCATGGAAGAAGAAGAAGAAAAGGAAGGGGGGAGAAAATCAAAATAGGCCCTGGAGCACATCATATTTATTTTTTTATGCTTATTTATTTATTTATTGTGCTGTGCATTCAGAAGTTGATTCTCAGCATGCCTGGATATGGAGATCGAAAGAAAATGCTATTAAATGGAAAAAAATGGAAAACACACCCATCCACTGTCACCCAGGATTCTACGTGTGCACAGAACTCAGTGCACTGGGGATCCATTACCATAATGACAGCAACTGAGCCATTGCAGGCGTCCAGCCTGCTGCCTGAGTCCTGGAAGATCACCACATCCCACACCATTTCATAGAGATGCACTCGTGCTTTGAAAATTAGTTTTTCCTGAATGATGCAGGTGAGACTTTGATATAATCCCTTGTGCATACATTCAGAAACTTCTGGGAAAATTTAAAAATAGAGAGAAAGTGCTGTGTATGTGTTTGTTTCTTTATGTGTAGACTCATTCATACACTAAATGGTTATACGCAGGCTTGTATGTGCTAAGTGTTGGGTTACAAGCTTCAGATAGAAAGACAGCGTCTAGGTTCACCCCTGTGATTTCCTCCCCAGCCATCAACAGTTTATCTGTCTCCTCCACCTTGGCAGTCTCTCTGTCATCAGATTCTGCCCAGGCCACCAGCCATCATTGTCTCAGCTGGGAACCCTCAGCTCCCTCCTCCCTCTCTGGCTGTTGGGTGTATCAGGCTGCTACCTCCTTCTTTCGTACCTCTGGCTCAACTGAGAACTTTTCCTTAGTTGAAAGAAAAGAAAGAGAGAGAGAGAGAAAGAAAGACAAAAGTGTCTGCAGTTTCGCAAAGGAGTTTGGTGGCATAGTGATTATGTGTTGCACTGCTAATTGCAAGGTCAGCAGTTCGTAACCACCAGCCGCTAATGAGCTTTGTCTACTCTCATAAAGAAGCATGGTGTGGGAAATCTACAGAGCAGTACCACCCTGTCTAGTAGAGGTGCTCGGAGTCAGCATCGACTCAATGGCAGGGATTTTGGTTGTTTTATTTTTAAGTTTTATTTCAGTTTCTCAAAACTGGCTTAGGTTTCACTGGGCTTCGTTTATTATTTATTTCTACTGTACCATTCATACAGTTAGTTATATAACATATTCTACTACACATACACACACACAGGGGTACACACACACACACAGGGGTGGGGAGAAAAAAAAGGCTTTTTTAAAAAGCTATATATTTAAATTTTTTTACAAAACAACCGTATCACATTCAAAGTACTCTCCATTACACTTAATACATTTGTCAAATCTGCAATTCCATTCTTAGGAGCATTTTTCAAACTCATTTGTTTGGATGGTTGACAGCACCGCTCACCCTTATCTATGTCATCAAATTGCTGTCCTTTCATGCCCTCTTCATTCACAGAAACAAAAAGAAGTCACACAAATGAGGTCAGGTGAGTCAGGTGCATGGGGCAAGAGAGGCATGCTGCTTTTTGCCAAAAAGGGGTGCACTGAGATGACTATGTGAGCAGGTACATTGTTGTGGTGGCAAAACCTGTCCCCTGTCTGATACAAATCAGGCCTTTTTTGACACACACTGTGATACAATCTTTTTACAATCCTCTAAATAGAAAGCTTGATTAGCAGTCTGACCTGGTGGAACAATCTCCAAATACACTACAAGTTGACATTTTCATCCATTCAGGAAGTTGACAGACATCCAGAACGAGGTTTGTCATCAATCAACGTTTCACCCTTTTGGAATTCAGAGAACCACTCATACCCTTGAGTTTTCCCATAACGCTGCCCTTGTGAGCTGTGCTCAAAATGAGAACCGTTTCTGTGGCATTTTTCCCAAGCAGGAAAAATAAATTTCACAGCCGCACACTTTTCTCTTAAATTGACCATCACAAAAAAATGAATTTTGAGCAAAACTGTTTTTATGAAAAATTCACTATGCCCTGAGAGAACCTTCTCAGGCGACACCACTGGGTGCACAAACTCAGAGGTGAGCACAATGCTTACCTAGCAGGAAAATGCATATAAGAAAGCTCTACTCTGCTAAGTGGAATTCCAGTTTTGGGTGTGTGTGTGTGTGTGTGTGTGTGTGTGTGTGTGTGTTTATCTAATTATGTAACACATATTCTATTCATATATTTATGTTATATATATATCACTCTATGTTCAGGTAATTATCACCCTCTATATTAACCAGCATTTTGAGTTTCCCTTTTACAAGAGTTTTACCATTTTTGTTCATATTTTCTTAAAGCCCTTAGTAGAATCACTGATCAACTTAAGTCCCATGCCAAGATCGCAACCTGCCAAACACACAATATGCCTTACTCACAGTCATTAGCCAAGAAGCAGAGCAGCCTGGGCCACACAAGCAGTTAACAGTAGGCTGCTAACCTCAGCCTACAGTCTGTGGGTTCAAACCCATCCAGTGGCTTCCTGAAAGAAAGGCCTGATGATCTATTTACACAAAGGCGACATCCCCAAACCCCTATTAAGCAGTCCATGCCTGCAAACGAGGTGTTCCCTACCGGTGACAGGCGTCTATTAGTAGGAGCAGGAGTCCGACAGTCAGAGCACCATGGCTCCTGCCCTAGCCGCGGAACCTTGAGCAAATTACTTTATGTCCTTGTGTGTGAGGTTCCCATCTAATGAAAGAAAAGAAAATCTCTCCCTTACAGGGTTATTGCAAGGATCAAGGCCATGAAGACATGCAGTGTTTCAAACAGCTCCTCCTATATCTTAGACACGGTAACTGGTCATCTTTACTAGACGTGTTCTGGAAATGAGATGGTGAGATCTGTCAATGCAGTGGCCCTGTCTCTCTGTCTGTCACACCTTACCATCCTCAGGGCTTGCCACATTCTAGGCCGAAGGACTGAACACCGCTGAGCCCCAGGCCCCAAGAACATGCAGTTCAGAGGGGGGCAAGTGAGCGGACATAAACATGCTGAGAGACAGGTGGTCACCGCATAAAATGGAAGCCCAGGGGCGGCCACCAAATCACAGGTGGTGACATGGGAAGATGCCAGTGAAGGCTTCCTGTCGGCAAAGAATGGGAGCAACACACCTGCTCAACATGGCAGCAGTCAAGATCACAACCCCAACTGTCTCCTGAAATTGTAGCCCCAGGCCCAGAACTCACTCACCTTTCCATCGAGCCCATTCCGACTCATAGCCACCCTGTGGGACGTGTGAGTCTCCAAGACCATAACCATGGACGTGAGTAGAAAGCCTCATCTTTCTCCTAGAGTGGCTAAGTGGTTTCTAACTGCTGACTTTGTGGTCAGCAGCCCAACGCGTAACTCACTACGCCACCAGGGCTCCTCATAGATTCTACCCGATATTTAGTTATAATCCATCACAGAGTCATTCTCCTGCAAAATGTGTCCCCTGTGAGCCCTGCGAGACAGAGCCGGTGCAGAAGGTAAACAAATCACATTGTCAAATAATTCTCAGTGTGACCTGACCTTAAATCGTTTACAAGATTAATGTTAAATATTAGTACTTGAAAACGCAGCTACATTCGGAATCCCTGTGACAGCCCTTCCCATTGTGCAAGTCCAGGGAGCACCAACTCATAACCCAAGTGTAACCATGCTCCAGGAAGTGCCAGGCCCTCCGGGGTCAGCCGACATTGAGGCTGTGCCCTCCAGAAGACTTGACTATGCCCAGTAGAGGAGGAAGAAAGAGAAACTAAGAGGGATTGCATTTTCTTTCAGACTAGAACTTAGTTATTTTTCCTAGCTTGATCACCTCACGGTTTATGCAGTGATCCTTTGGCCAAAAAGTGTTCCCTGCTGCTGAGCCAAGTTCAGCTCACGGCACCCCACGTGCTCGGCAGAAGGGCTGCACTAGGCTGTGACCTTCGCCTCCCGAGGTTCCCCCGGTGGGTTCAGCACACCAGCCTTTTGGCTAGTAGTCACTCCGGGACTCCAGGCCAACATATAAAGCAAGTGCACATATACGAGGGGACTTCAGAGAATCATCATATTCTAATTCCATTTCCCATGAACTTTTTGAAGCCTTCTCATCGCTTCCTCTCTAATGGAAATCTTACCATAAGAGTCCTAGTGTAAAATTCTAAAAAACAGGCATTTCCTAAGCATTTACTTTACGTGAAACACTATACCAGGTGCTCCCAAAACCCAACCGAATAAAAATAAGTATTAACTATTGCTTTGCCATTCATGGTAGGCTGAAGAGCAACACGCAACAATATCCAAGTCTTAGTCCCTGGAACCTGTGACTGTTACTCTTTTTTTTTTTTTTTAAATAAATCATTTATTGGGGGCTCTTACACCTCTTATAACCAGCCATACATTAATGGTATCAAGCACATTTATGCATGTTGCCATTATCAGTTCCAAAATATTTTCTTTCTATTTGAGCCCTTGGTATCAGCTCCTCTTTTTTCCCTCCCCCCACCTTCTCACCCTTGATAATTTATAAATTATTATTATTTTCCTATCTTACACCATCCACTATTTCCATTCACCCCTGTTTCTGTTGTTTGTCCCCCTGGGGATGAGGGTTATTTGTCGATCATTGAGATCTGTTTCCCCTTTCTGTCCCCTACCCTCATGGTAATTCTACTCTCATTATTGGTCCTGGGAGTTTATCCGTCTTGGATTCCATGTGTGGAGAGCTCTTATCTGTACCAGGGTACATGCTCTGGTCTAGTCAGATTTATAAGATAGAACTGAGGTCATGATAGTGGGGTGAAGGAAGCACTGAAAAACTAGAGGAATGTTGTGCTATACATTGGTGCTATACTGCACCCTGACTGGCATCCCTTCCTTCTGTGAGGGATGTCCAACTGTCTACAGATAGGCTTTGCATCTCCATTCCGACCCACCTTGTCTGCATTAAAATGGTTGTTTGTTTTGGGTCTTCTGATGCCTGATACCTGATCCTGTCAACACCTCATGATCACACAGGCTGGTATGCTTCTTCCATGTGGGCTTTGTTGCTTACCTAATAGATAGCCACTTGTTTAACTTCGAGTCTTTAAGGCCCCAGATGCTATACCTTGTAATGGCCGGGCACCATCAGCTTTCTTCACCATAGTAGCTTATGCACCCATTTTGTCTTTAGCAATTGTGTCAGGAAGGTGAGCATCATAAAATGCCAAGTTATTAGAACAAAGTGTTTTTGCATTGAGGGAGGACTGGAGTAAAGACCCAATATCTGTCTGTGACCTTAATACTTAACCTATAACTATATGTACTTAGACCTATATCCCTATCATTAGATATTAATATATTTACACATGTACATGCCTATGTTTATACCTCTATAAATGTCTTTGCCTGCTAGTGCTTTCCCCTAATTCCTCTTACTTTCTTCCTGTCCCACTATCATGTTTGACCTTCATTTGGTTTTCTGTACTTCCTCTTGGTGACTTACTCTTTATGGCAAAAGGGACCTTTCACACAATATTAAATGAGATGGAGAGATTACTCTGGAATACCAAGTGGGCCCTAACTACAATCACTAGTGTTCTTCTAACAGCGAGGCCGAGGCAGAATTGATGACAGAAGAGGGAAAGGCCAGGAGATAACAGGACCAGAGCTAACAGTGACCACAAGCCAAGCCATGCCAGTGGCCACCAGAATCTGAAAAAAGCAATGAACTGGGTTTTCTCTAGGGAATCGACACTAAGATTCATTTCATATCGCTGGCCTCCAAGACTGGAGAAGAATACATGTCTCTTCATAAAAGCCCGACGTTTTGCTGTAATGTATCATAGCAGCAGCTATTCGCATTGAGAGCTCTATTATAATAGTTAGCAACTACTCCCCAAAGAAAGACTCATATAGCCCCGCCCCTGATCAAAGTAACCAGGTTGTTGTGAGCAGAAAGTCTGGCCAGCACAGAGAGGAAAGGAAGAGTGTTAAACCTGACCTTGTTCGACAGACACAGAAGAGGTGGTGATGGTCAGCCCAGATTCCAAAGTCAGCGTTTGAAAAGAAGATGCTGATGGTGCAGCCCGCGTAGTACTTTCAACTCAATATAGGTTGGTTAGGGTTACGTCATCATTATCCCTGATGCTATTATTACTGCTATGATTATTACAATACCTAATGCCAGCCATTTCTTAGAACATTGGCTTTAGAGCTCTGAAACCTCATTTTCAACATCTGACTCCACCATTTACGAACCTATAATTTGGGACAGATGTGTTAGGCTGGACTGCATGGAGAAACAAAATCAGAAACACTCATATAGGCATAAGAAAGAACTGTATCTCAAAAAAAAAAAAAGAAGAAGAAAGAGAGAACTGTATCTCAAGACAGCCCAGCTCAAGTCCATGCTAGCTGAAGCCGTCTTAAAACTCACACAGCTGCAGGTGGATGAGGCAGAAAAGGGAAGCAGGAAGCAGCACAGTCCTAGGCTAGTGAATGCTGCACGGTGTGAATCCAAGGTCGCTGAGAACAAGGAAGGACACGGACAACCCTGAGGGTCAGGGGCCCCCAAGAGACCATCCCTGGGAGCAGGCATGGAATCCAATCTAATAGGAAGGTTCAGAGCAAGAGAGAGCAGGAGGTCCCGGTGGAGACATCATCAGGCTGCGACCTGATTGACAGGTGGAACTCCACCCCTGCACCTTCATCCAGGGACACAGTGACATGAAATTTAACTACCACCACAAGTCACTTTCCAAGTCTGCCCCCCGGTGAGCATGGATGCCAGGGCCTATGAAGGGAACAGACTGCAGTGATTCTCCAGTCGGTGATTCTCATGACCAGGTCGGTCTGGTATAGCCTGCCTTAAGAATATTCCACTCAACTACCTCATCAGAGTAGCCATTACTAGGGCCTGTATAAAGAAGAACTAAAGCCATGGCACACTGATCAGTTGTAATCAATAGATTAGTCTGAGACTGCACTCTCCAGCATGGTAGTCATTAGCTATGCATGGCTTTTGAATGCTTACAAAGCGGCTAGTCTGAATGGAAACACCACCAAATACTCACCATGTTTCTAAACTTCAAATGTCAAGGAGTCCCTGGTGGTATGGATGGTGAATGACCTTGACTGTGAAACGACCGGTTGGTAGTTTGAATGGGCCCAGAGGTACCTCACAAGAAAGACCTAGTGACCTTCCAAAAAACAAACAAACAAGCAAACCTTCAGTCATGGGAAATCCTGCGAAGCACAGTTCTACGCTGACCTGCATAAGGTCTCCGTGACGCGAAGTCCGTTTGAAGGTCTCATATGAAAAAATAATGTAAACTATCTCATTAATAATTCTCATATTGGTTACCTGTTGAACTATAAAGCTCCCAGCAGTGGGGATCTATGCTGAGCGAGAGTCAGCTGCATGTCTCCACCTTCCTGCTGACTGCCCACTGGATCTGTGATTGTTGTTATACAACCTGAGTCCATATTAACACATCCGAGCCAAAAAAAGTTTGGTTAATTCTAGGGAAGACTTGCAAAAGGCTGGCAGCTCAAACAAATCGCTGGCGAGTCCAGCGTAGCTGTGACACACGTGAAATGCAGGGACACCTTGTAAGAAACGTCAGAGCGCATTGCGTTGGGTTTGTTTGCTGGGTCTTTGCTATTCCCACTCGACATCCATTAAAACACGGGTCTACACAGTGTGCGGTAGTGATGACTTAGGCATGAACTTGTGCTTTAGTCAGCCCACTTGGTAGAGAGGATTGACCTGGACTTGACATCAAAAGCTTATTGAAGGGATGCACTTTGGAACATTTTAAAATTAAAACATTGTGTAGATGTCATTTTTATAATTCCCTACTTAATTTATTTTTTAGGAAACAACTCAGAACAAAAATCAAGCTCCCTGCCATGAGGTTGACTTTGACGCATAGTGAGTCTCTAAGAGAACGTCGAACTGACCCTGGCGTTTCGGAGACTGTAGCTCTTTATGGGAGTAAAAAGCCCTGTCTTTCTCCCTGATAATCAACAACCAGACCTAACTGCATGGGAGAAAGTTATTCTCTGTAGTATTACTATTATTGTTATTAAATAAAATCATGGGAACCAAAAAGCATAAAAAAGTAGTCCAAGAATATCATTTGTTATAAGTGGAGCCAAATCTCAGCCACAGATATCCAAGGATCAAAAGCTAAAGGCTCTTTCTAGCACACTGCACTACCCAGAAGTTTATAAAAGAAACTTAGCCCGCGATGTTATAGTTGCATTATTTTTGAAAATAGCCAGTTAATTTTAATTCCTCTAAAATCACAATCTCTATAGGACTAATTGATATGAGCAAAATAAACCTAGAACCAAGGTTGCAAAACATAACCTTCATTTACCATATAAGATGAAAATCCACTTAAAACAAAAACAAAAAAACCACCCTTTCTCCAGGTACAATTGAATTTTCCCATTCGGCCATTTCTCTCTCATTTAGAAAATGCCAGCAGTCAATACGGAGCATAACTAAGCCCAACTATTGACCCCAACAGGTCGATATGGTTGTTCGATATTAGTCAGACATAGCTCAGTTGTCAAATTTGCACTTGAGAAAAAGATTATTGTTTCGGTTCTTATTACCTATTCTGGGAACCAACTGATTCCCCGTGGTCTTCTCTGTAACCTATCTGTCATACTCAAAGCAAAGCTGCCTTCAAATGCAGTATTGACCTTACAGAGCACTCCTGCAGGACAGAGGAATTAATATCGGTTGGAGTATTTGTGCCCCAGCCACAGATGTATGTTGACCCGTGTCAATCACTTTGTTTTGAGACCCAGATGCATGCTTTATGCCAACCAGGTGACACAAGAGTGTGCCCCAGCTACTAATGTAATCTGGCTTTAAAAAAAAGAAATCTAGCTATGTCTTTTATTTCACAGAACAATAAACAGTTAGAATTTTCAACTGCGCAATGAAAAGTTAACAGAGACTCTTCAGATGGACAGTTGGAAATTTGCGTGGTTCTCCTCCGGGAGTGGAAGAATATTATTTTTCCCACAACAGTGGGCTTCCGCTGTGTGCTTGACAGACAAGGCCCCATGCCACCCCATTTGCCCAACGGGCAAGAACATATATGGACACACGGTAATACTATTAAAACCGCATTAAGGTGGCATAGCTAGAAGTGACCAATAATGTCACACAGGTTCAATAGGAGAGTCCTGGCAGAAGACTCCGCACAAGGTGACTTAATCCGGGAAACTAATGGAAGAGTCCAGTTGACACGTCCGGTTTTGAAGGGGAAAATGGATAACCAGGAAAGGCATTCAAGGTGAGAAAGAATATGCATCCCAAGGGCAGTACACCTTCTCACTTAGCTCCACAGGTAAAAGCATCTGTCCGCAGTGTGTCCTCAGACACTCCCTCCCGGTATCTTTCACAGTCATCCATTGTCTCATCTCTTCCAATCAGGATCAGAAAGGACAAAGAACTCTTCCACAACGGTCCATACACCCCCATCGCTTCAGCGTTTATGTGTGACCCCGGTTAAGCATTTCTGTTTCTGTAGGACAGTAATTTAAAATTAGTAATAAAGTACTGTATTGTGTCATTTAAACTGATATAATCATGCCAATGAAATAGTTGGCAACTAATTGCTTGGTGACTAAAAGAAGACAAAAATGTTAGCTCTTTGAATCTCAGAACCATTTGTTTGTGTGCTGCGGGGTATCTAGTATGTGCTGTGTGTGATTGACAGTGACTTATTCGAGAATAAGTGAGACACTATCTGACCTCAAGGAGTGTGGTGCCTAATGAGGGAGATGACCAGGCAAAGGCAGTCTGATAGTGCAAAACCGAGGCATGCATGAGTTGGGCGAGTCAAAGCGAGCTTCAGAGAGCATGGCAGATGGGAAATTAGATCATAACGAGTGAGTCAAAATTTTTCAATCTCAAAAGAGATCACGAGCATAGAGGTTAGTATTTGAAAGGCTCAGCGTAATGAATATCCTTTGTGTAGCAAGGAATAGTGACGATGAATGGCTGGTGGCAGAGGAGAGAAAAAATACATGGATGAATGAGAGTGAGAGAGAGAAAAAGAAAAGATAAGTGATGGCATGAGAGAGATCGGAGCCTAATCTGAAGGACTGTATGGACCGTGCTGAGGAGCCTGGCATTCATACCAGAGGTGGAAATAGTCCACCCCGAGGGCACAGGGCCCAACACTAGTAGCCACTCAACATGCATCTGCCAATGGAAAACAAGTATGGAGGCTTTATTAGAGAAAAGACTGAAGGAAGAAAGAAGTTTCACCATTATTGAACATGAATATTGCCTTTGAGTTGATTTGAGGGTGTGTGAGAGTAGAACTGTCTCAATTATATTATCAATGACTGAATTATTTGGAAGTAGACTCCGAGGTGTGTCTTCCAAAGTGCCTTTGGGTGGACTGGACTTCCCAACATTTCATCTACATTGAAAAAGCCTGCCATCATTGCCATGGTAGGGAAGTGCTACTAATCAGCTCCCATTAAGATTACAGTCTAGCAAACGCTACAGACCTGTTCTACTCTCTAGTACATAGGAGCTTCAAGAGTCAGAATCTACCAGACCATTAAGAACAATAACTGTAGCAGCAAAGGGAAACTCACAGGATGACTGACCCAACATACTTCAAAACAAAACAAGAAAGCTCGGCTATCGAGTTTATTTGGACTCATAATGGCCTTACATAGGGCTGCTAGGGCAATAAATCTTTACAGGAAAAGATAGCCTCATCTTTCTGCCTCAGAGAGGCTGATGGGTTTAAACCACAAACCTTGTGGCTAGTAGTCCAACTTTTACCAGATATCACCACCAGCACTATGATTGATCTGAAGAGTAAGGAGGAAAGGAAGTGGATAATTCTGAATTTCATGAATGATGGTGACAATTAGGTAGAGAAGAAATTTAAGAAGGATTAGGGTTTGGGGGAAAGTTATAATCCTTTTCTCACCTATCCCTATTTTAATGATATATGTATTTCTGTTCATTGTATCTTTTAATGTTTCTCTTTCAGGTTTTTAATTCCATGCATGTATGATTTATTTTATATTGCATAATGTAATGCTAGTTACATAGCAGGGGACTTGTTTTATCTACAAGCAAAAGGAAGGAAAGAAGAATGGGAAGGAGGAGGAGGAGAAAAAGAAAGGAAAGAAAATGAGGAGTGAGGGTGGGTGCAGAAAATTGGGAAGTAGCATTGGAAGGGAGGTCAGAGTTCCAGAGAGAAGTGTCACTCAGTCACTGCCATCAAGTCACAGTGACCCTGGAGGACAGGACAGAACTGCCCCGGGAGTCTCCAAGACGGTGACTGTTCACAGGAGCCCACGGTCTTGCTTTCTTCCTTGGAGCTGCTGTGGTTTCAAACTTCGGATCTTTTGGACCACAGCCCAAAGAGTAATCACACCACCAGGACTTCCAAAGGAAGGGTACAGGCCTGCAAATACAATAATAAATGTAAAAAACAAAATGTGGTTTGAAAATTATGCAAACAGTGGGCAGCATTAATTCTTCCATTTCTCTATTGACTAGAAAATCAATAGATTGTTCCTTGGCTAAAGGCTTTTTTTTTTTTAAATATATGTTTATCTCCATTTTTAAAGTGGCATTTTGCATGAGGAATGCTTAAGATAGTCTCTGTAAATAAAATATTACTCTGGGTTAATTTTAAAGTATGCAAAAAAACCCCAAACAAATCATGGTAGCAAATTACTGGTTATTAATTTGAAGTCCCACATGGAGTAGTATATTGTGCTCAATAACACATATTTAGCATTTCATGGCCAAGGACAAAGTACAAGCATCTGGAAAATGCAGACATTCTAAAGGACACCATCAGAGATGTGAGCCCTTGTTTCCACAGTTCTTTGGGTTTACCATTCACACCCACACATTGTCTTCAAGCAACAACCATCTATTTGCCAATATGGCAGACAGCTTTTGGGCTATCATCTGGTCATTTCTGATAGTGTCCTTATCAACAAAGTTTTGACTACGTGACTGAAATTATTAGCACATCACAGGAGGAATCAGAGATGGAAAACCCCCTGCACAGATGTGTGTGTGTGTGGGGGGTGTGCATGCTTTAAACTGCAGAGCTAAATATTCTTCTATACTTACCTCCATTTGTCTTTAACATGGACCTGCTGAAGGTAAGATGACGGATACTCTCTCTATTTCATCCATTGTAATGTTCTCCAATTGCCTGCGCATTTCTTATTCAAAAGAAGAGTTTCACACCACTCTGCGATATCAAAGAGAAGGTTTCTATAGCTATTACTGAATCAGAGAATTATTCTTTGAAGAACCCAAGGTGAAACACTGACAAATCCTTCTGGGATACGGATGAAAAATGGCACATGCGTGTCTCCCCCCAAGTATTGGTGCAATCCATCAAAAGACTAATAGAAACGCTCACTGGCTGCATGTATTCCTGGCCCTTCTTCTTCTCTCACGTTTTCTGTGTGGCTGCAGGTCTACTAATCTGACTCATGAGGAGTTTAGCAATGCTAGGTTTTTAAAAAATCATTGTATTGGGGGCTTGTACAATTCTTATCACAATCCATACATCCATCCATTGTGTCAAGCACATATGTGCATTTGTTGCCCTCATCATTCTCAAAACATTTGCCTTCTACTTTAGCCCTTAATATTGGCTGCTCATTTCTCCCCTACCTCTCCACTGCCCCCTCCCTCATGAACCCTTCATAATTCATAAATTATTATTGTTTTGTCATATGTTACACTATCCAACGTCTCCCCCTGCCC
>NW_022111324.1:42540505-42560101 GCF_000313985.2 Echinops telfairi | reverse complement strand
TGTCCTCCCCCCCCCTTTCCTCCCTCCCCTGCCTTTGCAGTTGGCTACCCTATGCACCCCTGGATTTGGTCTGGCCCCTGCCATCCTACCTGGACCTCACCCCTGGAGTGTTTGTATACAGTAGCTTTTCCCCTGTTTTCTTTAAAGTGACAGTCCTGATCAATAAGTCAGGTGAGGAAATGACCTCTGAAATGCTTTCGTTTCAATAAACATGTATGCCAAGCAGCCAGGCCAGAGCGAGAAGGATGGTGACACGGCAGAGTGAAAGAGACGTAGCACATGAACAACGGTTAGGATTCCCTGCACTCAGCTTCGTGCCATCTGCAACCATAATGTCACTGGGTGAAAGTTACTTAACGACTTTGCTCTGGGAACCCAAGACTTTTTTGGTTCAAAAACTCACCAAAAATAAAGACACTTCCAAAGCCTCTCAGAAATTAAGATCATTAGCACAACTTCCATTATTCCAAAGCTAAACCGTGTGAAATTAAATAATGGTAAAATCCAAGTTAAAAAATGACTCGATTGTTTTTGTTAATTAGCTGGCTGAGGCAAACTGAGCCCCCTTTTTATTTCTCTTTAAGATGGAAACCTAGTCATTTGAAAACAGAAGTTGTTAACTTGCTCCTTGAATTTAACATCTGGTAACATTTTCATCTTTTGCAAACTAGTAAAATGTTATAGTTCTTTTGACAGTGGGAGTTCAGTGCCAGAAGAAATTTTATCAGTACAAAGAGACTACAAAATAGGTTTCTTACTGGGCCACAGGGTTTCCTAATCCTCATCTTACAGCATTGAAAAATGCGCCGCGGGGAAGGTGCTATTGGTCTATAATTTCTCTAGGAATTAATTTCTGAAGGACTTAATGGCAAAGAATGGGCTACATCTCTTCCCCCCGTCTGCATGCATTCACAGAGAGAAATCTGCTGTCGTCTTAAATGCCTTAGTTATTGAGAGATTTTATGAGCGCCACTACTTCCTTATTCTGTCAATTACATCTACCTTTTATTGGCCTGCATTTATCACTCCTTGATTTAGATTTTAAAGCAGCCTTAACTTTTATTACAGTGTGATAGTCAAAGACGAGACATATTAAATATGACCAGCAAGCTTTTCAAATGGAAGCATGAAAACACGGGGGCCATTCAGCAGAACTGTCGCAGGGCAGTCAGTGGGCAGAGGTGGTTTCCATCCCAGTAGAGACTGCCGCCGCATCCAAGTGGAGAGAAGGCAGGCTCTTTGCGATCGTGGACTGAGACTCTGCTTCCGGCTCTCATACACAAATTGTGGGAACCTGCTCACATCGTCCAAACTCTCTGACTTTTGGTTTTGTCCTCTCTAAAGTAGGAAACAAGCTGTGTATGGAAAGCACTGTATGGAAAAGCAACTAGCACGGTGGCTGGCACATAATACCAAAGAGCAAACCCATGACCATTGAGTCTGGTTCACTTCACAGAGCTCCTATAGGACCGAGAAGAACATGCCCGCGGGGCTTATAAAACCGAAAATCTTCTCAGAAGCGAATTGCCATATCTTTCTACTGCTGAGCAGCTGCTGGGTTCAAATCGTAAACATCATGGTCACCACCTGAGAGCAAACCACTGCTCCACCAGCACGCCTTTCACACACACTAGCGCTCAGCACACAGTCCTTATCCTTCTGGTTATTCCTCTAGGGGCACGTAGCCAGCTTCAGTACATAGGAATTGTTTTTAAGTTTTCAGCATCCTTATGATTTTGAACAGAGAGAAGCTAGACAGGTACATCTGTGCATGCCAATGTGTACCCACAGGTTGTGACCATGGCTATCTGACCGGAACCACCACGCATCCATCAGTCCGTCACATTGTGCTGGCTTCCCCGTTGATGTGATGCCGGAAACTTTGCCGCCAGGATTTCAAATACCAAACAAGTTACCTCGGGTAGACAGATTTCCACAGAGCTTTCAGACGAAGGCAGACTAGAAAGAAGGCTGTTGTAATCTACTTCTAAGAAAATTGGCCAGTAAAATCTTATGACTTGCAATGGAATATTGTCTACTGTAGAACTCGAAAGTGAGCACCTCAGGCTGACAAACATTCATAATACGACCAAGAGCTGCCTGTTCAAATTAGTGTCATTCTTAACAACAGAGGGGGAGCAAAGGTGTGGGGAACCTTCATTGGCAGAGGTAGGATAAGCCAAGATGACAAGAAATGGATGGAACTTTCCACTAATAAGCAGAACTTGGAATGCATGAAGTAGGAATCAAGGAGAAGTGGAACTTGTCAAGAATGAAATGGAATGGTTGAGGACAATCTACCCCTAGTTAACAGACATGGATGGGTTTTGAATCAGAAGTCCCGTAATTTCCTATGCCAGGAAAACGAAATGAAAGAGGACCAATGTCTTATCCATTGTCAAAAAGAAGATTTTGATATATGCCCTGAAGTAAATGACTGTCTGCGATGTGAGAATATCAATACACCTACACGGAAGACCAATTAGCGAATGTTTACAGTTTTGTACCAACCACCAATGCCAACTCAACAGTATGAAATGGATTTTTTTAATGCACGGTAGATGCATTTATAATTACTGGGGAGTGGAATGTAAAAACGGAAAAACAAAGAACATGTAGTTGGAAAATAATATAGATTATCTGATAGAATGTGGCGAGATCAATGAACATACTATTTTTTGTTTTCGTTTTTTAGTAAATCATTTTATTGGGGCTCTTATAGCTCATGAAACGGAATTTCAGAGACTTAAAAGATTATTTGAGACAGGACAAAGCATCTGTCATAGAAGCATGACTGGTTGCAAATCAGTATGTCACAGTGAGAGATGGCACTACCAAAGTGGGGATGGGACCAGGATGGGACATGTACCTTATGTTGGAAAAACTCACAGGATTGGTCTAGGGCCATCAGGGCATGACTCGTGGCTATGTGATCCCAGTGTGGCAGTCTCCATCAGGGCCACACCCGACAAGCTCCTAAAGGAAACTTCCCCTCCCTGAGATCTTCAAGCGGGTGGGACTAATCTACTTTCTAACGCACTCTGCCTTAGAACAAGATTGCTCACATTCCTAGTTAATGGTCAGATAGAATTCAAAACCAAATAAGCAAACTCATTTCCATCTAGCGATGCCGACTTACAGTGATCCTATAGGACAGGGTAGAACTGCCCCTCTGAGTTTCTGAGACGGTCACTCTTTAAGGGAGTAAAAGCCTCATCTTCCTTTCCAGAAGTGGCTGGTAGTTTCAAACTACTGACCTCACAGTCAGCAGCCCAACTCGCAGCCACTACACCACCAAGGCTTCTGAAAGGATGTGCATCTAGTATTAAAAAGCAAGAATGTCAACTTGAGGGTGAAGGTGTGCCTGAAGCAAACCAGGCTGCTTTCAGCTGGCTCGTTTTCATGCAGAAGAGAAAAGTGAATATGAAAAACAGAAGAATGAATGCGTTTTATTTATGGCGCTGGTGAAGAATACTGAATATGGAACAGAATGTCAAAATAATGAACAGATCTGTCTTGGAAGAATAGCTGGAATGCGTCTCAGCAGCAAATATGGTGAGACTTCAGACATGTGATCAGATGAGATCAAGCCCTGAGAAGGGGCAGCGTGTTTGAGAAAGGAGAGCGGCAGGAAGACTCTCAACGGAACGGATGAACACAGAAAGCAGCAGCACCAACAAGGGGCTCACACATCGTGAGGGCTGTGATGATGGCCCCGGACCAGGGCCTGCTTTGTTTTGTTGCTATGAGGGAAGACGAAACTCAATAACACCTTACAACTAACCAGATATGCATTTAAAACATCTGTCCATTCAATTTTCCAAAGGCTCCATAAACAGATTATTCAGCAAGGACTTGACGGCACAGATTCCTTTTCTGAGGACAAGGAGGGCCATGCCCAATAAATGTTCGGTACTGATGGATTTGGCTAGGTCTGATTAGCCTAAGGTATTACAGAAATGACCCCAAGATCAGAGAGACAATTAGAACCTTCTAAAAGAGCAGAGTAAAACAAGACAAAAATCATTAAATCTCAGTTATAGAAAAAATCATATTACTATTACAGAAGTGTTCTGTGGTGTACTCATTTGAAATGGAAGCAAGGAACTGACCTGAATAGATTTGTAAATAAAAAAGGAATAATGCTTCTTAGCTTATTATCATTATTATAATTGCTATTGCTTTCGGAATACTGACTATATATTTCATGCATTTTATTCATTTCCTCATAGCTCTGGGAGGAAATGCAAGTTTAGAAGGGTTAATAATTTACTCAAAGTCTCACAACTTTAAAGAGGAATCAGGAGCTGAGTCCTCACCCCAGGCTCCTTTGACTTCAAAGCAGACACCCTCTCAGCCTAAAATGTGGCTCTGTAGTCAAAGCTTTATTTAAAGGTTCTGTGAAAATAGGACAACTTAGACACACACACACACACACACACACACACACACACACACACACGTTTTCTTGGGGAAATGTTACTGGCATTTGCCCATAAAGTAGAGGTGTGTGGGTGTATGTCCCTATCATTTAAAGTACTGCATTCAATTATGCATGTGAAATCCAGGGACAACTTGAACATGACGATTAGGTTTATATGTCAAAGAAGTACTGATTACTGGAACGAAGTGCTTCACGTGAAGCATTGTTGTCACTTAGGTGGAGAGTGGAGAGACATATTTAAAGTTACCAGTTCAAACGTATGACTTCCCAGAAGGTCATAAAAAAATTAAAAACAAAACAAAACATGCTCTAGCTTGCCTCTTGAGGCTTTATCCAAACCCTCATTCCCTGATGACAAATCCTTCCTTCCGCGTTACATCAGCAACGGGAAAACAGCCCTCAAGGGTTTCACAGCGCACAATAGCACAGTCTCTGTGCTGTAAGCCTGGGCCAGATGGAAGGGATGAAGAGGTCATTTTATACTAGCGCTCTGAGGCGTGACTGCAGCTCTACTGTTTCTACGGAGCAACCTCATCTTTTCCCAGAAAGCACAGCATGTACAGGTGAATGGCCTGGGTTCAAATCCCAGCTTTGTCCTAAATTGGTATTTCACTTTGGGTAAGTTTCTTAATTCCCTGGCACATATGTTCTACAATTTGCAGAATGTAGGAAAGGGCAGCAACACCTGTGGGGGTTTTAATAAAATCCCTCGACTTCGAGCTCACTGCCATCGAGGTGACTGAAGTGGCATAGAGGTTACGAAAGGTCAGCAATTCAAACCACTGGCTGTTCTAGGGAGAAAGGTGAGAGTTTCTACTCCTGAGAAGAGTTACACTCTTAGAAACCCACAGGGGCAGTTCTACTCGGTCCCATAGAGTTACTGAATTTAAATCCTTATGAAATGATAGATAAAGCATTTAGGACAAACTCAGCATATTTGATTTCATATCTAAATTAAAATATTTGAAAAAAGCAGCAAAAAGTGTTTGAACAACAGATAATAATAATAGTTTCAGTGCATTAACTGCTTTCCATGTGTGAATAACTGAAATAAGCTCTTTGCATAATTCATGTATTCAATCTTTCTAATAATCTTTGGAGTTAGATATCACTCTGATAAGAAATTGAACCTTGCCATGATTAAATAGCTAGCTTATGGTCACATAACTGATAAAGCCGGGCTATCTGGTTCCAGAGCCCCCATTCCCAACTAGAAAACAAATTAACGGGTCTCCTAAACATAGGAACAAAGCCTTACTATGAAATAACTAGGGAAATACGTCCATGATAATCATCAAGTGGATTCTTAACCTGGCTTACTTCTAAATATTCCAAACAAGCAGAATGTGCTTTGTTTATTGTAAGATGTTTGATCAAAATGTTTGAAAATAAGGTCTTTAACTTTGGATGCAAGCCTGTGTGTCTAATTTGTCAGACTATTTATATGAGTCTGAAAAAATGTATTCAAATTCTTATACTTCCAATATTGATTTACCATAGTGTAAACAGAAAAAGAATAGTCACATAGATTAGCCATGACCTAATTGCATTAGGTATGTCCCCCAGAGGAACGTTCACCTGGATTATTAGCTCTACATTATACCAAAGACAATCCCCTCTATCGCTAACTAGTCTCAAGCCGCTTCCCTAGAAATCCACAGATATTAGCTAACATTTATGGCCATCAATCAGGTTCTATGCCCTGCACTAGCCCAAGCTATGTGAAGGTAAATATATTCTCTCAGGTGCTAGATACACTTAGAAAAAAAAGAATAAAAAAATAAAGCTTTTCTAAATAAATAAATTGATCTTTAGCCATTAAACAGGTCTCCTTTGTGTGCTAAAAAAAAATTTCCAGAGCTATTAATACGCTGGTATGCTCCTTGGATCTCTGAGAAGAGGACAAAGTGAAGTCGCTTTTCCCACATTTATTTGAGCTTTTGTGGTGACGGCGAGATTGAACACTCTACATCAATGCTCTCCAGAATATGCTCTCAGTGCCTGGGGCCAACCAGGAGGTAGTTAACAACATCCACAACAGTGTTTATGTGATCTTCATTTTGCACATTAAATCCGCCAAGTCGGGTACCCTGATTTCTGTTAAACAGCTGAGGCTGAAGCTGGAGCCCCACCGATGCTCAAGTCCAATGGGACAGCAAGTCACACTGGGGTGTGCTCTGCAACCACACCAGTAGGGAACGTCCCTGGGCTTAACGGCAGGCTACCTGTAGGATCCCCCTTCCTCCCCTCCCTGCCTGGCCCTCTCACCTCCCAGCATTTCCAGAAACCTCTTGCCTGAACCTGACATTTGGAGGACAAACATGAAGACCATTTACTCTGCCTTTGCTGTTCTTTTCTCCTCGCCTCACCCTCCAGGGAAAAATGTATCCCCCCCTAGATTTGCTACTCAGCTCCAAAGTGCAGACCTTTGGAAAGAACTGGAGTTTTGAGTCCCCGAAGCATGAGCACAAGAGTCCCTCTCAGTGACCACTAAGGGTCTCCAGGCCTTCCTTGGAGCATTTGCGTGTAGATCTAATTTCTCTTTGGAGAAATGTGGAACCACTGGTCTGGCTGAAGAGTAATTCTTTCTATCACGCTGCAAAGGGTTACCATCTAGGAGAAGATAACCTAATCTTGTTTGAAGCTCATAAGCCTTTTACATTTCATATTTGATATGGATCCTGTTTGTTCCCCTTGGATATAACGTGCTCTTGTTTCATGCCAACAAGTCCGTTTTGAGTAGTTGCAACCCTATATGACAAAGTAGAACTGTCCTATAATGTTTCCAAGGTTGCCATCATTACAGGAACAGATCATCAGGTCTCTCCTCGAGTGTGGTAGCTGGTGGATTTGAACTACCAACCTTTCAGCTAGTAGCCAAGATCACAGTAATTCTGCACAAGTCCTGTTTTTCATCCCAGCACCTTAAGAGCTTTTCTAACCTGTTCATACACTAAAGACCTTGGTGTGACAGCCTGAAGCTATGGGATTTTTAATAGCTCTATATACATGTGAAAGTTGAACGCTGAAAAAGGAAGCCTGAAAAAGAACCAATGCGTTTGGATCATGGTTCTTGCAAAGCACCATGGACTGCCCGAAGAGCAAACGACTCCCTCTTGGAAGAAGTACGGCCAGAATGCTCCTTAGAAACAAAGCTGGTAAGACTTTGTCTCGTGTACTTTGGACACACTGTCAGGAGCGAGCAATCCCTGGAGACAAACATTACACTGGGTAAAGTAAAAGGACAGCAGAAAAGAAGAAGACCCTTGGCAAGATGGATTAACACAGTGGCTGCAACAATGAGGTCAAGTATATGAGCAATTGCGAAGGTGGGCAGTGCCATGCGTTGTTTCATTGTGCTGTACATCGGTCGCTATGAGCCTGCACTCACTGGGCAGCACCTACAGACTATAAAAGCCAGTAAGGAAAGAATGACGACAAAAATCACAACCACAAGAACTCCTGTGAGACATTCTTCTCTTTCAAAGAGAAATAGAAAAGAACTAATAAAATTAAAGTACCATAATTGTATGGTAATTAGAGGCATTATAATCTATTTCTTTAATGTCTCAACTTTTACTGAGAATTTTTAAAAAGAAAGAAAATGAACCTCTTAACCTCATTGTTGTAGAAACTCATCTTGGTTTTAACCTAGCTATTAAAATATCTTCTTAGTATTTGTTGGTTTATTTTTTTAGGTGCTCAATGAGCAAAAGCTAGCCTATACTAGTTCTTACCTCCAACTGTTTTCTTAATATTTAATACCTCATATATTCCAATCCAAGATTTCATGGTGGTTTATCTCCATTCCCATCCTTACTGTCACATTTTTTCATTAATCTTCCCAGGGGTTTTAATGTTCCCAAAGAAGCAACTCTTATCTTAGTTTTTGTTGATATTATGTGGATTTTCTACTCCAATAAAGGTGGTCATTATTTTTTTCTTTAAAAAAGTAAACTTTTTTCCATAAAAAAACTAAACTCCTATAGGGAGCCCTATAGGACCAGTGGTGTGAGTGGCGAAACAGGGAGGGTAAAGGGAGAATGGGTAGGAAAGAGGGAACCGATTACATGGAACTGTGTGTGACCTCCTCCCTGGGGGACAGACAACCAAAAAGTGGATGAAGAGAGACGTCGGACAGGGCAAGATATGACAAAATACCCATTTATAAACTATCAAGGGCTCATGAGGGAGGGGGGAGCGGGGAGGGAGGGGAAAAATGAGGACCTAATGTCGGGGGTTTAAGTGGAGAGAAAATGTTTTGAGAAACGATGTACAAATGCGCTTTACACAATTGATGTGTGTATGGATTGGGATAACAGTTGTATGAGCCCCTAATAAAATGTTAAAAAAGAAAAAGAAAAAAAAAACTAAACTCCTAATCAACTTTTGAAACCCCCAAATACGGTTTTCTTATTGTTGTTTTCTTTAAAGAAATAACTCTTAGGGTCCTTTGTCATTTCCATGCAATTGGGCAGTCGGATTCATTTCTAGGCAATTCACATTAAGGCACAGAATTAGTCTGCGTCTGAGCCCTCCACACAGTCTTTATTGAAAGGTACCCACTGCAGCCCCTCTCACGTTTCCATTGCTGCATCTGCTTGGGTTAATGCAATCCTTCCCAAACTGTAAAACAACAAGAACCGGATCCCAAACACCACGAAGCAAAGAAAGCATCCTCTCTTTGTGCTCAGTTCTTGCCCTAGTGTCTAGCAGGGCTTCCCATACAAGGAGACAGCATTTCTTGTCTTCAACCCTGAGCTGTCTTCAGCTTCTGAGTGTAAAAATTGACAGCAAGACCTCTTGCAGTTCGATTGTGAGTGAAGACCGGGAAAACATTTAAACAGCCAAACTAAGCACAGATTTATTTTCCAAACGGCTCACTTCTCCATGACATGAAATACAGGAAAGAATTAGAAAGCAGGGAGTCTGTACTTCTTTGAAAGGAAGCACTCAAATCTTTCAAACTTTTTCAACAGAAACCAGCACTTTACATTTTATTGTGTGATGTTTTTCTCATGGTATTCAATCACTATATCAACATGATTAATATAGGGAGTAGTTTTCATAAACACTATTGTTAATATCTGTGCATTTTTAAACTAATCAACATCACTCAACGAAGTTTCATTTTTTATTTGCTAATGTTAGGTTTCGGAAATACAAGTTGTAAGTCAGGCTAGTGTTTGAACTTGCTCAAGTGGGTGGAGAGAAAAATGGTTGAATTCAACCACAGTGTGACGAAAGGTTAGACCATGTGTTCTGGGTGGTTCATGAAAAAGAATGAATAAAAAGAATAAGGGCGATTGGGAAAAGGCAGAATTATACAGAGAGAAATCATAGATTCCAATGAGGGAGTTAAATTCCCACTAAAAAAGATCCATATTTGATTAGCAACTTTCTCTACTCTCAGGACTGCAGATCCTTTAAGCAAAATTTTATTTTAAATAAATTCATAAGAAATTCAATGTTTGGTAATTATTAATGATCACTTAATTCATTTACCTAAGAAGATGGTAAAAACCAATAATGGTACCTCAAGTTCACATATAGCTGGTATGTTTTAAAACCCAAGGGAAATTTGTTGGCAACTGGTAGCGAGAAGACATACTACCCCATCAAGAACACTCCACACCTCCAGGCACACCAATGAATACACAAAACTCACTGCCATCTAGTTAATTCCGACTCATCGCTACTCTACAGAGCAAGACTGAAGTGCCCCTGTGGTTTCCAAGACGGTCACTCTTCTAGGAAGAGAATGTCTCATCTTTCTCTCTGAGTGGCTGGTGCTTTTGAACTGCTGAACTATCAGCTGGGAACCTACCCTGTAACCCACTATACCACCAGAGCTCCATGAGGTGATCCCAAGAATGAGAACTTCATGGAGGGAGCAAAGGGAAGGAGGAGGTAAACCGTAGAAAGGGCAATTTTTATGCTTTGTGGGATGTTACAAACTGCCATATTAATTGTCTGGTTGCCAAGAGTTCAGCAATAGTCCAGTGATAAAACAGGTCATGATCAGTGATGGTTAATGGGGACGCCACTCGGCACACCTCACATCAAGTTGCCTGCTCTTCCAGCTGGCTGCAAAAGGACAGGATAATATCGAACCGAGTTCAATCAGTGAGAGGGAAGGATGAGAGGATTAAGAGAAATTAGAGATAAAATATTTAGGAAAATTGTTGAACATGCTTGCAAGGGGGGGGGGTCTCTTTCAGAAAAAGCAAGGAATACCTGCAGCTCTGGAGATACAGGTTTACCGTGAAGTTCAGTCTTTCCTTGCTCTCAATCAGAAACTTAAGATCTTTTGCCTTGTTAAGTAACCCAAACTTTCATTTCATAATGGTTGACTCATTAAGCACCCTCCTTTTTTATTTATCTAGTTTTCCATTAACCTTTACTGTTGCGTATGAAAGTATGAAGAGACAGTCTGAAAACATGCCATGGCTCCAGCTACAGCATCTCATGCCATCGTTGCATCACTGAGATCAGAAGATTATCTCTATCCTCCTTTCTTTCCTGTTCATCCCGTGCATCATAAAACTCAAAAAATCCAAGCTCACCGTCACCAAGTCCATGCTGACTGAGGGTGACCCTAAGGGACAGGGTAGAACTGCCCCTGTGAGTTGCTGAGACTGCACCTCTTTACCGGAGCAGAGAGCCTTGTCTTTCTCCCGAGGAGCAGCTAGTGGTTTTGAGCTGCTGATCTCACAGATCACAGTCCAATGCGTAACCACTCTGCCACCAGGGCTCCTTGGTGCATTATAAGGAGCCCAAAATGTCTAATGGGTGATTTCATCTTCCTGTTCAATGGAACCATTTTTATGTTGCCTGATGAAAGCATTTTCTCCGTGGACACTAACATCTCTAAATCAAAATGGCTGGGATGAGGGGCTCACTTGTGAGAGAGAATTCATTGGCTTAATGGGAGGAGCCACACTCCCATGTCCTCCCTAGTTTCTTAGGAATTCTGGAGAGACCGCACCAAGTACTAATCTCTTATTCAAAGCATTGATGTACCCTATAAAACAGGACTCGATTATCCTATTTTTCAGGGTGTTCTCGCCCAACTGGGACCACAATGGACTCATCAGAAGTCACAGGAACTTTCAATTAAGCCTATCGCTCTTGAGTGCCAAGGTCTGTGGGGAGATCAGTTAATTTCCTGACCAAGAGCTCAAAGTTGCACTTCCCTTGTTACAAAATGAGCTACTTGATCAGCTCCACTCCTGAATTCTTGGATGATGTATTCCATGAACCCATTGTCATGAGGGTAGAGTTCTTTCTTCTAGACCCATTTAAAAAAAATCATTTTATTGGAGCCTCTTACAGCTCTTATTACAATCCATACAGCCGTTGTGTCAAACACATTTGTACATATGCTGCCATTATCCTTTTTAAAACATTTTCTTTCTACTGGAGCCCTTGGTATCTCAGTTCCTCATTTTCCTCCCTCCCCCACCTTCCCATCCTCATGAACCCTTGATTATAAATTATTATTATTTTCATATCTTACACCATCTGCTGTCTCCCTTCACCCGTTTCTGTTGCTCGTCTCCCCTCCGAAGGAGGGGGGTGGGGTTATTTGTTGATCATTGCGACCAGTTCCCCCTTTCTCACTACTCTCATTATTGGTCCCGAGGGGTTTATCTTATCCTGGATTCCGTGTGTCAAGAGTACTTCTCTGTACAGTGTACATACTTGGGACTCACCAGTTCTGTAAGGTAGAGCTGGTGTCCTGATAACGGGGAGCAAAGCATTAAAGAATAGGAATGCTGTATGTTTTGTCATTGCTGTCCTGCACCCTGGCTAGTTCCTCCCTCCCTTGTGACCCTTCTGAGAGGGGATGTTCAGCTATCGACAGATGGGCTTTGGGTCTGCACTCCGCACCACCTCGTTTGCATCGCTATGATGGTTTGTCTTCAAGACCCATTTTATATCTTTTGACTTCAGCCAGAACCTCAGGGCTCGGGGTTCTGCCCCTGCTACAATGACCCCTGGCCCTGTTGGAGAAAGCACTTGAGATACTTCAGAATACAGATCCTAGTCCACTGAAGACAACCATTTGCCATGAAGGAGTTCTAGTGTAAGCAGTCTGAGGAGCCTGGGGACTATGTCAGCGATTCTGTGCTCCTCTGTGCTGTGGCCAGCCATCATGTGGGCCAGGCCAGGCTTGGTAAAGGACGTCCATACTGTTGAGTCCAAGCATGACCTGCATCCCGGCTGACATAGCCACTTTGTTGTTGGACCCACTGAGTAAGCTCTGGGGTGGCAAGAAGAAGAGGCTGACTGGAATGCACGGTGTCACTTTTGAAGCTCATTATTTAGAATATTTTCTGCAGTCAGTATCCTTTAGTGGGCATTCACATGGAGCATAAATATCTCCATAGCCTCTGACTATTCAGAGAGGTCTATCCACACACAGCTCCTGCAAAGGTCTTGCCACTAATCTTCCCAAATCCCTAAGAGCACAGTGAAATCATTAATAACTGTACATGAACTGCTATAGATCCATAACTCTGTTCCTCTTTCATGCTCATCGTAGTTCTTTGGTGTTGTTAGTCAATTCTGACTCATGGTGACTCAGCGTGTGCAGAATCGAATAACTCCGTAAGGTTGTTTGTTTATTTTTTTTAAGCTCTGACATTTAGGAAGCAAATCTCCGAGGTGTCTCTGGGTGGATTTGAATCATCAGTATTTTGTTTGGCAGTTGACAGCTTACCCATTGATGGAATCCAGCCACTTTGTAGACAGAGTGGACAACCAACTACGCAGCTCCCAATTCTGACCACTGGGAGGATTCTCTACCGGACTGTCCTTCAAGGCCAACCTCGGCCTGAGCTATAATGTTGCAACTGTCCACTCTTAAGTTTTTCCAGGATACCATGCAGATCTTTCTGTAAACCAGGACTGAGATTGTTTTTCCCTTAGTCAATCAGCAATAAACAAACATCCCACGAGGCAATAGGCTTAGCTTATAAGAGAGAAGGCCATGCCGCAGCAGTCAGTGTCAAAGAAGTTTATATCACCTGCTTGTACACGTATTTCACCACCTCGGACTGTCTAAATCCAGTCTTTTATCTACCATTTCTACTTGATGATAGTTTGTTGCTACCATACTTTTCATTAAAAGCCAGAAAACGTCTAGTTTGTGATCAGGAGACATGGCCACCTGATGTACCATAGTTAGACGTTCAATACCAAGCCCAAGCACAAACCAGAATTAGTTTCTCAAAGGGGAAAAGTTATCTGCAGAAGAGGGCATAGATTTCCTCCAAGTCATTGGGATTGCACTATCGGTGCTTGCCAAAGGCTCCACAAAATGCTCCCAGCTTCCACATACACTCGGGATATGAACGGCTCGGCAGGATTCTCATTCCCAAATAGCACCACAGCTTGCACTGCAACCCGAGCTTGCTATCAAAGTGTCCCTTGCTCTCGTCAACACTCAAAAACAACCGTAGGAGTCATTCTGAGGATGAGTCAAAGCAACTGATCAAATGTGCAATATATTGCCTCCAAAATCCAAAGGAGGTAGCTCTTTTTGTTATCCTTAGCGTAACCAACGTATCTCACTGTGGAGGGAACATTTTGGTATGCTCTATGCTATTGATCAACTAGGAACTTAAAATGGAAGTGACAGGTAACTGAATATTTGTGAGATACCACCCTCCCATTCACACGTGTCTCATTATTACTGCTTCCTGCATCAGATCCAATGCACATCATGTTGTTAATATAGTGATCCAGGTGCTGGTTCCTGGAATACCATGTATAGGTGACTTACTGCTAATTGCTCTGTTGTAGGAATGGATTCCAGACTTTGTGACACAGAGGTACAGGTCAAAGGCCACATCACTGTACAAATGTGAATCCTGTCAATCAGTTCTGGAAGTTAGCTAGGCAAAATAAGCAACCAGTTTGAAAGGTAGAAACTAGCATGTTGAGCATTCTTGCTGTCATCAGACATACATACTCACAAGTGGAGGATTCAGCTCGCATGGACGCCTAGTCAGATGAAAGGTGGATCCTATGCATTTTTCCCATTTTAAGGGAACCAGAGGAAATCTATAAGAATTTCTTTACTTATATAGAGTACAAACTTAGATTGGTAGTATAAATAGTCTTGTAGAGCAAAATTTCAGAGTCTGGTTGAAATTAAAAGTAAAGAACTCCTATTGAGAAACAAGACAATTTGTGAATTGGGAATGACAAAGTCCGGTGAATTTTGAACCAGTGACCCAAGAAGGAGGCAGTTCACAGAACTTATGTGCGAGAACATAAGGAAATTCAGGAAAACCCCAGTGGTTGTTTGGCATGAAAGCAATGACTTCAAAATGGAGTGTTGTACAAGTTCCTGAAGTTGCTTTTTTAAGTTTCAACGTAATCCTTAAATTCGGTACAACTGACCTTGAAACAATCTCCAAACCCTTTCGGTATAGCTGTGGGAGGACATTCGTCATTTTATCTCGAAGAAGCATTTGTCCTGAGATTTGATTTGGGGCCTGGTTTCCCGGGCCATGGTATATTCTCAGGAAAGCAAGCAAGTGGCCTCCCTAATCCTTTTTCTCAGGGCACAGGAGAGTGTCAACCTCCGACCTTGGCAGGGCCACCAGCTCAGGCCAGACTCAGAGTCAATGTCATGAGTCACTGCTGACTCATCATGACTCTATCACAGAGATGAGAATGGCCCCTTTGAGGTCCCGAGACTCTAATTCTTTTCGGAAACAGACCGCCTCTTCTTTCCCCCACAGGCAGCTCGTGGTGAGGTTAACGCCTCAGCACTTAGCCATTAGGTTCCTCTCTGTTTCTTGCCAAGTTTCCTAAATTCCTCTGAGGTGCTCTCATCCCACAGGGAGGAGGGTTATTCCTAAAATCACAAAATCTATGCATCCCCTCTAATGTCAATAAAAATAGAAGTGTTTATCACCTGTGTAAGGAAAAGGGACTGAATTAGGGTTCTGTTTTCTACATTAGAATTAAGACAAAAATGTGAAGAGGAAAACAATGAGTAGATAACCAGCTAATTAGCAAAATTGTGCCATTGTTCTGGGTTTTGTAATATTCATGGTATTTTTCTAGCTTTTAATTCTTTTATACTTCTTGTCCTTTTTAATCACTCTGAATATTCAATGTTGTATTTAACTCTATATTAATAAGTCTTATTCTTCAAAAGGTCTTCAAAATTATGTAAACATTAGACACCCCACACATATACCCAATCCATCCACCACTATATTAGGGGACCCATTTCGATATATTTGAGACATGAAACAATTGATCTTGTGACTTGCCAAGTAAACTTCATGTTTTAATACTCATCTATGTTTAAAACAAAGCATTATCTAGCTAGCCAATTTAAATACCAATATGAGCCCCTTCATGCTTCCTTTTCAATCCAAAGAAGAGAAAAACAAATAAGGATTTCTAATTGTTTTGGAAACGAGTACAATGTTCTGTCAACAAAGACAGTAGGATACTCTTTACTGGGATCAGTTTTTCAAAATCTTAAACTTGTTTGGTCTTGAAGTTTCCATGACAATGGTATATTTCTTTACAAGAAAATTTTGACTGTATTAAAACCTGAACTGGGAACATCTTTTGTGTTCTCAGAATGCATGATTGGCTCTCAAAGGTGTATGCCATTACATAGCCATAGGCTTGCATTTATATTATGACATTTTTTTGATTCAGAAGGTGGCTGTAAAATGATTTATGCTACATTAACATGTATATTATACCAACTTTCTGACAGATAAAAATAAAATATCTTGCAAACAGGTACTATACAAGCTAGTGGTTATCCTGAACTGTTTTAAATAATAAGAGCATTCTAATTTAAAATGCAAATGTAAACATATGTGCCTAACTTGAGATGCCCTGATGGCATAGAGGTTACGAGTTGTGCTGCTAATTTCAGGGTCAGCAGTTCAAAACCACCAGCCCCTTCACGGGAAAAAGTGGGGTTTTCTACTCCCGTAAAGAGTTCCAGTCTCCAAAATCCACAGAGCAGTCCTACCCCGCCCCAGAGGTTCGCTATGGGTCAGTCGACTTGATGGCAGTCCGTTTGTTTGTTGGGGTGTTTATTTTAACTGTGAAGAGACCCTGAGAGGAGGAGAGGAGACGTATTGGCAGCCACATCTTGTTTCCCCTGGGAGGTCTTGTTGCATGCCCAGTGAAGACATCGAGGTTCTTAGTTAATACTCAACTGCTGAACCAAAATTGGCAATTCCATCCCCCAGTAGCATCACAAAAGAAAAGGGCTAGAAATCAGTTTCTGTTAAGATTGCAGCCAGAAAAATACCATGGGGCAGCTGTATTCTGTAACCCATCGGGGTTGTCATGAGTCAGAATCAACTCACAGTAACCCAACAAGAACAAGTTCGTGCAGGCCTGGGGAAAGGCCTCACCTATTAAACTATAGCGCTTGGTAATCTTCATCAAACCACACACTGGCTGACCCGAGATCTGCAAGAGGATGCGATGTAAGCGTGCTGTCAGTGCAGACCGACTGGGCGTGCTATGAAAGCCACAGTCCTTCAGCCGTCAGTGAAATGAACTCCGGCTATGTCTCCCAACATGATGAACCTTGAAAACATTACACAGTGTGAAATGAGCCAATGACAAAAAGACAAATACCATGTGATCCTACTTAAACGAAATACCTAAAATACTTAAATATATAGCAACCAATGTTTACGAGTGATCACTCTCGGTGGATGGGAGGGAGAAGGAAGGGATTCAATGCTTAGGAGACAACTACGTTTCTAGTAAGGGTGATGAAAATGTTTGGGAATGGGTAAGGCTAACGGTTGGACAGCATAGTGAACATGGTAATAATGAACATGGCACTGAATTGTACGCTGAAGGATGTTGAACTAGCAAATGGTTATTACAGATGTTTTCTTTGCTTAAGATGTAGGGGACTTTTATTGGAAAAAAAGTTTAGTCTTCATTTCATGGTTATAGATATGATTATACGTTATAGAGAAACATGGATGTTAGATAACTAATTTAGAATCCCAGAATTTTCCAGTGTGAAAAGTGAATGAATGGCCTATTTTAAAACGCTAGTGTTCTGATAATCTTATAAGCAATGAACTATGTTCTGGGAGGGGCGAGAGTCACAGCTCAAGCTGACAAACAGCAGGAATGGCCCACAGGTTGAGACGTAAGAGGGAGTGTGCCGCTGAGAGTTTGAAGAAGACGTCAAGTGGAAACACAGACACGAACATGATTTTGAAGAGTGTGAATGCTTAAGGCTGAGGCATCCACCTCGATGGATGTGCTCATCACTTCTTTTGTTTGTTTCATTTTTAACTGAAGACGGGTACAAGTTGCTCCATTATTTTCGCTGTATAAGATACACATTTAATCCAGCTCTTGCTGGCATGCAACACTTGACAGATGAGACTAAAAATGAAACGTATTTTGCACCATAAAGTTTTATAATCCATACAATCCATTCTATATCACATTGAAGAAATGTGGTGGAGGAGAATCCCCTTGTGAAGCTATGTTCCCTCAGTCTTAAATTCTAAGAATGGCAAAATGTAGCTGTTTGTACTTAATTTTCATCTTTGACCCGAACATTTTCAAAGTCTCAATAACCCCATTTGCCATCGATTCAGTCTGTCAGTTTCTTTCTGGAACCATCACTTCGTTCTCTGCTCTCTGGGACTCATAACATATGGATTTCTAAACTTTCAAGAAATATATTTTTTCAGAACAATCCATCCATCCTGCTACCATATTCTCTTTATGTAAATACAGTATGTTGTTCTCTTTTGAAATATACCTGTCCTTGGAGTAGTCTGGGGAGGGGTTGTCTTTTGAATCTTGTTTTCTTTCTTTTGTTTGAACTTCTCACTTGAAGCAAAGGCTTCAACCACACAGTCCACTTTTAATTCAATCACGATGATTTTATGGATGGAAATAAACATCTCCCTTCAAAATCTACTATTTATTAAACCATAGTATCCACCCCTCCCAATAAAGAAAAGATTATCCAATTAAAGGTCTTTAAAAAAATCATTTTATTGGGGGCTCATACAGTGCTTGTAATATTCCATACATCAATTGTTTCAAGCCTATTTGTACATATGTTGCCATCATCATTTTCTAAACATTTACTATTTGAGCCCTTGGAATCAGCTCCTCTTTTTGCCCCTCTCACCCTCGCACCCTCATGATCCTTGGATAACTTATAAATTATTATGGTTTTCATGTCTTACACAAACTGCTATCTCCCTTCACCCACGTTTCTGTTGTTCATCTCTCCCCGGGGGTGGGGGTGTCGGTGAATTATGTGCCAATCATTGCGACCATTTCCCCCTTCCTCCCCTCCTCCCTCCATCTCTTCTCCCTACCCTCCTGGTATCACTACTCCTAATTCTGTTCCTGAGGGGTTTATCTGACCTGGATTTTGTATGCCACGAACTCTCAGCTATCCCAGTGGACATGCTCTGGTCGAGTCAGAACTGAAAGGCAGGACTGGGGTCATGATAGTGGGGGGTGAGGAAGCTTCAAAGAACAAGAGGAATATTGTGTATTCATCAGTGCTATACTGCACCCTGGTTGACTCATCCTTTCCCTGTGATCCTTCTGTGAGGGGATGTCATATTTTCTACGGATGGGTTTTGGGTCTCTGCTCCAACCCCCCTCATTCTCAATGTGTTAGTCCAGGTAGACTAGAGAAACAAATGCATAGAAACTCATATGTGTATAAAAGAGAATTTTATGTAAATGGTAATTGTACATTAAGAAAGCATGCCAACCCAGTCAAGACCAAGCCCCTATGTCTGATACCAATCTATGAAGTCCTCTTCAGACTCACGAAACACATGCAATGACACTGAATGCAGGATGATCACAGGCCAGTGGGTAGAAAGTCTTGGGCTCCAGTGGTGTTGTAAGCATCTCAGTGCTGGCAGGGGTCTCTACATGGCTTCTCCAGCTCCCAGGCTGCATCAGTGGAGGGCCATGTGATTTCTCCTCAGGGATGTGATAAGAGTTGTACAAGCCGCCAATAAACTGATTTATAAATTTTTAAAGGTAATAAAAACACTGCTTTTAGAGGGAAGAAAAATGAGTTGTAGCAAAGGAAAGTGCTTTCAGGAGTGTGAGCAAAGAATAATCTAGCTCTTAGA
>NW_022111324.1:42470535-42538343 GCF_000313985.2 Echinops telfairi | reverse complement strand
GCCTGAATGATTTGAAAGCAAACAAGTTGTAGGCTTTGCCAGTCATGCAGTAAGTACTGTGCTCAGTGCTCATCTTGCCCTCCTAACCACACGGTGCTTGGTATTTTCACCCTTGTTCCAAAGACGAAGAAACAGATTCAGAGAGATTCCCCAAATCAGATACCTTTTAGATGGCAAAGAAACGCAATTCAAGCTTATAGCATCCATCCACTCCCTACTACATCCCAGTAGAAATGTTTAACTGATGATAAAGGGCAGTGTTCACAAATTAATAGTGTTTTTAGAGTTTTGAAAGCCCTGGTGATGTAGTGGTTATTATTATTAACCATTTGAATTAACTGCTTTCTTTTCCTGATTAACTCTAGTTCTTCAGTTACGCAAGTCTCACTCTAACTCCCCCATGGAGCTTATTGATAAGACCCAGAGTATTCTGATAGCACTCTCAGCACAGTGCCATCATTATAGAATGTACACAAATTATTTTAAAGGCATAATAGATCTCCAAGGACACGCTCATAGATTAAGTGTCAGAAATGAAATATTGCATTTCAACTTCATAGGGCTTTGGGAGTAGATAAGAAGACAATAATTGAGAGTCCTGTAAAGTACAATTTATGATACTGCAATTCGAGAGGCCAGTGATTTTTAGTAACAAGTTAATAAAATGCAGGATTTGGCCCGCTTACATGGAACCTGTCTCTGACCCTGTCACTAAGGGCGATGTCCAAGCAAACATTACGTTTGTGAATTTAAAGGTCTCACAAACTGGGAATTTCAGCATCGGAAAACCCCCTATGTTTCGGAGAAGGGTGTGATTCGCAGCACAGTAGTTGGTAAACCACTTGATCTCATCTCTAAAAGGAAGGATGCTTTAAAGATGGGGATGCTAAGAAAGGTGATTAGTAAGAAAAGGATGCTGACTTGGGCTCCCCGGCTGTTCTTGAGAAGGCCCGTTACCAGCGTGGCACTTTAGATATAAATGGGGGAAAGCATCAAAGAAGAACTAAGGCCCATTCCAGCCTCCTACCTAGCAATGCCAAAGATGAAGGCCTGCTAGCTCAAGTTTTCTGTATTCAGAAAGAAATACACAAAGCCCAGGCAGCAGGTGATCTGTAAATTCCCTCCTCTGTTAGGTCCTGCTGCAAAGCAGCCTTATCGAGCTCGGTGATATTGCTGTTTCACAATTTCTGATGCTGCTTCTTAGCCCTCAAAGAATCAGGAAATCAATAAAGTTTCTGTTTGTTTATTGCAATTGGGCAGGCAGTTGCTTCCAAACCCCCCTTTCCATGCTGACTCTAAAGCCGAGGGAGGGTAGACGGACAGCGAAGCTTGTCTTTCTTCGGCAGCTTCGTTATCTCTCCCTGTTCCCTGCGGCTGAGTACAGGATGATTTAGCAGCCCAGCGCAGCGAGGGCCCTGTCCTGATGGGCTCGGACATGACCTGCCCGAGGGAGGGGTGGGCGCTGATCACAAGGAGGAGAACGCAGGCAAGCGTTGCAACAGCAGTGCTCCATCACCCCCAAGCCTTGTGCATTGAGGGGAGATACCATTGCTGGCAGCAATTTCTGTATGTTGTCAAGTTATCCAACCCAATGACCAGTCACGTGTGCCTGCGGTGGAATAAGTATGACGACTGGGGGCTCCCCCTTGAGAGCTTGCACCGGGGCTTTTCTCCATAGATGTGTGCCTTACGTCTAAGTCCTAATTCTCCTTTTTAGAGCAGATGTAAAATCTAGCTTCCTGAAGAATGCTTTCTTTGAAAATCAATAGATGAATGTGGGTTTAACGTCAAATGGTTGTTTCAGCAAATAGAGCAGAGAAATGATTGTTCTGCCCCAAGGAGTGTGGATGAAGAGTGAGATGTTCTTCGGGTGCAGACACGACGCTGCCTGCCGAAAAATCCCAAACAGAACTGCCCCTGCCGACAGTGTTGGCAGCTACATATCTGTGGGGAGACCAGAAAGTTTGTGCAGAGAGAATTTTAAAATCAAGGAATTTTCCCATGCATCTTTTTAAGCTTCCTAGTGTAACTACAGGAGGACACGGAGCCGCTTTCTACCCCTGCAAAGATTACAATCTCAGAAACTCCCAGAGGCAGTTCCACCCTGCCCCCGAAGGCCACTGTGAGTTGGCATGGACTTGATAGCATTAAGTTTGAGAGGACAGCTATATGGAGAAGACAAATGATACATGCATACATACATACCCACATACATACACACATGCATACGAGGGGTTATAAAAAATATCTGAAAAACCGGAATTTCTCTGGGTGGAGCAAAGATTTTGAAGGACGCATTTTTCCCTGCTAGAAGAGCATCAAGCAACTCGCTCTGAGTTAGTGCGCTCAGTGGCATCACCTGGGAAGGTTCTCTCTGGTCACAGTGAATTCTTTCATAAAAATAGTTTCACTTGAAACTAGTTTTTTATGATGACTGATTTTTTTTAAAATTATGTTATTGGAAGCGCTTATAGATCTTATCACAATCCATACATCAATTGTGTCAAGCACATTTGTACATGTTACCATCATCATTTTCAAAACATTTACTTTCAATCTGAGCCCTTGGTATCTGCTCCTCTTTTTTCCCTCCCTCCCCCATCCTCCCACCCTCATGAATCCTTGATAAATTATGAATTATTATTTTCATATCTTACACCATCCACTGTCCCCCATCAACCATTTCTCTGTTGTTCACCCCACACCCCTGGGGGGAGGGGTTGGTGGTGGTAGTACATTGATTATTGAGATCGGTTCCACCTTTCTCTCCCTTTCCCCCCCCACCTTCCCTCTACCCTCCTGATATTCTTACTCTCATTATTGTTCCTGAGGGGTTTGTCTGTCCTGGATTCCATGTGATGGGAGGTGTTATCTGTACCAGTGTAGATTCTCCAGTTTAGCTGGATTTATAAGGTAAAACTGGGGTCATGATAGTGGGGTTGGGGGGAAGCATTAAAGAACTAGAGGAATGTTGTATGTTTTGTTGGTGCTCTACTGGCTCGTCCCTTCCTTGTAACCCTTTGATGAGGGAATGTCCAATGATCTACAGATGGGCTTTCGGTCTCCACTATGAACCCCCTCATTGGCATCCATACGATTGCTTATTTGGGTCTTCTGATGCCTGATACCTGATCCTGTCGACACCTCATGGTCACATGATGACTGATTTAACAGAAAAACATGTGGCTGTGAAATTTTGTTTCCTGTTTGGGAAAAGTGCTGCAGAAACTGTTGTGATGTTGAACACAGCTTACAAGGACAGTGCTATGGGGAAAACTCAAGGGCATCTGTAGTATTCTCGTTTCAAAAAAGGTCAAATGTCTATTGATGACAAACCTCCTATGTCGACTCATGGTGCATTTGGAGTTCATTTCACCAGGTCAGACTGCTAATCAAGCTTTCTATTTAGAGGTTCTGTAAAGATCACATGACAGTGTGTGACCCCCAAAAAAGGCCTGATTTGTGGCAGACGGGGGACTGGTTTTGCCACCATGACAATGTGCCTGCTCATGCAGCCATCTCAGTGTGCCAGGTTTTGGAAAGAACAGCATGCCTCTCTTGCCCCACATACCTTACTTACCTGACATCACTCTGTGTGATTTCTTTTTGTTTCTGAGAATGAAAAAAGACATGAAAGGACAGCGATTTGATGATGTACAAGAGGCAAAGACAAAAACGAGGGAGGTGCTGTCAGCCATCCCAACAGATGAATTTGAAAAATGCTCCCAAGAATGGAATCGCAGGTTTGACAGATGTATTAAGTGTAATGGCGAGTACTTTGCATGTGATAAGGTTGTTTTGAAAAAAAATTTAAATACACACCTTTCAGGGAAAGAAATTCCTTTTTTTTCCAGGGGTACCCCCTGGAATATACATAGCCCTATCATATAGTGAAATATTTCATTTTGCTTGGATTCACAATCAATGCTCATTAAAACACGAGTTAAGAGTTCAAATGACAACTGGCATTGGGTACAGCTGCTGCACAAGACCTCCTTAGTGTTGAAAAGCAAAGAGGGTGCTTTGAAGACTAAGGTGCACCTGACCTATGCTATTTTCAATCGCCTCATGTGCATGTGGAAGTTGGACATTGAATAAAGGAGACTTGGAAGAATCGATGCTTTGACTATGATACTGGCAACAAACACTGAAAGTACCAAGGACTACCAGAAGAACAAACAAACTAAAAAGAACACTCCTTAGCAGCAAGGATGGTGAAGCTTCAACTCACGTACTTGGGACACGTTGTTCAGGAGAGACCCGTTTCTGGAAAAGGACATCAAGTTCTGTAAAGTAGAATGGCAGCAAAACAGAGGAAGACCCTTGACCAGATGCACGGACACAACGGCTGCAGTGATGGCCTCTAACAACGATGGTGAGGACCAGGCAAGACCGGGCAGCGCTCCCTGCTGTTACACAGAAGGTCCCTATGAGCTGGAACCGCCTTAGCACCTAACAACAGCAAGAATATTCTGGTTATTCTCCTTCCATTTCATTCTTCTTTGTAGAAGTTGGGAAGGCTGTTTATTTATCCTTAAATATATACATAATTGTTTGGGAACACAGTCCCTTGAGGAAAGAGTAGTTTATCTTGGTTGGAGTGTTGTACTGAAGGAAGACATTGTGGTGCCCTATATGCTTTAGTACAATAATAATCTCATCAATGCCTTAAGTAATATGACCTCAGAGATCTTTTCCCCATTCTGTCTGCAGAAGTGGGCAAGTCCAAGAAGAGAGTAAACTAGTAAAAGGAGAAAAATAATTCTCAGGGACTGAAGTATCTTAAAGCAGGAGTCAGAAACACAGCAAAATTCTTAGGAATGAAACAGAAATTATATAAGATACAATGAAATTATACCAATACGGGATGGGAAATGCCAAGGTCTGAAAGGAAAATAACCTGGGGTCAAAACGGATCACTATTTAAAGAAACAAATAATCTACAGTGTGCGTTTACCAATCAAACCACCACTGTGGGTTTGTTGTACCGTGGAGGTTGCTGTGACACCGGAAGCTATGCCAGTGGTACTTCAAACACCAGCAGAGTCACGCAACGTGAACAGGTCTCCACAGAGCTGCCGCACTGAGAACAGACTACAAGGGAAAACAACAGGCTGTCCATTTCTGAGGAATTAGCCACTCCAAACCTTATGGACAGCAGTGAAACTCTGTCAGATACTGAAAACCTAATCAGTAGAAGCAGAACATGGGCCCCTGAGGTCAGGGGCACTCCAACTGAGTAAGAGCTGCCTTCTCAAAGTAGAGTCGACGACCATGCCGATGACGATGGAGGAAAGCGGGTGGGAGTAAAGCCTGAATGACCTTCATTGGCTAATGGGGCATGACTCCAAAGGAGAAGAACCACTGCAATCATTATTTAATAATCATCACTTGGAAGGCATGAAGTATGAAAATTAAAAATTTTCAAGCAGGAAATGGAATCATAAAGATCAATACTCTAGGCTTTAATGAACAGAATGGACTCATATTAGCCATGTGATCAGAAAATCGTAAGATTTCCGATGCTCACAATGACAGATTCCAGAGGCATGGCATCCCCTCATAGTTAAAAAGGATATTTCAAGATCTTCTCTTGAGGTATAATGCTATCTGTGATGGGATAACGCTGTCTATCCCAAAGCAAGAAAATCCAATCAATGCAAATATTATTCAAATGTATGCCTCAATCACTAAAGATAGTGATGTAGAAATTGAAGAATTTTATCAATGACTTCAGTCTGTAATTGATTAACTATGTAATCAAGATGCACTAATAATCATTAGAAATTGGAATTCAAAAGCTGGAAATAAAGATAAAGGAGCAATAGTTGGAAAATAGGATCCTGGTGATAGAAATGAAACTGGAGATGGCATATAGAATCTGGCAATGCCAATGAATTCTTCATTGCATGTAACTTTTTTGAACAACACAAAATGTTAGACTTCTCCAGATGGAATACACATAAATCAATTGGATTGTATCTGTAAGAAGAAACAATGAAGAAGACCAATATCAACAGCTAAAACGAGTCCAGGGACCAACTGTGGAATAGACGATCCATTGTTCACATGTACGTGCAGGTGGAAGCTAAAGAAATGAAAACAAATCCACCAGAGCCAAAATACGATCTTGAGCATATCCCAGCTGAATTTTGAGAATAGCTCAAGAACCTATTTGATGCACTGGACACTAATCACAGAAGACGGAATGAGCTGTGGGATGACATATAGAACACGCTGCGCAAAGAAATTAAAAGGTTATTAAAAAGGCAGGAAAGGAAGTAAAAAATCCAAGGGATGTCAAAAGAGACTCTTACACTTGCTTTTAATCATAGAGCAGCTAAAGCAAATGGAAGAAAAGATGAAGTCAAAGAGCGGAGTAGAAAATTGTCAAGGGGTAGCTCAAAAAGACAAAGTAAAATATTACGAAATGTGCAAAGACCTGGAGTTAGAAAACCAAAATGGAAAAACATGCTGAGCATGTCTGAAACGGAAAGAACTCAAGTTAAAAAAATCAAGCCTTGAATTGCAATACTGAAAGACTCTGTGAGTAAAATATTGAACTCGGAAGGAAGCATCAAAGGAAAGTGGAAAGAATACACAGAGTCACTGAACCAAAAAGAACTAGTTGTCAGCCATTTCAAGAGGCAGCATATGAGCAAGAGCCAATAGGACGGAAGGAAGCCGTTCAAGCTACACTGAAAGCATTAGCCAAAAATATGGCTCCAGGAATTGATGGAAGAGCAACTGAAATGTTTCGACAAGCTGATGAAGCACTGGCAGCACTTACTCATCTATGCCCCCAAATTTGGAAGCTAGCTACTTGGCCAACTGACTGGAAGAGCGTCATATTTATAGTCATATGAAAGAAAGGTGACACAGCAGAATTAGCAAATCACAGCACAATATCATTGATATCAGATGCAAGTAAAATTTTGCTGGAGATCATTCAACAATGGTTGTAGCTGTACATTGACAGCGAGCTTTCAGAGATGCAGGCTGGATTTAGACAAGGTCATGGAACAAGGGATATCATTGCTGAAGTCAGATGGATCTCAACTGAAAACAGAATACTAGAAAGATGTTACTTTGTGTTTGATTGAATATGCACAGGTATTCGACTACGTGGATCATAACATACTAGGAGTCCTCTTGAGAAGAATGGGAATCACAGACCAGTTCTTTGTGCTCGAGAGGAACCTGTACGTGGGTCGAGAGGCAGTCGTATGAACAGAACAGGGAAAACTTCATGGTTTAAAATCAGGAAAGGTGCACCTCAGGGTTGTGTCCTCTCACCAGATTTACTCAATCTGAATGCTGAGCAAAGCATCAGAAAACCTGGAGTGCATGGAAAAGAAAATGGCATCAGGATTGAGCTCTGCAGATAACGCAAATTAGCTTGCTGGAAGTGAAGAGGAATTGAAGCACTTCCCGATGAAGATCAAGGACTGTAGCCTTTAATACGGATTACAACTCTGTGGAAAAAACAAAATCCTCACAACTGGAACAATAAGTAACATCATGATAAATGGAGAAAAGACGGAAGTTTCCCAAGGTTTCGTCTTGCTAGGATCTACAATCAATGTTCATAGAAGGAGCAGTCGAGAGAACAAATACAGTACATGTTGCATTAGGTAAATCTGCTGCACAAGACCTTTTTGAAAGAGCTGAGAAGCCAGGAGGTTACTTTGAGGACTGTGTGCCTGAAGCAAATCATGGTATTTTCCATCACTTTATATGCATGTGAAAGTTGGACACTGAATAAAGGAGACTGAAGAACCGGTGCATGTAAATTAGGGTGCTGGTGAAGAACACTGAAATCACCATGAACTGGCAAAAATCCATCGTGGCAGAAGTCTAGCCAGAAAGCTCCTTAGTAGAAAGCATGGCAAGACTTGGTCGCGCGCCTTTTGGGCATGTTGTCAGGAGACCGATCCCCAGATGAAGACATCATGCTGGGTGAATAATGGGGCAGGGAAAACAAAAGCCCTGGACAAGATAATAGATCCACACAGTGGCTGCAACACCGGGATCAACTAGAAGAACAAGTGCGAGCACGGAGCAAGACCAGGCAGTGTTTCGTTCTGTCATGCACAGGACTGCTCTGAGTCGAAACTGAGTCACGGCCCCTAACAATGACAGCACCTCACAAAGACTGAAAACACAGCCATGTTCCCAGAACTCAAGGGTTCGGATTTCAACTCCAGTCCCATTTCCTTGAGGAAGTCTTCTTGCATTCCTCTATCTCCATGCTGTCTACCTCTCCCAAAGATGGGGTCTCAGTCCTCTTGCCTTTGGGTCTTTACAAAGCTGATTAAAATGAAGGGTGTTAGTTCACAAAATGAAAATATGGAAAGACAAAAAGTAGATATGTGTTTGCTTAGGGTTAGAGGGTTATAGGGTGCAAGGTTTCTTTTTAAGGTGGTGTAAATATTTCTAAATAGACTGTCAGAAAGTTGCAAATAAATATAAATCAAAGCATTTCATTGTTCACTTTGAGTGGATGATCTGTATATGTGAATTTAACTTAGTAAGGCTGTAAAAAATAAAGTTTTGTATTTCAATAAAGTTGTCCAATATAAAAGTTAATTGTATAACATAAATCAATGACATTTCTTCAGCCTGGAATGATCTTCATTTGTCAAGACCTTCCCAAATGCTCAACTCAGTTGAGATGGTTTTTTTTTTTCCACAACATCCTGACTTTCATAACAAGATTCAATAGTTATTTCCTCCTGGGTTCTCAATGCCTGGCATTTGATCCACCTTAACAGCATACATATTCTTCCTGTTAGCACATATCAGCAGGGTATTACATTATCTCCTGAGGTTGAAAATGGATTCTTTGCCAAAAACGACCATGCTTTATTCATTTTTGAAATTTCCATAGTTCTTAAAACTGATTTGGTCATTGTAGGCCTCCTGAAGATGTTGAATTGCTTTTGTGAGAAGCTTATCCCAATGCATTAGATAAATATGGGTTGCAAATACTTTTTATCAGAGTAATGCCCATATCTGCACTTTTACTCACCCCACCCCATCCATCGACTTGGCGATCAACAAAGCAAGAGTCCACTAGCATCATCAGGAAAATATGTGTTTTCCATATAATTTACAGGCAACTCAGATTTAGCTCTGTAGGTACAGTGGCATTTCTAGCTTGTAAATTCAAAACATAACTGCATTCTGAAAAGCATACTGGTCCTAAGAATATGTAGCTCAGTGTATTGTCATGAATTGATGACATTTACTTTTCTTCTACCCATATCCATGAGATACTTTTGAAAGCGTATTGCATGTTTCCTCAGGGTGCTTAGGGATACAGAGTGTAGCGGTGCCCCTATTCCAATCCTGCCTCTCTCACTCACCATCTGCTACTATTAAGCATGATGTTTAATCTATTAATCTAACCTATTAACTCTTCTCAATTTCCTTAAGCATATAATGAGGATAGTAATAATAACACTTAACCTGTGGAGATGCTGTGAGAATGTACTTAGAATAGTTCATGTTCTGCAATCAATACTCAATATTATTTGCTTTTATGATTACAAGGCAATAGTTCATAGAGCGCATGATTTTTACTGATAACACTGCCTTTTTGCTTTGTCTCATTCTCTTGTCCTCAGTACCTATCCTAAAATATAACTTAAATTTTAATAAAATCAAACCAAATGCAGTTGCCCTCAAAGTTGATTGCAGCTCAGGTGTGTCAGAGTAGATGTGGGCCCCGGAAGATTCTCAGTGACCGAGTTTTCAGACGCGGAGCACAAGGGCTTCCTTGAGAAGCAATTCTGGGTAGAACGGAACCCCCAACCTTTTGGTTAGTAGCCAAGTGTATTAACCATCTGAACCCAGTACCCAGGGACTCATTAGAACTTTATAAAAAGAAAAAAAAACCCTGACATTTGCCTTCTAATTAAATCTGACCCATAGTGACGCTGCAGAGCAGACTAAAATTATCTTATCGGATATATATATATATATATATATATATATGCAAAAATGAATGCAAATATACACATATATATTTGCATTCATTTTTCTGCTGTTGTTATTGAGACTACACACAGGGAAGTATACACCAACACCTCTGCCCATACAATTGGGTGGCATTGATTTTATTCCTCGAGTTGTATCGACATCCTCACTCTCTTGTTCTGAGTGGCTTCTTCCTATTCGCCAAATTCTTTGCCCCGCAAAGTTTCCAGCTGAACTTTCACGCTGCTGTGGTCAACTTCATCCCATATAACTTGGAAGTGCATAATTTAGTCCTTACAGAAGCAGATGGCTACCTCTTTCTCCTTTGGAAGGAGTCTGGTGCTGTAGTAGGTTACGCATTGGCCTGCTAACCGCAGGGTCAGCAGTTCAAAACCACCAGTCCCTCTATGGGAGAAAGATGAAGCTTCCTACTCTGGTAAAGAATTAGTCTTGGAAACCCACAGGAGGAGATCTATCCTATCCTATAGGGTCACTGTGAGTCTGAATCGTCTTGATGGCATGAGTTTTTTCTCCGTGGAATGGCCTGTGTGTTCAAATGGCCGACCTTGTGACCAACACATGAGCATCTATCTAACCACTGTGCCATCTGATCGCCTTAAAAGTTAATAGGCACCCAGTAAGTATTTTTGAAAGGATAATAAAACTGTCATTCCTTGCCTTTACTACTGTACTTGCTTTTAGTGCCGTATAACAAAAATCGGTTGTTTGTAATGTGCAAAAGGCAAGGAAAAAGCAACAACAACAAAAACCGACCCAATGTGGAAAGGTCTGCATGTGAGCCCTAAGCTAGGGTGCATACACGTCTAAACACCCACTATCTCGTGGTCCAGAAAAGGAAGGAAAGAATCTCATTGTCAGGGAGGAGTGATGAAGTGTGAGTTGACCCTGTCATTAAGCTTGAGGGCGTCTTTGATCACTTAATTCTGAGCCTAACCCAGACCCCGTAGACTCAGGGTCATAATAAACAGTGAAGACATTCTTGACTGAAAACTCTGGGAAACATATTTTTGCAAGCCCTCTCATCAATTCTAGCTCAAAAGCTGGAATAGTGACATTCTCCCCTTCTTTCCCTTCTCCCAATCTTTGTCACAGCTTAGCCTTTGAAACCACCCCCCACCCCCAACCAGTGACCCCTCTGAGCAGACTAGTGACCTAGTACAGTCATGACAGAGGCAGGTGTTCCAAGGAGGTCAGACTTGTCAGAGCAGAGACTCACGAGCAAAATGGCAGGAATGTCTGGTGGAAGTGGCAGTGGGGCTCATTAGATAATTAAAGGTGGCTGAAGTCACTGGACTATAAATATCGATATCGAGACAGGTGGCGGGGGAATTTTCATTTAATAACCACGATGGTAGTAAATGGGTAGATGCCCCAAACATGCCCATACCCTAATCATCGGACCAGTGAATAGGGTACCCTAGATGGCCAAAGAAACTTTGCAAATATGACTAAGGTAAAAGATTTTAAGATGAGGAGATTACTCTGAATTATCTGTGTGAGGCAATCTAATTGCATGAGTATTTCAACACAGAGACCTCTCATTTAACTGTGCAGAACTAAAGAGAAAGCCTCCTGAGAAGAACTCGATGGTCACAGCTGGCTTTGAAAACAAAGCGGGAGTGTGAATGTCCTCTAGAAGCTGAGAAAGACAAGAAATCGGTTTGTACAGAAGTTTGTGGTGGTTGATACAGCAGCAAGAGAAAACAGACTCAAATCCTGAAAGATCATCGTGGCCCAGGCTAAATACTAAAGATCCAGCAGTGTGCCAAGAGGACTCGATTCTTGCCCTTGTGAAGCTTAGGGCCAGTAATTCCAAGGTTCTAGGCCGGGTGAAACCAGACAATAAGAACAAGGTCAATGGAGGAGGAACAGTTCAAAAAAGAGGGTGAGGATGCTTTCTGAGTTTGAAAAATGTCCTCCATGGACTGCGTTGTACATGTGGAAATTGCATTGGTGTATACTGTACTATGTATGTTTTTAACAATAACAAATACATTATGCTAAAAAGGGTAAGATTGCACATTAGTTTTTAATGAAAATTTTCCAGAGGGGAAGGAGTAGTCTGGATAGCCAAAAAGTAAAATAACAGATGTAATAAAAAGAAATGTCAGATGAAATTAAGTACAGAAGGCTGTCAAAACTGGTTATTACACAAATATGTAACTGTATACATAATTACAGTACATGGGCTAATTTATTTTAAATCACAAGTCTCTAAAGAAAAATAAAGAGCATTTCCTTTCATGGTTTAATTTTGGAATCATATTTTATACTTGGAGTTAATGTATAAGATTGACGTGGATGCCATTCCTGAACACACAAACCCTTCTTTTGGTGCTTATCAATAGAACCTCACAAAGATAAAAGCTATCTCATGAAAGGGCAAGCTATTACAATACGTCCCATCAGCTTAACTGAGAACACAAATAATTTAATAATGGATTATTTGTAAACTCAATTTATTCTTCTAGTGGAACTGTACCTGAGTTTCTATGAGAACAAATTAGGAGATAATGTCCTTGTAGATTAGTGCCTTACAGAGACTGAGCCTTCTATGTGACTTTAATAAAATTAAGACAGTCTTCTCAGATGGGCAATACAGAAACTATTCTATATTATATACTTGACAGTTCTCTCTTTGATTAACGTCTATGGCCTCTGTTTTCATGTGTGTAACTCAATTTAATTCCCAATCTCCAGCATTCTTTGACCCTTTGACGCTATCCATGCAGTTTTCAATGGCTAATCCCTCTGCAGTAGATATCCAATTCCTCCCTCCTAGTCTACTTGTTCTTCCTCTGGATGCTCAGCTCAAACAAACAAATGTGTCTCGAAAGAAGTACAATCAAAATGCTCCTTAGAAGTAAGGACAGCGAGACCCCATCTCATGTACTTTGGACATGTTATCAAGAGAAACCAGTCCCCAGAAAAGGACATTATACTTGGTAGAGTAGAAGGTCCGTTTTTAAAGAGGAAGCCCGGCTGTAAGATGGATTAGCACAGCGCTGTAGCACTGGACTTAACCATAACGCTACTTGTGCGGCTGGTCCTGGACCGGAGAGTTCTGTTGGACCTAGGGTCACTATGAGGTGGAACCTCACTCAATGATGCCTTGCTGTGTCCCTCAGGACTTCTCAGCCTCCACACCCTGACATGTCACATGGGCTAGTTCTTTGTAGTAGGGCAGGCCTGTGTGCTATACAACATTTAGCAGCATCCCTGACGTCTACACAATTGATGCCAGTAGTACCCGGCATCAGATTTTTATCTTGTTTGTTTATTTAATTTTTTTATTGTGGTAAAATATATATAACAAAAATGTTGTCATTTTAAGGGTACAGTTCAAGGACATGAGTGACTTTCACCACATGCTGCTAATGTCACCATGATCAACTTCCAAAAGTTTTCCATTCACTTGCACAGAAACTCACTACCCCTTCAGCAATTCCCTCCCTTGCGATTGACAATCAAAAAGTCTCTAGATTCTTTTTTTTCTTTTGGGGAGGGGGGGTGTTCAAGATCCCCTAGGTGGGGAAACTTCCCTATCTAGAATTTCCTTAATGTAATGGCTAATAGATAGCAGAAATAATGGAGGCATCAAGCTCCTTGTAATACATAGTTGGATAAAGCTATTCCCACTTGAAAACAGAAATTAAGGACATCAGCTCAGGTTTAATTTTGCAACCTGTTGACGAATCATGTAGCACAAAGTAATCATTTATTGCAGTCAGTAAGCTTGCCCATAGTCAGAATTAAAGTAAAATTTTGAAAATTTAAATAATTCTTAGGGAAACAAGGTAAAACCATTTTATAGATCCCAACCTAGTTGTGGTGGTTACATAATTTTGTGTCAACTTGAAGATATAAAAGAGTGAAGTCGAACCTGTCAATCAAGTTGAAGCCTGATGGTGCCTTGCTGTGGGCATGGCCTTCTCATAAGGAGGGGCCTGGGAACCTCCCTCTCTCTCTCTCTGCTTCACCTTCCATTGCTGAGTCTCTCAGAGAGCTACAAGAGACCTTGCCATTGGATGCACAGGACTCTGCACCCACTAGCCTGTGATCTCTCTGCATTCTGCATCATTGCATGTAGCTGCATGAGTCTAAGGAGGGACTTATGGACGAGTACCAGACTTATGGATTTGTTCTGGACTGGGCTAGGTTTTTTGCTTGCTATATAATTACCTCTTTAGATAAAGCTCTCTCTCTTCCACATATATGAGTGTCACTCAATTTGTTTCTCTAGCCAACCTAGCCTAACACACAAATTAAAGGACATCCATGTATAATAATTTTTTTAAATTACAAAATTGCAATCCCACAGCTATTGAGTTGACTCAGACTCATTCTTAACCTACAGGAGAGAATAAACTTGTCCCATTGGGTTTCCAATGCTATAACTTTTATGGAAGCAAAATGCCTCATGTTTCTCCCAAGAAGTGACTGATGGGTTAGAACCACTGACTTTCCAGTTAGCAGTCCAGTACTTAACCCCTGTGATACCTGGGCTCCTTTACAATATTAATACGCAGCCACCAAGTAGATTCCAACTCACAGTGACCCTAGGACAGAGTATAACTCTGTCTAAGGATTTTTGAGACTATAAATCTTTAAGAGAAGAGAGCTTTATCTTTCTCTCATAGAGCAGCTAGTGGGTTTGAACTACCAACCTTGAAATTAGAAGTCCAATATTTACCCCACTCCCTGCCCAGGAGTCCTTTTAAAGTCTTGCTAGAAACTTAAAAAACAAACAAAACCTATCAACAATGTAGACATCGCCAGGCCTGACTATAACAGAAACACCAAACAGTGGGCTCAGAGAGACAAAAGTCAACCCTCTGCCACAACATAGGCGGGTGACTTAAATTACCTACAAGGCAGGACATGTGATGCCTCATGAAATGTCCAAGACATACGAAATTCCATTTTTATCTTGGTGAATCCACTTACAAATTACTTAGTGCTCAGGAAAGGAGTTGTATGGAGAGTGGAGGCAGATGGGGGTGGGGTGGGCGCATGGTAGCCTAACGTAGCAACTAAGTGATGCCAGTTTGCTTCCTTCCATAACCAGAGGAACTTTGGCGTTGTTATGACTCATGAAGTCCAGGGGGTTGAAGAGTGATCGTCGAAGAACTAGTACTCAAGAACCCTTGGATTCTTGAACAGTAGATCACAATTCCTGAAAACGAAAAGCACCCTTCTATCAAAATGGGGACTAGCTCAGGCTCTACAGAAACGTAGCGGAGAGGCTACGTTCAGCGCAGCCCTGGCAGACCTCCCCAGCTAACCTCCGGTGTGTGTGTGAACCGCTAAAGAGGAAAGACCACGGACTTTTCTGAGCAGATGATGAATATGAGAGACTGGTTCAAGTCGAAAAAGCCCAAGATAGACTGCCATAGAAGTGCTGTTTACCTGAGGGACGCCTATTGCAGGAAGATTACTGTTTCAGCAGCCTAACTGTTAGCATTTCTGGAGTCTCACAGTAGCAATAGGTTGGGGGAGAAAATGGAATTTCCCTGGAAATATTTTGAAAGGCATCAGCAACCCAGACTGGTAACAGAGATACCAAGTGATTTTAAATATATATACAGTGAACCCTCGCCACTTTGCGCTTCGACTTCCGCTGCTTCACTCTATCGCGGTTTTTGCGTAACAGCGCATGCTCTGTCATTACTGCCACTGATTGGCTCATACTGTACACACTTCTGTCTGCATCGCTACGTATCAGAGCTACGTATCAGATGCATTTTTGCTTTTGTACAGTGTACTGTAATTGTTTGCGATTTTTAAGAAATTTTATCTAAGCCCTATGATAGCTCCTAAATGAGCTTCTTTTTCTAAGCCTTCTGACAATAAAAATAAGCGCCAGAGGAAGATGCTCACCATCCAGGAAAAGGTAAAACTTTTGGATATAAGGAATCCTACTTCGCGGAATTTCATTTATCACGGTAGGGTCTAGAACCGATTAACCGTGATAAACGAGGGTTCACTGTATACATATATATTTTTATATATTAATATATGTGTATATATTCAGATATGTACATATAATAAAGTATATTTTAAATAACTTGGTATGCATGTCAGCCTTACACTAGCTACTAAATGCAAAAAAAAAAAAAAGGCAGGGGGGGAGGGTATATTCAATTCCTGTAATGACATGGATCAAATTTAAGTACACTCATTCTGTATAACTGACACTAGCTGTGCAAACCTACCTTCTAGAAGATAATGCATGTTTTCTAAAAAATTACTATCCCCATCTTTCAAGAGTGAGCACTTTAAAATTTTTTTTAATGATGTAATTAAGTGAATTCCTATGGTTTAATCTATGGAAAGATTGGCTTTTAAAGTACAATACCTACACACACATGTGTGCGTGCACACACACAGATGAATGGATATACATAAGCAGGCTACATGTTCTTTTTGCCCTGAGGAAATTGCAATTTGATTTACGGAGCTAGTGGACAGGTTGGCAATTGAAATCAAACTGCTCTCCGCTTCTCAAAACACTAGGCAAGAGGGTCGTTTCTTCTGATTGGTTATCCCTGGAGAGAAGTAAAGCGCAGAGGGAGGAAATATTGTGGCCGAATGCACCTGAGCTAGCTGCTGGATCAATGGTCAGTATCAGCGGGGCTCTATTTAATGAAGCGTACTCCAGTGTCACCGGCCGGCCCAGAGCAGTGGGTAGCACTGGGGCCAGTGCAGAGGAAGCGGAATCTATTGGAAGACAAAATAATTGCTTCATTTTGTGGTACAAAGGTATAAATCTGATTTTTGTGTACATAAGAGCCAGCTTAAAATGCTTAACTGGAAGCGAGCCTCACACAGAACATAGAGTAAAACATGATAGAAAGAGATCGCACAAGGCAGTCTTGTTCACAGACCTGCAGGGGAATTGTTCGCAGGGCTTTATAGCCGGGCACGCTTGGGCTCTGTGGGCAAACACGCATAGGAAAGCATGCTGTCTTCCGTTACAGAGAGAAAATAGTTGTTTTCACTTGTGCTTTTTCCATGATAAAGTGTTTTGACAAATCAATAGAAGCAGGAAAAAAACCCCACTGATGTGATTTACACCTAATTTATCTCATTATTGCCTCATTATTATGGGGGAGCCTCAGCAGGGCACCTCTCCCAAGTGCTGTCTCTGGCATGTGCTTGAGACTTAAAAGGGAAATGGAAGTGACAGATCTGACTCAGAATTCGCATGTCCTGCTTACATCTCTGTGGGTTTCCTGGTGTCTTCGAGCTGGCACGGCACGATGATGAGGTCAGTTATGATGAGGTCAGTTATGAAATACGAGTTGCTGATTGTTACGAAGTTTAAAGCCAGGAAACGTGAACACAATGCAGCTGAAAATGTAAGGAATTCGCATATTTTTAGATCTCCTATCATCTTCCATCTACTTCTGGATCGGATACAAACTGCACTATACTTACTACGCATTATGATAAGTCAATCCTTCACTCCACACTAAGCTGGCAGCTCTCTAGGCCTGGCTAGCTTGGAAGCAGCTCTGTTGTGCCTGCCCTCTTGGAGGAACAGACTACAAATTCAAACGGATGATCATCCAAATTGCAAGTCATTACCTTTAAGACACGATCTGCAAGCAGAGCCATTTCCATCACTGTCCTTTGAAATGAACTTTTATCGACATCTCCAGGTTCTTTCCCAAATCTCCTTTTTCTTGTGGTCTTAGCACCTTTTTCATGCACCGATTTCCTTACAAGTATTTGTTTTGATGACATGTGGACAAGAGATCATTTTCTACCACTATTTCCAAGGTTTTATCTTGGGCAAGTCAAAAGTTTTGGCCTGATTTACCTCATTTTGTCCAGAATGACGACGATTCTCACAACTACTTTACGCAGTAATTAAAATCAAGCAAAACAAAAAATATTGCTGTCAAGTCCATTTTAATTCATGGCCACCACGTGTCGTAGAACTTTCAATACTTACAGAAGCAGGTTGACAGGTCTCCCTTCTGCAGAGCCATGGGGAGAGTTCACACTACCAACCGTGAGGTTAGGAGACACCAGCAAATTGGTTGTGTTACTCAGAGACCTACAGAGAAAACTTGTTTTTCAGACTCCAGCTTCCGACTGCGATGCATGGTGACCCCGCATGTATCAGAGCAGACGTGTGCAGCCTGCGGTTGGCAGTGGCTGACTTTTCAGAAGCACATATCAGCCCTTAATTTTGCGGCTCTTTGGGATGAACTTGAACCACCAACCTCTTGGTTAGCAGCCAAATCAGTGCTTAATCTTTTTTGTACCACCAAAAAAGGGATGGTCATGAAGAGAACTAAATAAGCTATGTAACTCAATAGAGGTGACTTTTAAAACCATTATGCCAAGAAACCTAGAATGTTGTCAAGGAATACCAAGTCAATGTGAATAGTGGTACACTTCACTTCCCCCTCACTTTGATCTTTTCTAATGGAGGTTTCACAGCATGCTCCACAAGGGCCTTTGCCACCCACAGTTTTCCTCATCACCTCCTGAATCCCTGCTTCCTGTGAAAACCACCATGTTGTCCACACCTCCTTCCGGGTCACCCATTAATCAAGATCTGCTTCCACCAAAGCTGCTGAGCGGGCGTTCCTCACATTTGTTTCTTGCTGAAGGTCTCTATCAGCAAACCACAAATTCCAGGGGAACAATAGACAAGAAAACCAATGTCTTAACTCACCTACATGTTCGCTCCTTTATATAGTTCTGGATTTTCTCAGATGATCCCTTGGTAGCCAACAGTGGGAGGGATGTGAGATTTGGAGCAGAACTAGAACAAGATCCAATGTGGTGGTTTTTGGAAAACCCCAATTCTGCGGGGCCCTTGGTTTTTCTCAACTGCTCAGTAGGGGGCAGTCCCACTACTCTCATGGAGATATTGAGACTATCCATAAATGAGTTCATGTATGCCGACATTCAATCCTCACATCTGTCCTGGATACTTCCTGTGTTCTGGGCGCTCTACTGAGCACCAAGCACACAGTGGTGGTCACGGTTTCCGCTGTGAGCGACTTATCACCGTGCCTGGAAAGTGGCCACGTGGTAGATGTTCTCGTGGAGATGTCAGGTGCTGCCGGGTTGGTTCTGACTCCTGGCAGCTCAACGGACACCAAAAAGCACCACTGCCCGGCCGCGTGATCCTCACAAGTGTTGTGACCTTCAAGCCATCCTGGCAGCTGTGTCCAATAGCAGAAGAATATGAATCTATAAGTATGGCGGGCATGATAAAGGAGACACAGAGTGCATGAAGAGAGCTTATTTCACAGCATGGGAATGCTGGGAAAGGCAGAGACAAACAAGGAGAATATGTAGGATCAGCCTCAATTTAAGTACTAGATAAATGCAAGTTGCATGAACTGGATTGTAGGTTCTCTAGGGCTCAGATAACCATTAAATATGGGAGCTGTCTCCTGAAGACACTCCACTTCCATTCAAGGAAGCCGTGTGGAACTAGCTAGCGTTTCAAACACGTACACAAATCTGGGATAAGACACAAAGAGTAATTCTCTCTGATATCTGAGAGAGGCCAAACCTTCAGGCTGTGGAAGATACATAAGTAAATGGTAAACAAAAATCCAAATGTGAACCAATGCTCTACAGCATGGGTGCTCAATATATCAATCGCAAATATAGTGTGGGAAGATTGCATGGCATTAAAAAAATAGATGTAAGCCTATCATCAATCCTGTCACTTAATTGATATACAGCACAGCCAATCAGATGCAATCTTAGGTGTCAAACGCATGCGCAAACAACTGCGCTAAGTGCAGCAAAACTGACAAGCTAAGTTACCGCCAATATTTAGACCTTGTTTTTTTCTCTTAAATGTAAGAAAGGGTATTAAAACGAGTGGGGGAGCTGGACCAAGTCAGAAGATAAAGACGTATCACTTTCATATGGAATGGGAGATGTTGACACCACAAGCCAACACTCAGCTGAAGTCCAGAGTGCACGAACAGTTCTGGAACTTAATCGCAGAAAGAGAGTACCCAAACATGAGAAAATGTGCTACCTCCTTGACTGCGTTATTCGCCTCTACTTATTGATGTGAGTCAGCCTTTTCCCACAAGAACACTTTCTGCATTCTTGTACTCCTCGTCATTAGCTCCCCATCAGACGGAGTGAAGGCAGATTATTTCAGACTGACATGTAGGCTCTAGGGGCTCTTCCTCATAGAGACTAACCTGGGTGCTGCGGCTGAGCCCAGCCGGGGAATGAGCTTTACTTGGCTGGCAGAGGTTTTTTGTTGTTGCTCTTTTATTTTAATATATTTAAATCTCTATGCCTTTAGACAGTATCTATTCTAGAGGAAACCCTCTAGCATTTCTCATTAGCTGTCTGACCTCATGAGATACTAGAGTTTTCAGTTCCCTCTTCCATCTGACTGCTCATCAGGCCTCAGCACAACATAACACAACATGCACGCACACACACACACACACACACACACACACACATCCATTCTACTAACTCCAGCATTCTCTACAAAAATGCTTCTCCTCACCATAAAAATTGTGTCTGGAGGCAAAACAGTGTCAATTTTTGTTGTTGTTGCTGCTTTTGCTTTTTCTCTCAGGTTGTATACTGGGGCCCACTAGTGCCTAATAAAATGGCCCACTACACAGTGGGCTACCCCACTTACTTACACACAAATGTTTTGAATGTTGAATCTTGTTTTTTGTTTGTTAAGTCCAAGTAGCACCATGACTGATGATCATTTGGAAGTGTGCTTGAGGCTGGTTGTCAGCAGCTCCTGTCCGGACTATGCATCCCTGGCTCATTCTATTCAGTGCAAGTCATCAGAGTAAACTCAGGTCATGACAAAAAATGTACTTAGTTCATTGTGTTGTGTTGTGCAATATGGACTCATGTGGTTATGCAGGGTACATAAATATACATTGTACATAGAAAGAATTCTCAATGTATTTATGAATCAATGTAATAAATAAATAAATGTTTTGCATGTTCGTAGTTGGTAGATCATTTTAACTTGATCATTTTTTAAGTAGCTCACATCCTGAAAAAGTGTGAGGACCCCTGCTCTACAGTCTTTAGGCCTTATAAGTTGAGCAGAGTTAGTTGCTAGAAGCTTTTGAATGTTTATTAATACACCCGTTCATTTAATAAGCGTCCCCAGTTGCCTGATATTAGGTTCTCTCCATCCCTGCTTTAGGCACAATTTCAGAGTGACATTTCACCTTGTACTTCTCTGCTCGCCTGCATCTTATGGGCCTTCCAGGGTCCTCACACAATGCCTTTCAATACGGAACCCCCTACAGTCAAGTCCCTCTTCCAATTAAAAAGGGCCCATACCTCAGTGAGGAACTCTTGGATTTTCTTTTTTTAAATATAGGTTTTCTTGGTTGTTTTGTTTTTACATATAATCCACGTATCATACAATTCAACGGCTTAAATGTATTAAAAAGAATTGTGCAATCATTACCACAATCACTTTTGGAACATGTTCTACTTTCTTGTACTCATTATTAACTCCCCATTTCCCCTCAACCTCCCCTGCTAAAACCCTTAGAAGCTATTAATCTAGTTACTCTCTCTATGGAGTGACCCACCCCTCATTTCATATAAAGAAAACCACATAAAACAAAATCAGGGCCAACACCCACAACTAAAACAGAGAAAATCTCAAAAAGAAAGCAGAAATTAAAAGCTAGACCAAATTTAACATGGGTTAAAAGGAAGAACAAATGATACGATTTTAACCTAACTACATCTGTATTAAACCTTTTCCAATGCACAATATGATAGCAAGGCTAGTCACTCCTCTAGTCAATCAAGGGTCACAGGGGAGTCACTGCAGGCTCGATACATGTGAGGAGCAGGCCAATGGACGTTGGGCTTTCCCTTACTGGATTCTCTTATGGCTGTGGATTATCGTTGTTAGGTGTCGCGTCAAGTCGGGTCCAACTTAAAGTGACCATATGCACCACAGACCGGATCAGTCCTTGGTTCTGCACCATCCTCCCATCATGCCTATGCCCGAGCTCCTTGTTGCAGCTACGGTGTCAATCCATCTCCTTGAAGGCTTTCTTCGTTTTCGCTGCCCTTCCTTCCCCTTTACTAAGCATGATGTCCTTCTTCAGGGACTTGTCTCTCCTGACAACCTAAGTCTCCCCATTGCCGCCAAGGAACACCCTGGCTGTGTTTCTTGCAAGACACATCAGTTTGTCCTTTTAGCAGTCCATAGTACCGTTTGTCCTTTTAGCGGTCCATTGTACTTTCAATATTCTTCTCCAGCACTGCAATTCAAACTTCGATCTCCCTTTTTCAAGACCCGACTTTCACATGCATATGAGGCAACTGAAAGTATCATGGTTTGGATCAGGTTCATCTTAGTCCTCAAAGTAACATCCTTACTTTTCACTAACCTAAAGATGTACTTAATGCAATGTGTCCTTTGATCTCTTGACTGCTGCTTTCATTAACACTGATTATGGATCCAGGCAAGACAAAATCCTTGACAACTTCAATCTTTTCTGTGTTTCATGATGTTACCTACTGGTCCAGTTCTGAGGATTTGGGTCTTCTTTATATCGGCTGTAAGCCTTAGTATTCATTGGCAAGTGCTTCAGGTCTTCCTCTCTTTCAGCAAGAAAAGTCGTGTCACTGCATCTCACAGGTTGTTAATAAGTCTTCCTCCAATCTTGATGCCACATTCCTCTTCAAATAATTCAGCTTCTCTGATTATTTGCTCAGCACACAGATTAAGTATGATGATAGGACACAACCCTGATGCACACCTTTCCTGATGTTAAACCATGAAGTACTCCCTGGCTCTGTTTGCACAATTGCCTCTTGATCCATGAACAGGTTCTGCATGAGCACAATGTTCTATGATATGCATTCTTCTCAAGATTATCCCTAGTATGCTATGATCCACATAGTCAAAAAGAAAAAAACTAAACACAAGTAAATATCTTTCTGGTATCCTTTGCTTTCAACCAAGATCCCTCTGACATCAGCAATAATATACCTTGTTCTACATCCTCTTCTAAATCCAGCCTGATCTGCTGGCAGCTCCCTGTCAAGGTACTGATGCAATTGCTGTTGGATGATCTTCAGCAAAATTTTACTTGCATGTGATCTTAATGATATTGTTTTATAATTTGAGCACCTTTTATAATACTGGGTCACCTTTCTTTGGAATGGGCACCAAGGCGGATACCTTCCAGTCAGTTGGTCAAGTAGCTGACTTCCAAATTTCCTGGCATAAACAAGTGGGTACTTCTAGTGCTTCATCAACTTGTTGAAACATTTCAATAGGTATTCCATCAATACCTGGAACCACCTTTTTGGCAAATGCCTTCAGTGAAGCTTAAACTTATTCCTTCAGCATCATTGGTTCTAGTTCATACACTGCCTCCCGAAATGATGGCATGTCAATTAGTTCTTTTTGGTACAATGATTCTGCATATTTTTTCCATCTTCTTTTGATGCTTCCTGAATAGTTCAATATTTTTCCCAGTCTATTGATATTGCAACTCAAGGCTTGAATTTGTCTTCAGTTCTTTCAGTTTGTTATGCTGAGTGTGCTCTTTTTGGCTGTCCAACTCTAGGTTTCTGCACATTTCATTTTCATATTTGTCTTTTTGAACCACCCTGTGAAATTTTCTATTCAGCTGTTTGGCTTCATCATTTCTCCCATTTGCTTTTTAGTTGCTTTACAATTAAGAGCAAGTTTCGAAGTCTCTTCTGATAGTCACTTTGATCTTGTCTTTCTTTCCCGTCTTTTTAATCCCCACTTTTCATGAATGATGTTCTTGATGTCCTCCCACAGCTCATCAGGTCTATCATTAGCCTTGGATGTGGCAATCTGCTCTTGAGATCGTCTCAAAATTCAGGTAGGTTAGACTCAAAGTTGTATTTTGGCTCTCGTGGCCTTGCTTCAATTTTCTTCAGCTTTAACTTAAACTTACATATGAGTAATTGATAGTCTGTTCCACAGTCAGCCCCTCACCTGGTTTTAGCTGCTGATTGATATTGAGTTTCTTCATCATCTCTTCCCAAAGATATAATCAATTCAATTTCTGTGTATTCCATGTGTACAGTCACCTTTTGTGCTGTCTTTAAAAAGGTATTTGCTATGAACAAGTCATTGCTTTTGCAAAATTCTATCATGCTACCTCCAGCTTCTTCACTATCACCAGGTGCCTATTTTCCAACTACTGTTTTTATCTTGTTGTTTCTAACGTTTGCATTCCAGTCACTCATAATTATCAATGCATCTGGATCGCATGCTTGTTCAATTTCTGGCTGAAGTCATTAGTAGAACTCTTCAATTTCTTCATCACTAGCTTTAGTGGTTGGCGCATAAATTTTAATAATACTGTTATTCATTGGATTTCCTTAAGGGCTGATAGATATAATCCTATCACAGTCAGTATTACACTTCAAGATTGATTTTCAAATGTTCTTTTGGCAAGGAATAACCATTCCTTGTGATTGGGTTATTGCTGACAAAGTAAATCATATGACTTTCTGATTCAAAAAGGCCAATCCCAGTCCATTTCAGTTCACTGATGCCTAAAATATAGGTTTTAATGGATTATATCTAGAAGATAAATACTTGGATTATCAGTTTGTATTGGACATCTGTGTCCCGTTTCACAGCTGCTTAGAACTACTTTTTTGTCTACCCATTACCAAGCTGCAAAGTTCTGTGCAGCTGAAAACAGCCCACACCTGGCCTCAGTCCCACACCTATTCTCAGTCTGAGCTGAGGGCTCCTCTGAGGCGAAGGCACCGGATTGCCAGCGTGGCCCGAATGTGATTGAACTGACATGCCCACACTCGCACAATGTAGAGAAGGAACCCTCTGGTGGGTAATTCTGCAGCACATTCTCTGGCGAGGACAATCCCAATGGGTTAAGCTCCAGATTCCATCAGTAGTGGAGAACTCATGGACACATTCCCATATTGCCCACCCTTCCTTCTTTCCTTCCTTCCTTGTTGCACTCCCATCTCTCCTTTGTTCCATACAATCATTCTCCAAATTACGAACTAACTATATGCAACCTCTTGGCTCAAACTGCAATGGGCTGGGGCTGAGTATACCCAGGCTAAAGCACTCACTGATGTCATTCACATATTTGTTAATATAGCAGTGAGGAAGGAAGGTTGTTGATGAGGTCAGGCAGGCAGTGTCGGGTGTTGGGGTGCATAATGTTAGAGAGCCTCATCTAGGAAAACGTCTGAAAGAGGAACCGTTTGCCCCGGAATTGAAGTAGTAAGAAATACTTGGCTATGGGAATGTCTGGGATGATATTCATTGCAGTTAAAGAAAAAGTATAAGGGACCACCATTCAGTCAACTGTAATAATGGAGTTCACAGAATTCATGTTCTGCATCCCAGTGATGGAATGAGAATATGAGGTATTAAAAAGCTTGTGATTCACTTTAGAGGCATCGTTACCCTTTTATGTTAGAGAACATGATCACTCACCACCCCCTGGAGCATAGGGAAATTCTATTCATAGTGTCATTAACTTAGTCAATGGTGTAGGATTTGAACACTACTGAGAAAAGGAAATTATGCAAGTGTAGGCCAACTATGAGTCACAATACATGAACTGTTGAGTTGTGCTGAGTAGACTTTTCAGTGACTGGACACGACGTGTACAAACCATGGAGGTTGGTGATAGTGCCAAACTTACAAGAACATCCATTCACAAAGGTAGCACCGTGCCTACCAGATTAATTCAGGTCATAATAAAGCAAAGATGGCATGAAAATAGTAAGTATATGGTAGTCCTGGGGCACCCACTATTCCTTGGGCACCCTCAAGGTAAGAGATCCAAATCATTCTCCAATAATTGCCACTTCTATAAGCGTGTTGGACAATGGTTTGGATCTCACTAAAACATTTATGTGAGACCACAAGGTCAACAGTTACTATAAAGCAAAGAAGGTAAGGGGACAGGGAAACTAGAGTCCTGGGAATGGACCAACTAAACACAATGAAAGAGAATAACAAAAAGTTGGGGAAAATTTAACTAATGTCACTGAGACATGTGTGTGGAAAATGTCAAGTGGGAACCCAATTTGCCGTGTCAACTTGCACTGAACACGTAATAAAATATTGTTCATAAAAGTAAAAAGGGAAAAGGAAGTGCAAGGTCCCTGAGGTAGCTTGATTAGGTGTTCCCTTTAAATCGAAGATGGTTGGTGCCGCAGGAACACAGTAAATAGAGGAGGGAGGCGGAGCCTGGCTTACACATGCACTTTCAGGTCACAATAGTTTGAATTTTATTTAAAATGTAACAGAAAGACATGGGAAGGTCTGAAACAGAGGACATAAAGAGATATACTTTATGCTTTGAGCTTTTGCTGTTTCATGGAAAACAGATGGGAGAAAAGCAAGAGTGGAGACAGGTAGAGCCATGGGGAGATACAGGTGACAGATGGCGGTGGCTTTAGGCTTGAGCAATGCAAAGGGCAGAGAGAAAACTAGAACTAAGAGGGAAAGTCAAGAAAGTATTGCTACAAAAATCACAGAAACTTGTTAAACAAAAAAAGGTCAACATGTAAAGATAATTGTTTTCAACATAGCTCCGTTTGTGTCTACAGACTTCCGAGGCCCTGTTCCATACCTCGAGCCCGTATCTGAAGACTTCTGCACTTCCCCAGAGAATTGGCATCCTCAAGGGACACAAACTGGGTTCCTATGAAATGTTTGCTGAGATTGGGGGCAAAAGAAGCCTGAAAGAGCAAGATCAGGGCTGTAGGGTCTATGGGATAAGGACTATCAGTGAAATCCTCCCAGGACAGCATTTGCTACCCTTTAAGAATGGGCAGACGCATTCTTAAAACTGCACAGTAATTCCCTTGGTTGTCCTGTTTCCTTGGAGAACATCAATTAAGATCACTTCCTTGGAATCTTACCCCGGCCCCCTCCCCCACCCCCACCCCCCTGCTGCCCCTTCTGCCAAACATAAGGCAGTCTGCCTGGTAACCCAAACCCAACAGTTAAAAAGGGGGCTGTGTATGTGTGGAGCCATCGATGTCTCTTTTCATATCTGCGCATAGGTACATCTAGAAATATGTATGACTATGTCTGAAGATATATGAAGGGGCTTCAAACGTTCAGGGAAACATGGACTTAAAAGATCATGGAATGTGTTCCATGTTCTTTTGGAAGTCCCCTTGGATATAGATTTCCTGGCCTGGCCTTTTGAAGAGACCCAGAGAAATGCCACTCCCCAGGTGTGAGCACATCTACATACCCTCGAATGGGTGATGGCAGAGAAAGAGGGGCACCGGGACATTGTGCTGTACCAGAAAGTGCTTGTTGTTCTGGTTTTGTTTCCCCTTCGAGATACATATTTGTCAAAAAAGATAAAGGGGCCAGCATGTAGAAGATCATTTGTGCATGAAAAAAAAAATGAGTAGAGTATTAACTCACTGATATAGAAATTTTGTGTCCATACTGACATAAAGACTTAGAAATGGAAAAGGGAGACAACTTCTGACAGAATGGCAGTTAATGAAAACAGGAGGAATGACTGGTTTGGAGTGTCCTGTTTGGCACCCAGCAGAGTAAGAATTAAAACAGGCAAGAACGATCGATGATCCGTTGATGGAATGAGTGGTGGTTGACAGTACGTTGGGAAACCTGCTACTACATAGTCTCAGCGTCCTGAAATGTCTGATGCCTCTCCTCCAGATCTGGACTGACACACCATTTCCTTCATCTCTTCCTAGAGTGCTCATCACAAGATCACTGAGCTAGGTGTACTTTTTCTAGGTATTGCTTCCTCCTGGCATCTTACTTCCGAAGAGACACGTTGCTCGACTGTATATGCCGAGTCTCAGGCATGATGATGAGCAATGTGCCCTTGTGGAATGTTGCGTAAGGGCACCTGCTTTCTTCTCTGCTTGCTACCACTCTCCTGCAGTATGCCACGTTCATTTTCCTTGAGAAAACTGAAGTGACCACTGTGTCTGCTAATTTCCCTCTGTCTACCACGGCTCTCACTTTTACCCCAACCTGCTCGCTATCTACACTCTTCCGCTGAAATGGCCCCTCGGGCATTCTGTGACTTCTTCAGTACGTTTAAGGGGCCAAGCTGTGCCCTTATCATGTTAGTGGTGAGGGGAGGCAAGGAATTGTTCATTATTTTAAAAAAGTTTTACCAACTTATGATGGACTTATCATAAAATCCAATAGATGTCTTTGTCAAAAACTAATAACCAAACTCATTGCCATCAGGTCAATTCCGATCTTTGTCACCTCTGGCACTTGCTACCTTGGAGTCGTTCTCCCGATAGAACGTGAGTTCTCAGATGTTGGGTCTCCTCTCTAATCTGCCCTCCTCTCCCTGGAGTTTTCCTGTTTGTGCACCTGTGTCCCACCCCTGCAGTGCTCATCTATACTTCCTGCATGTAACAGTCATTTATTAACACAACGGACTGAAGACCATGAAGGAGGTCTTGTGCCAAGTGTGGAACACCACAGTGGACACAGAACACCTCCTTGTCCTTCAGGGCCTTAGGTCTTCTAGTAGGAAGACAAACTAAGCAAAACCCCACCCGGGCCCTTGTGTGGCTGGCGGGAAAACCCACCCAGGCCAGGCAGACTGTGAGCAGGGTATGCATGGCTCCTAAAAAGTGCAGCGCTGGGAAACGAGTAGGTGTTTGGGGTTTTGTCTTTTGGCTAGCAAACCGGGAAGAATGATTTACAAGGAACTGGGCCGACAGTACTTGAAGTGGACTCAAGAGCAAAGAAAGGACACATCAGGTTTTGCTATGTTGATGTCTGGGCCTTCAGGTGAGGAAGAACTTGGTGCTTTTGAAAAATAATGCTGCATCAGAAAAACCAAAGCAAAGTGGACTGACATACATGCATCTTCTTCTACACTTATGTGAAAAACCACACCCACTGCCATCCAGTCCGTGTGGACTCATAGCAGCCCTACAGGAGAGGGTAGAACGCCCCCTATGAATTTCCGAGACTGTAACTCTTTATGGGAATAGAAAGTCCCATCTTCCTCCCTTGGATTGACTGGTTTCAAACTGTTGACTTTGTGGTTAGCAGCTCACCTTGTAACCTCTATGCCACCAGGGCTTATGGAATCGCTTTGTTTATTAGGCAATCACTGGGGGCCCGGCACTGCACTGTGGCTTTGGAAAATGCATCGTAATTTCATCCTCTTATAGAGTCAAGGAGCCGTATAACTGTCTTATAAATGGGTTAAGTGGAGGACTAGAGAAATCAGATAACTTATTACATGCCTGGAGCCCCTGGGTGGTAAACTGTTACCCACTTAGCTACTAACTTAAATGGTGGAGGCTTGAGTCCATTCAGAGGTACCGAGGAAGAAAGGCCTGGAAATTTACCTCTAAAGAAATCTGCATTGTACTACTCTTAGGTTTCTCCAAAATGGCAGTTAGGGGAATAAATAAGAACTTTGTTAAGTGGTTCAGGGATGCCCACAATGGTGCATTTTAGAAAGGAAGAAGAAAAGAGAAAAAAAGGCCACAGAAACATTGAAAACTTATTGTAGTCATTTATATGTTTACATTTTTTATTTATATTATGATATTGTACAATTTTTCAAGGCTAGTAACAGAATCTTTTTAGTATGTGTATTTAAAGCATAACAAAATAAAGGTATTTCACAAAGACGTCCATATTACAGTACTATTGAAATATGAGGCATAGGATAATTATGCATTTGTGGCTTACAAACATAATACATTCATCTTAGAGGATAAACATTGAATGTGAATAACGTTTGGGTTAAAATAAATATCATGGTAAGTACTAACAGCAACACCTGAAGGATACATGGCCACAGGAGAGGTGCTTTGCAATAGACACAAGGGGAACAGAGAGCAGTCATGAAACAGCTGTGCTGTCGTATTAGGTTGACAATCATCGCACATTGCTGAGCACTTTCATCCTATAGGAATCCACTGTCCCTAAACCTCCCTGTATGGAGCAAAGTCACCCTGCATTCCTCTGGGTAACGGGTATCAATGTCAACGCAAGGTTTAGAATCAGTTGTACCTTGCATTTCACCGTTTGCCAGATCAGTCCACACGTTTCAACGTAATCCAGAAAACATCTATTTATACACAGAAATATAAAGAGAATATTGTATGGGTAATTACACAAATTACAACTCCTCGTCGTCTTCATAATTCTTTGCAATGATCCTCTTCAAAATCGAACCTGGGTTTTTACACAGTGGTTTCGTTATCAGAAAAACCTATGAACACGTACATTAAAAATCCCAAACAAAACGCTTCTATGTCTAGGAAATGATGTGGGGTTTCTTTGATCATGCGATTCTGCCCAGCTATTTCCTTCTAGCAGACAGGCTGATGAAAACGAAAGCTTAAAAGGCATTGGGGGTAGTTAAGCGAATGAATTTTAGATCTATAAAATACGGTCAGGAAAAAAGGAGGGAACCTCTTTGTAGAAAAGACATTTCATCCCAATCAGTTTTACAACATTCAAATGAACACTAATGGTCAACAAAACCAGGAACAATTGTGTTCACACTCCTGGAGACACCCACGTGATGCTCAAGGTAAAGGCCGAGTGTCCCCAGAGCCGGGAACAGAACGCAGTCAGCCATCAGAGAAAGGACCAGCCAGGTTTGCCTCGCCCAGGGTAAAATCCCCTTCAAAAACTATCCATAAGGGATTACAATTATAAAGAAAAAAGATGAATTTACACTTTTTGGCCCTTTATATCAAAGATGTAAAGATGGCAAATGACTTGAAGGTACTCAAATGATTTGTAAAGAAAACACTTCTCTGAAAAAACCAAAATCAGCAGTTCTCTTGGCCTGAGAGGGGGATCGGCATCACGGGTTTCCCTGTTGCTGGGGAAACTGGCCCCCAGGATGGTGCCACCGCATCCTGTAACAGTGACTGCCACACGCCTTTGGCTTCTGTGAGGAACTCGTCCCCTCCCCCCCCTCACTTGAAGAGGCTCAGAATGATGATGCGTCTCCACGACTTCCTCAAACTACAGGAAGCGCCTTCGTCTCTGCCATCTTTGTGCCTGACTACAGTACTTTGCGGAAATGCTTCTCAACAGAGATGTCAATCCCATAAAAAACCTGGCCCGGCGATGACCAATTTTTATTGCTTTACATGTATTCTAATATTATAGTCTTGTCAAGTGAATGGACACTGTATCAGCGTTCATGGTACAGCACCACATACACCCTTGTTTCCTCTCAGACAAGACAAAATGTGCACTCAGACAGGGTGGCCTACATTTTAAGAAGCCGTAGAAGGTTTCCAATTCTGGAACGGTATTGGTATATCAAGTGTCTTTTATAACTGCCTTATGTTCTCAAAAAATCTGCAACATTAATGGATAAATTGGACACACAATATAAATAAGAAAGTAACTTGAAGAATATAAAAAATTTTTCTGAAGGGGATCAATCAGAACTTCAATAAAATCTATGAATAAAAACATATGCTTACACTATAGTGTACAATTATGAATTTAAATGCATTTAAACTTGTAAAGAAATGATAGTACTGCAAGATTACTCAAAGGCATATCCTTTTTTTTCTCTCAAATGTACAAACAGTAATAAAAACACACACACACAAAAGTCTTGGGCAATGTGCAACTTTAAAAAATGACTATCAGACCAGCCAAACAAATCCTTAACCATTTTTTAAATGGATTCATTTATACCGTTTTACTGCAAAGGGAACACCAAAGATATTACAACAGAAACAAGCAGCTCTTCAGTGTCTGACTCACATTTTGCCCCCAAACTTTTTCACATTTACCAGTTGCATTCTGAATGTGTAAGCTAAGAATTTTTAAATTTTAAACTCAGTTTATATCTACCATTATCTTAAGAATTACATTAGAAATCTACAATGAGAAGGACTAAAACACATACTTCGAACTTTTGAAAAGAAATCATGATAGTTTACCACTGCATCCATCTCAAATGACCGCCCATAAGGGGAAAGCACACCCATCACATACATGTTCACATACTTTTCCTCAGGCTATGATTCTATTCTGAGGTATGCCACACTGCACGGTCCATATTTGGCACCAAGAGGCTACCTGAACACAATGTCATCAGCAGAAATAGCCAAGTAATGTTAAAAGCCTTTTAGCTGTTAAAGACCATCATGTAGTATACATTCTCCTAGCATGCGATTTGATTCTTCCTAAGTCATCTGGGGTGAGCATGAGGGAGGTTTATCTACACTGGTACAAATGAAGCTTCTCTGAAAAACTGGTTAAGGATTCAAAGCACATCAGCTCTGAAATATTAATCCTAACACCCGGACGGAAATGGGGAGGTATGATTTGCACAAAAAATACTTTAAATTATCTTGGTTAAGCTCATCGCGATCTTCTGCGCGTTTAGCTGCTCGTGGTGCACGCGTGCATCCGCTTTGCCACATCGTACACGTAGGTGATGTCTGGTCGCTTCTCCGGATCCGGGTTGATGCACACATTAACTAGCTGTCGGAGCTGTAAAGAGAGAGGACAACACCACCGCGTGCTTCAGAAAACCATGTCAGTTATTTAAAACAAGAAATTCTGAACGGCTATAGAAAAACAGATTTCTGGTCTATTCTGTAGACTGCAAAAGGGAAAACTGTCGCACATGATTTTATGACTGGTTACAGCTCTAAGAAGTATAGTCATTGGAGAGGATTGAATGTCAAACAAGACATATTCTCACAATCAGAGGCTGTCAAATGGAAGCCAACGTTTTTCAGAGACGTTTTAAGCAGAAAATATGAGCCACTAAAACAATGAGTTTGTAACCACCAGGCTCCAAATGATTGCAGAGGTGCATGCATTTTTAGGACCTGAAAAACACATCAGTCTTGATTTTCAGTTGTAGATTTCATAATTACTTTCCCATGCTGGGTATCTACATGTAAAAAGGGTAATTAGGATAGGTTGCTATCATGTAAACTCATTGCTAACCACATTGTACGAATCTACATGATGACGTTTTCTAAGAGAGAGGGTGCGCCTCTCGAAGAACAGTGCACGCCTAGGGGGGTTATCAATAATATGACTTTAATCCTCCGCTGTGCGAGGTAGTATCAATGTCTTCACTTCACTTATTTGCATCACACACAAAACCCAATCTCAGCAAACTGATAAAAATACCTATCCTGTACAGTTCTAGAATCACTTGGTGGAAGCCAACAGGATTTCAGGCTGAATTCTATTTGCCATCAGTCCACGGAGTGTGCCTTCAAACACCGCATGTGATCTCTCATACACAGTAACCCAAGTCACGGGGATGGACCGTCCATGTCTGCCTCTAAGAATAATTTAGACATCTTGCAAATGTGCATTAGTTCTTTCTGGCCAGCATTCACATAGAATCAAAAAATCAAATTATAGTCATCTATTGATAGCCTTCAACATCTCCCAGAAACTAGTTTTGGACCAGAAGAAATAGACGTGGTGATATAATATATGGGCTAGAATCTGGTGGTTGTGCTGTGGGAAAGGCTGATGCCAGGGGAAAATGTCATTCCAGAAGTCTGCTAGACAAGGGGTCAGCGTTTTGGGAGGAGACAGTCTTGTAGGTGGAAACCAGTTGAGTTAGTTAATTGTGCCAGCCTGGCCGATAATCACATGTGGTGCTGGTTGAAAGGCGGAGGGATAAATGGGTGGTGAAGCCTCGCCTTTCTAGCTCTCGGGTCTCTTGTTTTGTGATGGTTGTATCGGGTGCAGCTGCCTTAGCAGTTCCCTGCTTCAGCTTGCAAGATTGACTTCCTACAAGACATCCCCAAGGAGAAGCCGCATGGATCTATCCCGATGCAGCCCTGGGTGCTGGAGCAGCTGTGTGGAGACCCTTGCCAGTGCTGAGATGCTTACACGTTCACTGACTCAGCTTTCCTCCTGCAGTTGGCATCATTGCCTCTGTTTTGTGAGGTGGAGGACTTTGTGGACTGGTGTTGGGTTAATGGGTTAATGTTGGGCTTGTGGGCTTGGGCAGCATTGGGTTGGGATGTTTTCGTGATGCACCTTTTCTTTACATAAAACTCTCTCTTATACGTGAGTCGCCGTGGATTTGTTTCTCCAATGTACCTAGACGAATACACCAGTCTTGCTGAGGACCCTTATAGCCCTGTGCCCTTAGGTAAGTCGCTGTTTAGAGTTTATTTCTCTATGAAGAAGCTCTCTCAGACAGGCTCCTCTAGCTCCAACCCCTTAAAGTGCCGTATATGCTCGTGTGTAAGCTGAGTTTTTTAGCACATTTTTAATGCGGTTTTTGTAAAGTTAGGTGCCTTGGCTGATATTCGGGTCGGCTTATACTTCAGTATATACAGTATATGATCCTAGTAGAAAGAAGTCCAATTTCCTCATGTTCAGAAGTTCAGCAATGTTGGATTAAAGTGTGACCTGCACTGAGAAGGCCTGAACGTTTCAACACATCTTCTCAGCAAAAGAGCAAAAGAGATTAAAAACCAGTAAAGGGGTACAGTATACACAGTCATTTTTTAACAGTGATCTAAGAGAAATTTATGTAAAAAAGAGGCTGGCATTTCACCAATGAATAAAATTTAAGCCCTACATTTTTAACATGCAATAGGAAAGGAAAAAAACCACCAGGGTAAGTATTTATGGTGATATTTATGTTAAAAAGAAAAATGTGTTTTAATAAGCCACACAGCTGTCATATATATTGTTAGGAACAAAAAATGATAAAGGACAATGGTGAGAAAGGATGACCATATGGTGACTGAGATGCCATGCCTTCTTAATGTGCTACTCCCGGTGCAGAAGATGACAGGCTTTCTGATTCAAAGTGGCCCATCTATTCCACGTCAGCTCACAGGATATTGATCTTGATGCATTTCATTATATCTTTGAGTACTTCCAATTTAACTAGACTCATACTTCAGACAGTCCACAGTCTAAGTCTTAAGGGATGTTGATAGAGGTGTCATCACAAATTTGAGTCTTGCCACATCAACAAATGACGGTGCTGAAAGCTTTACTTCATCTACGTCGCTGAGCCTGGCTCTATTTTGAACAGGCAGCTCCTCCCCAGGAATATTTTGAGAGCCTACAAGCCTGACGGACTCCTCTCCTAACACCAGCTCAGACAAGGTCCCACCGGTATTCATCAGGTGTCACTGGTCCTCTCGTCCACCGCCTGGCCACGCCCCCACCATAAGTAGGTAGCCAGGTCTTGCTTTAGAGTGTCTTAGTCTAGAAATTCCTCTGAAACTTGTTTACATAGATGACCACTGGTATTGAATTTGAAATACCAGCGGAATTAACTTCCCGCACCACAAGTACAGCGCCTAACATCACAGCATCACCGGAGTACGGCAAACTGACAAACACGGGGTGGCTATTCAGCTTAGGATTCCTCAGTATTCTGCGGCAACACAGTCACACTTATCTATAGCTGTGCTTTCTCATTTCCATGCTTCTAGTATCAGAAAAAGAGTATTCTTTCTTCTGTTTTCGATTCCACCACGGGGTTTTCTTTCACTATCTGAAGATTTTTATATCCAGTATCTGGGACAAGTTAGCTCTCAATAAATATGAACGGACTTCAAATGTTTGAGGAAAGACACTATATTGACATCACCTTGAAGACTAAGGTGCACTTGGCCTAAGCCATGGGGTTTTCAGTCTTCTCATATGCACATGAGAGTTGAACAACGCATAAGGAAGACAGGGAAAAAAGATGCATTTGAATGATGGTGTTGGTATAGAATTAAGTATCGTGGATTATCAGAAGAAAACCAAACACAGTTTGAAGTACAGTTCTGTCTTGTTAGAAGTATAGCTCTGCTCAGAGTAACCAAAGACCAGAGAAGACCATATGGGTGGCCCCACTATGAGACACGACGTCCCTCACTGACCCATAGCCCTACAGGGGACAACACTGGAGACACAGTGTGGTAATTGCATCCAATCTGACCCCACCACACCGAGGCTAAACACTAAAGGCATGCAACAGAACAGCAAGGAAGTCCCGAGGGAGTACCAAAATTAGACTTTGGGGCCAGGGCATGGCACCCCATCAGACTTGACCAGAAAAGTGGGTAAAGGGAGCCGTTGGACAGTGCAAGACATGACAAAATAATAGTAATTTATAAATTATCAAGGGTTCATGAGGGCGAGGGGGCAGGAAGGGAGGGAAAAAAGTGAGCTGATATCAAGGGCTCAAGTAGAAACGTTTTGAGAATGGTGATGGCAACAAATGTACAAATATGTTTGACACGATGGATGGATGGATGGATTGTGATAAGCGTTGTACGAGCTCCCAATAAAATGATTTTAAAAATAAATAAATAATAAGAAGTACAGCTAGAATGCTCCTTAGAAGCAAAGGCGGTGAGACTTGGCTTCACATACTTTGGACATGTTACCAGGAGGGGCCAGACCCTGGGCATGGACATCATGTTTGGTAAAGAGTCAGGGAACAATAGGGAGACACTCAATGAGTTGGATTAACACAGTGGCTGCAGCAGTGAGCTCCCATTTAACAATTGTGAGGATGGAGCTGGGCTGGGCCTAACAACAACAACAACAAGATTGCAGGTGAGATCCATTGATCATCCGGGCACACCCGGGAGTTCGAAAGGGAAGTACTATCACTGACAGAAGTGAGTCACACTGGAGGAGTTGCAGTACCTGCAAAGCTCAAAGCTTCCCTTGCTCTCTTGAGGCAAAGGAGGAATGAAGCAAACTCACCACATTGAGTCAATTCCAAGTAACGCAGCCCTATACAGGGCTTCTGAGACCGTAAATCTTTATTAGAAGATTTTACTGTAAATCTCAGCTTTCTCCCAAGGAGCAGCTTTTGTGGGTTTGAACCACTGCCCTTGTAGTGAGAACCCAATGCCTAATCCACAGTGCCACACTACCTAAATAGTTATATTTCAAATCATTACCCCTGTAACAGGATGTGAGTTGGTGCCAGATATTATCTGTGTTCCAAGATACAACTTACTAGGTGTTAACAGGACATATCAGTTATAAGGCGGTTATAAGAGCAATTGAGAAAGTGACATCTCTGGGTTCCTAATTCCACTCAGAGGATGGTCTGGCTTCACCTGGGGAACCTGCTGTCATTGTGTTCCCTGCTTATGCCAAACAGCCAAACAATTCCAGCATCCCAGGTCTTGGTCAAGAGCATACAACTTTGAACTGTGGGACACAGGGCTCCCATCAAACTCTTACTAAGAGAATTAAAGTTCAGGGAGCACACTAGAAGGGGCAGAATTCATCTTTCCTTCTTTGGATAACTGATGTCCTACCCTTTTAATTAAATTAGATGGCCAGAAGCACATTCGTTTATCCCACTACTAAATCACCATTCCAAAAGGTGTCCTCCTGTCTGCTGCTGACTTTCAAGGACATCGTGGAGATGTTGCTGTGACCGTTGAGGACACTGCTTGGTAACATTACTCTCGTATTTCTACGTGCGCTATTTCTTTCCTAATTTAGTGCGAAGGGGACATTTTTCCTTCCTCAAAGGACTACTGCTTCCTCTTTAAAGACAGAAAACATTTCCTCACTATATTTTCCTTTGTTTGGAGTCAGAAAGGAAGCAAGGACCACATGAGAAGTCCGAACCTACAACTCTGCTGGCCATTAGGATGAGGTATAGGAGGTGGGCTTCAAACATGGGGAGGAAAAGCCCAGAATCTTTTCAGCCCATTTCCCCCAGGGATTTTTTGAAGCTGTCTTATATTTACATCTCCATCTAGTTTTGGTTTTGCATTTGTACGTCTATATCTGTATCTATATATCTCTATCTAAGAAGGGCACTGTGCTTGGTAAAGTGGAGAGGCACTGAAAAAGAGGAAGTCCCCATCAAGATGGAGGGACATAGTGGCTTAATACATTCAAACAGGAGAACACCTGGGAGGATGGCATAGGATGGGTCAGGGTTTGTTCTGTTGTGCACAGGGTCACTGTGAATTAGAACCAACTCAATGGCACCTCACAACAATGACGACAACAACAACATCTATCCTAATAATCTGTAGGTCATATAGTTTGTTTTAAATTTTATGCTCTTTGGAAAGGGAGGTATTAAAAATTATATGAAAGGTTTCTTCACCACATTTGCTTGGGCACCCATTGTCTTCAGCAACTTCAGGTGCTATATCTTTTGGTAGCCGGGCACCATCAGCTTAATCGACTTGTCGGGCAAAGGCAGATCAATTCAATACTCTTTTGGCATAGCAAAGAGGGCCAAAAAAAAAAAAAATCATCGGAAAACAAATGTTTTGAGAATGATGATGGCAACAAATGTACAAATGTGCTTGACACAATGGATATATGTATGGATTGTGATAAGAGTTGTACGAGCCCCCAATAAAATGATTTTTAGAAAATAAATAAAGAGCAAAGAGAGTAAATACACACCCACAAAGAAAAAAAATCACACTAAATAACTGACTTTGTGTTCAGAGCAGCTGTGGGCTAAGCTTGATGACGGTAACTTTCATGATTCGGTTGAGCATATCCACATGCATTCTTACAGAATAGGAAGAAATAATTGCTTATCATGCCAGATAATAATTTGCTACCCAAATAAAATCTCTCTCCTTTTAAGGTATGCGAAAGTGTAGCATCACACAGCCAAAAAGCAGACCCACTGCCACTGAGTCCAATCTGATTCATAGTGACCCTCTGGGCCTGAGGCCCACTTCGCCTTAGAGTTTCTGAGACTAACTATTTACAGGAACGGACCACTTCATCTTCTTCGTACAAATCACGTGCAAGTCCACGGCCATCAGGTTGATTCTGAGTCATCACCCTGTCCTCATGAGTAGGAGGAGCACATAGTGCCGACATATTACCAACCAGGAATAGCATTAAGAGACAGGGGAAAGGGTTTTTAATCCATCAGTTAGAAGAAGAGAAAAACCCTTGCCTTTTCCTGATATTCTCTAATTGTGGAGTTGCTAAATAAGTACGCATATGAGATTGAGCTGCTTACTGTGAGTGCGTTTTTTTGCGGTTGGAGGCCACGTGACTTAGATGGAGATGCTCCACGGAATCTTTAATTGGATTTTCTAAGGTGCTGGGGGACAACTGGAACAAACCTTCTGAACATTTCATATAACTGCAGCTTCAACTAAAAGCTATTTCCAGGGGGTGAAACAGACAGAGAACTACTTCCTAAAAGCTAATGTTTCTTGAGTATTCACAGCAGAGATGAGCCCTGCTGGAGCAATGGGTTAAATTACGTAGTGCTGCTAATGGCAAGGTTGGTGGTTCAAACCTACCAACTGTTCTGTGAGAGAATACTCAGGTTGCCCGCTCCAGGAAAGATCTACAATGCCTCCGAGACCTCGGACATGGCCGCTGGAAGAGACGCCACAGCAGCGGGGAGGTCTTTAAACAATCTTACATTTAAACTCTGCATCAGGCACATTCTGTGTATTTTCACATGATGCCATCTACTCACTCTTAACAGCTCCATGGGCTGAATATTATTACCACAAATATCCCAGAGGAGTGGCTTCCTTAAGGTCAGAAGGGTGATATGGACCAGAGCCTGGATGTGAATTGGAGGCCGGGCTTTGGTGGGCCGGCACATGGGTAGGCAGGCCCAGGAACAAACAGCCTGCCTGCATCTGCTGGACCCCCCATGGCCACCTCTGCTCACCTTCCAGATAGACATGCAGAGTTATTAGGTTGTCTGATTCGAAAGGAATATTACCTCTGACCCCAGTTCATCTGGTTTCTAAAAATCCATGGGTCTGGATTCTAACAATGATCAAATAACAAGTAACAACCTACAAGAAAATTCTCTCGAGTTCTGCAAATCTCAAGAGGAGATTTGGCCTACTTCCTCCATGAGGAATGCAGTTGAACAGTGACATCAAAGTCCTAAAAGTGATGACTGTGGAGCCCTACGGAGTACCTACTGCAGCAGTGAGCTCAAACATGGCCCAGGAGCCGACAGTGGTTCTGGTGTACACAGGGCTCCACAGAGTCACTATGAGTCAAGCTGACAATACCTAACAACAGTGTCACGCTTTCAATGCTGTCTCTAATCTGACTCACCCATTAAAGGGACAGTAACTCCCTCCAAATGAATCAAATGGATGTGAATTTGAATATGGGGCAATTTCCTTATATCTGATTATAAAGTTGAGAATTGATGATCCCAAGTTTTCAATCAGCCAGATACATCACAATCAAAGTGATAAAATTAATTTAAGAGAAATCTTACTCCATGGGAGTCTTATAAGAAAGTCCCTACAGACCAGCAGCTCTCAACCTGTGGGTTGCGACCTCTTTGGGGGTCGAACGACACCCCGATTCATAACAGTAGCAAAATTACAATGATGAAGTAGCAACAAAAATAATTTTATGGTTGGGGGGGTGTCACTATAATGTGGGGAACTGTATGAAAGGGTCACGGCATTAGGAAGGTTGAGAACCACTGCTCGAGACCTTCAGGGAAGAGGTAATTAAGAGAAAGATTCTTTGAAATTCCTCACAGTATTTATCCAAGACTTCATGATATTTTAAAGCATCAGGTTATAAACCATGCTCAATGACAAATATGTAGGCATAATAACATTTAAAATCTTAGATAGATATATTCCTGGGAGAACTTGATTTCCATAGTATCAAAAGGCAACCACTCACAAAAAATATTACTTTTCCTTTATTACATCAACTTATAGGGTCAATTTCAAAGTCAGTGGACATTATAATATCAAAAATTAAAACTAAAATCAATAAACAGACAATCCAAGGTTACACCTTGAAAACATCACTTGCTGTTTGCATTGCTTCACACAGTGCTAAGAAATGTGTACTTTGTTGCCTTTATAGCAAATTTTTTTATACAACATGGTAAAAATAAAGGTCTTAAAACCTTTAAAAATCAGAAAAGGGAAAAAAGAACTTTAATTCAAGCATTTCAAAGCAATGTAGAAAGCACTGCAGGAACATTTCAACGAGAAAAGTCATATAGAATAAAATTCAGATGGCTCTCTCCCTATATAGAACATATTTCTAACAGATAATGAAACTCTAAACCATGTAGAATTAATGTTTGTTTTCAATGACGTGGAAAAATACGAATGTATTTTCATCTATGTATTTTAAAGGAAGTATTAAAGCAGACAGGTCGATAGAAGCAATATTCAAAGGAGTAGCGCGCTAACAGTCATTGTTGTCAGGGTGATAACCCAATTACACATCAAGTTCTGTCACGTACAAGTAATAACAATAGGGCGCTTTGTACATGATAGCTTTAGGTCACTAACACAATCCTCAATAGAATAATGAAGCCCGGTGTTATTGGTACTGTTTCTTTTTCACCCCCATCTTAATCCCTCTGAGACCAATTATGTTATAGCAGCCTCCCAGATATCCCCAATTTCCATCTACCCAAGGACACATTTTAGCACCCTAATGTGGGTCTAAACCACTAAACTACCCTCGATTTCTGAGCTTTAGATGTTTATACAAAATGATTAGGTGTATCCAACACGTACACCAAAGTCTGGCTAGTGATAGGCTTAGGGGTAGAGGGAAAGTGGAGGTAAAAGTAATGTTGGACAGCTCTCAGGAAATGTAATGTGTATGGTGCACAACTGGGGATCGTCCGGTGTCTGGAACAGAGTGGAAGACTTACAGAGCAGGTTGACGGATTCCCACACACTCTGTGAAATGCAGGACACTGTTCGGGAGTCCCTTCCTCCGGGAACAAGTCCCCAGTGTCACTTCATAAGCACAGCTGGACAAAGGACAAACTGCTTACATATGTTGTTTAAAAGTGCGGGTGTGGGGGAGCATTCAGGCTTGAAGATGTAACTTTATAAGGCAACTTTTACTGAGGTCAATAGATGCCCAAAATGATAAGGACAGCAACCTCACTGAAACCACTTTTAGGAGAGAAAATGACATGATAGTAATCATTTGAAATTATGTTTAACATTATTAAACACATTTTACTATATTTTACAGTCAAATATTCCCTCTCTCAATATTTGATTATCTAGTGACCAAAATAAAAAACCAAACTCACTGCCAATGAGTTGATTCTTATTCATAGCTTTACCCAAAAGGGCATTTCTACTCAGTCCTAGAGGGTTGCTATGAGATGTATAGTTACCGGGATATGTGTGTGTGTGCATTTATCTATATGTATATATACACACAAAAATATATATCTTTAAACACTATACATAAGCAATATGTATGTATACAAAATATATGTCTTTAAACATTATTTGTCCTCAATGTGTCTCTCACTGACATATTCCAGAGATGATGCATTATGAAGAATATTATAGCACCAATACAAATAATGTTGGTTAATCTCCAGTAACAACTTCAGAGAATTCCTGTATCTTCACGTAAGAGGAGTGGAAGCAGAGGGGGAGAGAGGCTTTTTCTTCTTTCTTTCTTGGCTCTTCCAGAAATAGTTTAATGGTATAGCCAGCCAGTGCTTTCCCTTCACCCAAATGTATACACATTTCCAGCATCGTTGTTTTTGCTCTTGGGACAAAAATAATTTTTGAAAAGTAGATAAATTTAGGGTGTTCAAATAAATAAATAAATAAATTTTGTTTAAATTAGGAAGACATGTAAAAATAATCTGTACCTGACACTGTCATCTTATTAATCTCTTATTTAGATAAAACAACCATTTTATGACCCAAAACAGCACTCATGTTTTTTGTTAATTGGCGCAACTTTCTTAAAAACTGCTTTGCACAGACTCTGATTTTCAAAATAACCCAGAGATGTCTGTCCATACCAGGTCTGGAACACAGCAGGTATGTTTTTGAAGTTCAGCATTTCCTTTGCCTTAATGTGGACCCTGTGGAAAGTACTGGGACAAGCTTTCTCACTTCTTTAGTAGAAGCCACCCTGGGCATCTCCCTCGAAGGACATGCCGTAGTTTTTATGTATTCTCAGCATCAGACCGATCCGCGTCTTCAGCAAACTGGTTCCTCATTCTTTCCGTTCCAGCTCACACGGGTCACGAGTTGCCCAAGCCAGCAGAGTGCTCAGAGCAAATGCCTGATCTTGCCTCTCCCTTCAGGAAAAGGAGATTCCAGATAAGCATGGTGGACAAAAGGTAAGAATAAAGGTGAGAAAAATAAGGAGCTGCTAAGTCACAAAATGCTCACTCAAAAATACCCCCGAGAGTTGACTCCAGTGGCGTGTGGTCTTGTAGCTGGAACGTAGGGTGCTGGCAGGCTTGAGGCACCCTGGAGCCGGGTATCTGCTTACCACTATCTGGGCTTTATTAGTTCAAATGTAAAAAGGGAGCAATGCCACTGCCCTTCTTCCTGTAATAGGGATTTTGTGATATGGATTAATGAAAATGCACGGATTTTAATGCACTGGCTTACTCCACACGAAATGTGTTTTAAATTGGCTTACTCCACACAAAATGTGTTTTAAATGGACTACGTGAACACTGGATCGCAGTACACAAATTCTCTCAGTAATACATTTGCCTTACCTCATTAGGGTGCCTTCATGGATAACTCTGTTGCTCTGCCATCAAGTCCCTGCCAACTCATATTGATCCTGGAGGACCCAGTGGAACTGTCCCTGTGAGTTTCTGAGACTGTAACTCTTCATGAGTAGAGAACCCTGCTTTTTCAGGGAATCTGTTGGGCCAGTTACATTCAAGGCAGAGTTCCACTTAGAGGTAGTGGTGACTATTTTCTGGAATTCCAAAAGGGTAATCTTGATAGACTGTCCCCAAAGGACCTAGGCCAATCACTGAAGGAGTATTAAAAATGAGTTTTTCAAGAAAATTCAAACAGCACTGATGAGAAAAAGGCCAGGAAAGTTGTACCAAGGAATTGCTTTCCATCAGGGCAATGCATCACCTGCTACTTCCTGGAGGAGGCAGGCTCTCTGATAGGAACTTCAATGGGCAACCAAACTCCATCTAGCCAGTGGCCCTGATCTCGCCTCTTTAGACTCCTTTCTGTACCCCTAACTCAAAGAACATTTCAAGGAAGATACCTTGCATCCCTTGAGGTGCCGAAACTGATGTTCTGATGCAGTGTAAATGCAAAGGGGAAAAATGATTGGGGGAAAGATTAGAGAGATAGAAATATTGTCTTTGGAAGTACGGAAGATGTGTCCAGAAACAACAGCTCTTCATTGGGGTAGTTTTGTTTAATAGAGGTTTTTCAGTGATTTGTAGCAGTAATTTTTTATTTACTCACCTACCACAAGTTTAAATGACCACTAGGCTTCAATTCAATCAATTCAGATCAACAAACACCACTACGCTAGCACAATCCACCTCATTAAAAAAGGTTTTATTCACTTCTGCAGTGTTTTATAGATGCTTATGTTTCTTTTTTCACTCAGAGCATTGTTTTTTTCTTCAGTATCTTGTGTCTTAGGTGGACTTTTACACAGCAAACTAGATTCCCATTCATACACAAAGACTTCCGTGACACTGATTACAATCCCCATAAGTGTCAGCAAGTTCGTCATTTCTACCCTGCCTGCCTCATTTCCGTCCTTCAGTTTTCCTACTCTCCCTTCTTGCCTTTTTCTCATCTTTGTTTTTGTATAAACATTGACCCTTTGGCCTCATGTATCTGATTGTTTAAAGGAGCATATTTCCTCGGGTGTTACTGTTTAGTAGTGGTTATGAGTTGGGCGGCTAACTGCAAGGTCAGCAGTTTGAAACCACCAGCCACTGGAGAATGAGACCTTTCTACTCCTGTAGTCTTGGAAACACGGGGGTGGGGGTGGGGGTAGGGGGTGTTCCGCCCTGTCCTACAGAGTGAGTATGACTCAGAATCTACTCAATGGCAATGAGTTAGGGGTTTTGGGGGGGTATATTTTGGCTAAAAGGTAACTGTTGGGAGTGGCTTCAGGTCCAGGTTAAAAAGCTGTCTTAGAATGAAAGTCTCAGAGGCTTCCTAGTCTGGTCAGTCAAGTCTGGTCCTTTGTATGAATTTGGATTTTGTTCTACATCTTTCTCTCATTCTAAGTAGTACCTGCTATGTTGCTCCTGGTAAGGATGGTAGGGTTTGGAGCAGGGCACCATCTCGTTCCTCTGCCCTCAGGCTAAAAGAGCCCATGCTTCATGTGGACTATTAGCCGTATGGATTAACTTCTTCCTGGAGTTTTTCCTGCACTCTCCTTTGCTCTCAGTGGAAAGAGACTAATATCTCTGATAGCCATTCACAAGCTTTTAAGGCCCCGGATGCTACTCCCCAAACTAGGATATAGCACAGCATCTTTATAAATGATGTCAATTACTCTAATTATCCCACAAGACCACTAACCTGAGCCTTCAAACCTAGTAAATCAATCTAATGAGGTATTTGGGTATGTCTAAGAAGTATTTGTAACTGTGCCCCCATGTGCTTTATTGCATACATGAATATGTAGAGACCTACTGATATATGTATATACATATGTCTACAAATATACCTAGATATGCATGTTCATGTATTTCCATATAATTTCCCACATCCATATAGCACACATAACTACCTATGTAAACAATTACATAATTTTTTGCTTGCTATTACAGTTGTGGAAAAATTATGTATTTACACTATTTGATGTAGTTGTCCTTTATTCCTTCATAGATTTCAGTGACATTTACTTTGTTCAAATTGTTCTGAAATCCCTCATACAGTGTATCAATTTTCCCAGCACCAGGATTGCCATACACCTAGGAGCCCTGGCCATACAGAGAGCTAAGCACTGGGACACAGATTGTGAGGTCAGTGGTGCAAACCCACCAGGGACATGAGAAAGCGGAGGCCTTCCACTCCTGTAAAGATTGTACTTCAAAAACCTGATGGAACAGTTCTACTCTCTCCCATAGGGTCACCAAGAATTGGAATTGACTTGATCACAGGAGGTTTGGTTGGTTGACTGTCTAAGACATTGCAGAGGGCCGTCAAAGACCATTACTTCTGTGGGGATCCACAGTCTTGACTGTGTACAAAAGTGGTATCATGCAGTACCTGTCCTCTTGTGATGGACTTATTTCGCTCAGCTTGATGTCCTCTAGATCCATCATGTTACTTTTCATGGGCTCACCCTTACTAGTTTTCTTTGTATGGTGTTCTATTGTGTGTATGGAATTTGTTGATCCACAATTTCTTGTCCATTCAGCCATCGATGCACACTTGGGTCTATCCTTGCACTCGTCCATCAAAGCATTGCTTTGAAGTCTTCAATTTTTCCTCATCCTGTTTTCTCGAACCAAGATCACCTTTGTTCTTCATTCTCGAATGTGCGTCTTTCACCTTCATCTGTAACTGAACCCAACTTTTTAGAACTTTCTTCTAAGCCTATCTGCTTAAACCTTAAAAGCAACCGATGAAGTATAATACTATTCCACCTTTCTTGTGTCTTCTCTATTTAAACTAGGAAGTTTTTTAAGACTAAAACAATTGAGATAAATTGTATATACTGTAAATGTTAATGCTCAGAGTCTAATAAATCAGGTAAAAAGAACCAATTCAGTGTAAAGTCACACTTTACAATTTTTAAAAGAATTATTAGTATAGCTATTCACTTTTTTTCTTGTAACTTAAGAGTCTCAGGAGATGATTTAGTGAACCATAGTGAAAATGCATCATTTGTTTGGATGATGACTCCAGTGTCTCTAAGGAAAATAAAATACAGAAACTAAAAGGTAAAGACTTATTTGAGACATTCCATAAATTAAGCTGCTTGTCTATAATGTAATATGAGGGAAAAATCGTAGAGGAGGTCATAGCAATGAAAGCCAGTCATCGTAATCTTCTGTCCGACACTGGCCTTCTTCAGATGAGTTTCTCTTGATCATTGATTGTCATTTATCAGCTCACTCCTCTTTTTTTTTCAACTCCCTCATTGCTCTCAGTCAATCAGCCAGTCATCAATCAATCAATTACTAAACACTTTTTAATGTGCCAGGCCCTGAAGACATCCAGATAAAAAGCAGAGGTACTGATCATCAGGAGCAGGTTTGACAGTCTGGAGGGTGAGCTACACAAGGAAAGAAGCAATTATAATGCAATGAGGGTTCCAGGAGAGTGAGGCAACCCAGAAGAAAGAGGATTCAGAGGCAAGAGACGATCATGTCCAAGCTGTCTTCGTGAGAGAGAAAGAAGATGAAATGGTATCCACAAAATCCCAGGAACTTCTAGCAGAACATGCACTAGGAGAGCCAGCAACAGGAGAGCGAAATGTGATCGAGAGAATCTTGAGAGATAAACCAGGGTCATTTGGGATCGTAATTTCTTGTACATAGTCAAGGTCCAATAATACTTGCTTTCATTGGTGATAATTCCACAATCACCAAATTGTAATTTAAACTCAGAGATATCTAAGTTTGTCTAAGGAAAAAATAGCTCTTTTCAGTCCAAGTTTTGTGTGGTTAAATAGAGTAATTATCCATGGATGAGATCATTACTGGAAAACTGTCGTCAACACAACAGTCTAGCAAGTCACACAATATACATTTCCTAATATCATGCACCTGTGTAAAGGTATTTTGATCTAGAACCCTAGCCATATGCTCAAAATAATAATACCATCATTCAAAAGAAAGATGTGACAATTTTCCAAAGAATTCTATTGCTCATTTTTAATTTTTAATGCTTAATTGCAACTGTTGAAGAATATAACCCAAGAAGCATCCCAAATAAAATTGAGTTTTTCTAGATGGAATAACTATGTCTAGCTATCAACTGAAGCTGGATGGCAGACAGACGGCTATTACTCTCTTGACATGTTCCCTTCAACTTTTGCTAGGAAACTGCTTTGCTTAAAAATGTTTATTAATAGCTACAATGTGTATTGCAGTTTTAGCTATAAAATTAGCACTTTAACGGTCTATTCCTTCAGAGTTCACTGTTGCAAAACTTTTGCAGGTACTTTATTTTGTACTGATTCCAATCACTTGCCATGCTATTGAATTACATGATAGCTTGAACTCTTAGAGATCTAAAGAAATATTTGAACATATACTTACGTATATATAAAGAACTATTTAAAACTAAAATATGGCAGCACCACACCTAATTTCTTTTGCTTTGTTACCAAAAAGTCTCAAAAATTATTTCACAAACAAATTGCTTTCCTAACTTAAGGAAAAATAAAAATATTTATTAGCACATCTGCATTTCAAAGCTTTGTTCTGAACTCTTCAACATAACTGAGCCGAGGAAAGTAACATACATTATATTAGAGTTGGGGTCTTATTTTTAATATCTCATCTCCTTAGCAAGAACCATTTTTTCATGTTTACTTAGATACTGTAGCTTTCTGTTTACTAGGGCATAACAACAGTTTTACCAATATCATGAATTGTACTGTCTTTTTTTTTTTTTTTAAAGGCAAAATAGAGCATGCTTTGCTTTGCTTTATACTTCTTTTCGAAGCTGGGAAGTAGATAGAGTGGAGTAAAAAGTGGAATCTATTTTCCTTTCCCAACTCTAAGACCTTCTATCTGGGCCAGACTTTGATATTTGCCCCTTGGCTGAGAATCCGCATATCCAACTTCACACTTAGCTGCAGTGAAGTAGCCCTGCAGGCAGGCCGACTTCAACGAACCACTAGTGGTATCATCATTAAAATCCTGCTGAAGGTCACCATGGTAACCGCCCGCTGAGGCTTCGCTGCTGCACCCGGCATCTCCTAATCAGCTACCATGTGAAATGCAAATTCAGACAGTCTGAAAATTAGTCAAGAAGAATCGGGGATGAGGATGCAGATATGTGAAATATTCATGCGCTTCGTGGAAAAAAGAAGACAGCATGAATGACACAACAAAGAACGGCCCCTGACATTCTTGCTATCATTTTGCATTATTGTTCACACCCGACTGTATTTCCAGGCCCACAGTTCTGAAGTTGGTTTTGTGAAATGCCATATTTATATCTGAGACCCAAAATAGTAATTAAAAATGGCTAACATAATAGCATTAACATCAAATGCAGATAATGCTTCTAAATTATCATCACTGCCTTCTAAGAGTTTATTCTAATTACCTGAATACAAATGCTATTAAGCAAAAAACAAAACCAAAACAACCGAGCACCATTGGTTATCGGTATCACAGCTGCCCTGAAGAGAAGGTACTTAGCTGTGTTCTCAGCCCGCATGTGCTTGACGTATGGTAATCAGTTGTTGAAGGTATTTGTAATGTTATCACACCGACCCAATTGTCCTTACACGAAACTGCTATTCTGTCCACCACAGAAATATGGATGAGGCTACTAATAACTGAACATTAGCATTGTTTTACACTGTTCATTTGCTCTTTTCCATTCTCCTTGGGCAACAAGAGCTGCTGCTCGGGAGATGAGAGGTCCTAACTCAAGACCGTGCGGCTCTGTGGAGACCCTGTATGAGTGCTGCAAAGAGAGCTATGGGAACACGTTTCATTGATCCGAGAGGCACTGCTGTTCTGCATATAGACGCTTTAAGTCTTGATAAAATCATGAGGCATTAGGCTGCAATGGGAGATGTTTTATTCAATGAAAAGCTGGATGTTTGGCAGAGTGCAAATGACTCATTTCAATGGGTTACTAAAACAAGCAAGGATTCAGGCTCAGATCTTAATGAGGTAAAGTCTTGAAAATTTCAATCCCATCCAGTATACTTTTTAGGTTGTCTACAATGACAACCACAAAATGTTTCCCTACAGGAATCTGACTGTAGCAGTGAGGCGGTGATAGGATGGATATTATCAAAGGAGGGAGGGCAAAGCTAAAGGAGGAAGGTTGAAAGCCAACTGGGCTGAGAGATGTACACATATGCTTCCACTCTTAGAAAACATGGAAGGTCTGTCAAAAAAGGGAACTTAACATTGTGTGCTGGTCTGAGACGGTGAGAAGGAGGAGTTAGCTCCCATTAAGAGGGGCCAACAGACATGCTGATTAACTAGAGCCTGGGTCTGAGCATTAATTCTGCCCTTTGCTAAGTGCAGCGTGCTGTAAAGTCAGCCACCATTCTCATCACACCTAGGAAGGGGCCAGTTTCACACCACATGCTGCGCTGGGTTCCACTCCACATTGTGAATGGCAGAGTCAACTCTCAATAGGCAGTCTCCTGCCGCAGAAGGAAAACAGAGTGCAAAGTGCTATTTCTGCCACCTAGACTAACTACCCATTTACTATTTCAAGAGAAAGTAAAATTTCTTAATAAAACGTCACAAATGTCACAAAATGAACAACAGATGAAGACAGGAAATTGAAAATGACTTACTTCCTCTGAATAGTGATCTGAAGGGAGGGGTGGGTAGTCACACTGCTCTATCTTCTTACACAAGGAGTATAAATTCATTTTGTCACCGTAGAACGGGCTCTGTAGTGCAGCCATCTGTAAAATGTCCCCAATGAAATTGATGTAGTGGCACGGTAACTTTAAAGGTGATTTCAGAAAGTATATTACATTGTGTAGAAAATCACTACAAATACTTTAAATGAAGCTATCTAGGCTACTTTATTTTTATGACTACCCCATTCGGAGAATTATTCAGAAAGTTCCAAAATCTTACTCAGTTGGTTTCCCTAATGTAGGAAAATGGTTAGCATACAATTACTTCTTTATATACAGATCATTGTATGATAATATTAAGCAAAAGAACACAAAATGACAAAACTCTTTTATAAAGAGTATCATAAGAATAAGTAGCATATTTTGTGACTGACAGATGTCACACAGCACAATTTAGGCAAACTACAATCAAAATACAGCAAACGTGAAACAGAAGTAAAACTTGAATTATAACCAGAAATCATTTAAGGAATCCATTGTATTTTACCTTGAATAACTGCTTTGGAGGAAACAATTTAATAAACATAGTTTATTCAGAGGAAAAACATTTCTTCTCAATTCAATTATAAATGACCCTCAAATATGGCTTACGGTGGATTCAAACTTCTTTTCTTTTAGTAATTTGTTGAAAACATCAAATATGCTCAAAAGCTCTATCACAAGTCAGAGCTTCTACTTCGGGGAATCCAAACTCTCTCTCTCTCTCTCTCTCTCTCTCTCTCTCTCTATATATATATATATATATATATATATATATATATATAAAATTTATAAATATATATATAAATATATATAATTTATATATATATAATTTCTTATTCAAATGCAGAAAAACATGACGTGAAACTTTCTTAAAAGGCATTATTGAATTTAGATTTATTTTAAGACAATGTTCTAACTTGGCATTTAAAGTGCAAGCAAGTACCGTGGTAAGCAGGATTACAAACGAAAAAATTCAATTTAAAATGTTCACATCCTGTTCGGAACCTTCTAAGTCTTTGAACCGCAGCAGCAGGAACACAACACGGAGTGCGAGGCTGCCCCCAAGTCAGTCACCCTTTTCTACATGTGCTAATAAGTTTGATTTGGGAAGGACAGTGTGTATATTCCCCAGACAGGCGGAGTGTGTGAGAAACACGCCGGTCCGTGCTGTGCTACTCAGTGAGCTTCAGTGGGGACAGGGCAAGCTGGAAATGGCTCTCATCTGCCTCCTGGAGCTCCAGACACCGCTTTAACTCCTTCACGGCCTCCTCAGGCGGCGCTACAAATCCACAGTGAGCCTCTGTTTTACAGAAAACCGACACAGCCTATGTAAAACAGCCTTAGGAATCTGTCTGTCTCACATGAAGGGTGTGTGTGTAGGGGAGGGGGGTAGTGAAAAACAAATTTGAATGCCCCTATACATATAAATCACACCACCTGAAAGGACATGTCTCAAAGAACTACAACAGAAATCATGTTTCTTGTTAATACAGAGGCAGTTTCTGATACCACAGAATATTAAAAATGCCTTCCCCCCAAATAGACCATATAGCAAAAGTAGGGTCTCGCTGCCGGTGTGCGAAACCCCTATGTACATCTTATTCGTTATCGTATGCGAGGAGTTCATTACAGTACTTTTGTCTCAATACTGCAGTGTTAAAAAAAAAAATCGGAATGTCCCCTAAGGAGTTAAAGAGGAATAGTATATTTTCATGCATCTCCTGTTTTGACAGATGAAAAATGTCAACTGTCCTGTTTTTATTTTCAAGCTTTTGCACTATTCATCTGGTTCATTAGTGCATCTCGATGCTGCCCCTGACAGCTGCTCGCCCTCTCCTCCCAGCGCTGAATTTTTCAGGCTAATTTGATCCTCCACACTGAGACGATCGCGAGAATGATTGACTTGCTCCCTGACCTCCAGGGTCTGACTTCCCTGATTAGTATTCTGGGGGTGTCGGAGGGACGCAAGCCCACTGTCTGTCTTCAGGGCTGGTGGCAGCTCTCTCTTTTTTTGAACTGTAAGCCACCAACCTACAACCCTGTAAGGATGCAATTGCTGCGCTGAACAATAAAGGAAATGTGTAAAACCCACTTTTCCATGTAAAGGTCCGTGTAGCAAAAGCACAGCATCTTGGTTTTAATTAGTAAAGTCTACTTTGTTGCATATCAATTAAAACAGTACTGCTAGTTTTTTTTTAAGGTTTCAAGAATATTTGAAAGTCTAATTTTCTGAGTTTAAAATACAATTTCAAAAAAGGCTTCCTAAGCCTTCATTGTTAATAGTAAATTCTTAATGTCCATAAGATGCTATGGGTGAATTAAAAAAGCACTTAACTACTGGGAATTTCTATTAATCTTATGCTAAAACATAGCTGAAATGACATACAACATAAAGGTGAATTAAATCCTAGTTATTCCAAGTGGCTTGCACGGAGAAATCTAGAAATGCATTGAGATGAAAACTAGTAATAACAGGTAAATACTTTGCTTCAGAACCATCCACGATATATAAGCCTGAGCCTAGGAATATCCAAGGAAATCATTTTTATGTTGTTAATAATTTTATCTTAAGTATATATAAAATGGGCCTGTACCTCTCAAAGGTAAACTCAAAATGTGAAGAATTATTTCGGTTTTGACATGGGAGTCTTCTGGCCCTAAAGGAATTTATGAAAATTTTCTCAATGGGAAGTACTTCAATGGGGCTTTTTGGTTATCGTTGTTATATTTAATCTCATTAGTGAAGACCAATTTGCCATTTAGTTTTCCATATTTAAAGAAGGAAGGCTGTTGCTTTTATATTATTAGACTATAAGCTGAAGGCTATCTAAGGCTACCTAAAAACACATAAAACATTTAAAAATATACAAAGTAACTTAAACACAACAGGTTAAAATAATCAAGTTAATTCTTTTTTACATTATACCAAGCTGTAAAAAAGGTACAATCTATTATAATCTACTGTGCCTATAAAAAGATCTATTTTATAACACAATTTATAATTTTCATAATTAAAAATCTGAATTTATTTAATCACAATAAAAATTCTCTTCAAAATAATGACTAACTTTAGCAGTTGGGGGGAAAAAATAAACATCTCAGGTACCTTCGATTACTGGAATCTGAATCTGCAATTAGTAAAATCTTTAAATAAGATCAGGATACAGTTCTAAGAAACAAACTTCTGATGCTCTTCTTCCAACTAATGATGAGTTAATTAAAATGTGACTTTATTATAATTTTCATTTAAGTCAGAAGTACAAAGAACTTAAAATTTAGAAAAGAAAATAGTTTACTACACTACTGACTTCAAATTTCCTTTGTGTGCATTAAAACATAAAAATGATTCTATATACTATCTTCCATCATATCTTACATTATTAAATGACATACTTAGATTTTTTAATAACTGCTTTGATTCAATGCTTATGTTTCTAGGAAAACTACGATTCAATTAAAAAACAAATGTCAGTAATTCACAAAATTGAGATACTCCTGGATAACATTACCCAATCACCTGGATGAAAAATGTGTTTGCAACATGCTTTTCTCTATTAATCTAAATGGCTGCATGGCAGTCTGGGCTAGAGAATAGCCACACGCGTCCATCTTACTTTGATCAACTGCCACCAACACAGCAGCGGTGCAGGTCACTGAGACTTACCACTCCACAGTGACAAAAACTAAGCAGCGCAATAACCGAGAAGAGTTTACACACTGTCTTCAAGGCTCAATGAAACCTTTAGAAAAATGAAATGAAGTACTAACAAAGGTATTTATTGTGCTTTCTTAGTTCTAAAGCCACACATTAATTTTAATCTCTTGTTCAATACATAGATAAGCATGCTTTATGGCTATCTGAATACAAATTTTATAAATGAAATCTGCTGAAAGGCTTCTATTGTAATAAAAGTTAACATTTTAAAGAAAAATTTTCCTCAAAAGCATACAATTTCAAAATAAAGTAGAGGAAATAAATGTATCAAAATGTGTACGTGACTACAATCCCTTCATAAAGAGTACCTATTAACCTAATAAATTGATTTTTCATAATAAAAAGGCTAATTCTTGAATATTTCCCAGGGGAAGGAAACATTTATATATTATAATGATAGTGGAAATATATGGCAGTAAATAAAACCACATCAATACATGGAATCTATCAATGTTACCTACCTCATACAGTAGACAGCCAAGAGACCAGATGTCAGATTTGAAGTTGTACCCATTTTCATGTATTCTCTCTGGAGACATGTAATAAGGTGTGCCCACTGGGGAAAAAATAAAACGCGATGTATAAAATTGAAGATGCGGCTGCAGTAATTAAACACAAAATGTTTTATTAAAAAAATAAGATACCAAAATAATTCAGTAGGATAAAATTGTTTCTGAGATACTTAAAACTTTTGGTTTATTCTATACTTCACCATCCATATGGACTGAAATAGTACATTAGCATCTATACAATCTTAAAAGGAGTGTGGTGGATTACGCTTTATTTCCTTATGATCAGTCTAGAAAGCAAAGCTGGAAAAATAAAGAGATTCAAACAAGAAGGCCTACTCAAGTGATTTGTACTGTATTTTTTTTTAACATAACTTACATATCCCAAATAATTAAACAATGTAATGTGTTAAGATGCATAGGAATATATAACAACTTAGTTGGGCAGATATAATTAGACTTACTAACTTGTATAGAAAGATCCATTCGAACATATTCTGTCCCTTATTATTACAAATGATCACCACACAAAAAAAACCAACAAATGATCACCACGCCCGTGCCTTCGGTTCCCCTACTTTATAAAGAATATAATAAACTGTTTGCATCAAAGGGCTAGATCATAACGTTTGTGAAAAGCCATTGGCACCTCTGGAAAAACATCCGAATTACTGCCACTTGTGAGACCTTGTTAGAGACAAGTTATTCTAATTAATTTTTAATTTTGTTTTAGATTTTAAGTGTGATTTTTTTTTCTCTTTTAAAAATTGTCTTTAGAAAAACCTATTATCTATGAAGCATTTGAAGATGTAAAAAGGCATACACATTATATTTGGAAGGGTAAAAACATTTAAGTGAATTTCAAAGTGAATATCTTAAAAATTTCAAACTTAGATGACTATTATTTCACCATCATTTGCCTGAGGCTTATTGCCAAAATAGGAAATCAAAGTTTAGGAACTCCAGTTGCTTGAGGCAAGAGTTTCCAAAATATAAACAGCTGCTGGGAGAGCAGGGGCATTTCCCCTTGTCTGTTATTGCTCAAGGACTCCCCAGGTAAGTTTACGGTAACTCTTAAGGAGATTGCAGTTGACAACGGGAAGCGGATCTTTAGTTAGAGGCAATGTGAAGTTGGATGCGACAATGTAAGCACTTTCCTGAAAGGCAGAAGTCAGTTTTCCAAAACTACGAAGTTGCAACGTAATACAATTGATATCAGAATCCTCTTTTACCAATAATGGATAAACCTAAGCAGAGTGGATGAGGGCGGTATTTTTAAACGTGAAGTAAGAAAACGAGAGAGAGTGACAGACGGGGAGAGAGGGAGGAAACAAATGTGCGAACACAAGGATAAAATAAACTTAATCCATAAATGATACAGACAGAAAAATAAGAAAAACTTCACAAAATAAGTGCTTTCATAGTAGCCTTTACTTTGAAGCGAGACAGGTCAGTTGATCCACTTCAGCAGCAAAGCAAAGAAACTTTTAGAAATAGTAAGGTTTAGAGTATGTGTGTTGTGGCTGGGAAAGGTAAACACGAAAAAGAAGCTCTCTCCCTTTGGGGGTGCTAACCACTTTCATTTGCAGTTTGCAGACGTGCCGCTGATGATCGGAAGTATTTGCGCACGCGTTCCACTAAAGGCAGGCTGGCAGGCATGGCTGGAATAGTAAGAGGTGCTGTGAGCAGGCTCCTGGTTTCAGGACATAAAGTAAGTGACTGGCAGTGAGGAATCCACAGGGGGCAGCTGAAAACACTGAGGTTTGAAGGTTCAGAGTTTACTAAAAGCAGAGGTAATTTTAAGCAGTAGCTGTGGGAAACCTGCTGATACATTAAGGTTTGATATGAGTGTGAAAGATGGATGATAGAGAAAAAGAAGAACAAATGCTAGCATTTTACAGAGATTAGCCCCAGCAGAACACCCTAAGTGCAACACACACTGACCTCACTGACGACCCACAAGTGGAGGAGCAGAGGAAAAAGATGATTAAGAATTGCACTAAACTGAAAAGGAAAGGAAAAAAAGAATGTACAAAAAAAGCCTGTTTACCTAAGCTAGGGGGGCGGGGGTCATTACAAAAAATTAAGTTATCTCTTCTACCTGAAACTTAGACAGCAGTTCATCTTCATGGGTAACCAACTGTTTTGTACTTAATATGTATATTTTATGGTCATAATTAAACTACATGTATCTAGCACAGATATGTATCAAAACAGCGATCTAAATATTCAACTTTTTGATCGACCTATGTGAGTAACTACATATTTTGCACTAAAATTAGCAATTGGATAAATTCATAATTAAGTGCTTAGCAGGGGAGCAAATGGAGGTTCGAATGCCTCCCTCACACGGGTTCTGTGAAGTACACCTCAGTCTGGACAAGAGCATGCCCACTGACTGACACTGTGCAGCCGGGTTCAGCCCTGTCCCATGGACGGACTCATCCTTTTCTCTACCTAGGAGAAAGGCCTAGAAGTTTGAGCCCTCAGAACATCTGAAATGCTAACTGCCAATGGAGCTATGTGTTTGCACTGAGTCAAAAGTAATGGATGCGCAGTACCTAAAAACCTTACACACACACACACACACACACACACACACACACACGACAGCTATATCTATTATTATTGCTGCTGCAAGAATGTTGTGACTTCTTTTAATAGCTGTACAAGAAAAGGGACAGTTGTGGAGTGATAGGATCAGACATAATTGATCATGAAAATCATTATGTATTGAGAAGTGTGAAGAATGCAGGTTGTAGAATTCCACTCTCTCTCAAGAGTTTATGGTTGTCGCTAAAAGTGGGAAGGTGGCTTGCAACAGACAGGCATTTGTGTCCTTTGAAACCTCCCACCTTGATTACTGGTGGCGTAGTGGGTGCACATTGGTTGGGTTGCTGATGCCAAGAGCGGGGTTCCAAACCACCAGGTGAGGCTTTTGGCTCCTGTTAAGATTGACGGCCTCAGATGTCCGCAGGGACCATGCTACTTTGTCCTCAGGGTAGAACTATGAGCCTGAATCGATTAGATGGCAGTGAGTTTGGTTTGGGTTTAGGTAACACGAGTAAGAGACGCAGAATAGGAAACTGATAATATTATAAAGTGCCTATTAGAGGCAAAGTCCAAATGACTGAAAATGCTGTCTGACTTCACCTTGACTGACATTAATTTTATCATTAGGTATACTAGAGGAGCCAGTCAAATGCTAACAACCAAAAAAGCCCCACATTTTTCATTACATTAGTTGCCTTATTCCAGCTATATGAGCAATGTTTTACAGGGTAGGTGCTCTATAAGCAATGAATACATGCTAAGATGTATCCTAAATAAAACAAAGGCTCCCTGTGCCGCGTATGGCCTCCTCTCTGGGGGACGGGCGCAGCGGGGTGGGTGAGGGGAGGCGCCGGACAGTGTAATGTAAGATACAAAAATAATTTATAAATTATTAAGGGTGCATGGGGGAAAGGGGAGGAGGAAGGGAAGGTGGGGGGGAAGGAAAATGAGAATTTTGGGAATGATGAGGGCAACAAATGTATAGATGTGCTTTACACAATTGATCTATGTATTGTGATGAATTGTATGAGCCCCAATAAATTGATTAATTAAAAAAAAAAAGATGTACCTAAAAACTAAAGTGTTAAAAATGATTTGTACAACTTTTCTTTATAAATTCTATGACTATATTTATAATTACATGATGAGTTCTATTGAATTCTATGTGAATTAAATGCCAGTAAAACTTTAAAATAACTAAATGTTGGTGGGGAAAAATGAATACATTATATCCAACAAACATGTATTGAGATAACCATGTGACCCCCCTGGGAATAAACATAAGAAGAGTTAAGAGTAAAAAAAAACAAAACAAAACAAAAAAAAAAAACAAAGGCACATTTTTCTAAGAAAGCCAATAAATCCTGGAGCAAGCAATTATGGAAGGTATGACTAATGGACAGCTTGCATCTCAACCAAACAGGCTATACACAGAATTTTTTTTCAACAGTGAGCTAAATATTGAATACTATAGTCCCTGTGTAGACATTAATGATAAATGATAAAAGCTCTGAAGCATCTTTTTCACGGTTAGCTTTGATTGCTCTTGCTTTGGGTTTAGGTCAGGGAACCAGCACAAAGCCACTCAGTGTCCAGGTGTCTGTCACACCACTCAGCTTTGCCGTCCTGAAGCTGGGTCTGCCAAGGCCTTTCACTTTCCTCATCTCTCACGTGAACTGGTGACTAGGATTAGGATGCTCTCTGAGATCCCCCCTGCTCTAAAATCCAGTGACACTCGTTACAAAGTCTACAGAAACCCATACGGAAAATGAGACTGGGGAGAAATCATATACTCCATTTGTACACAATTACCTAGCAACGTTGAATGAGTGTTTTAAGTCAGTGCAGACAAGCACAATCCGCTCAGCCATGCTGAGTCGTCCTCTGAAAATTGGCAAAAACTGCAGAAACAACAACACACTAATTTGGAATATTCCTTGCTGGGAAAATTGAAAGGAGTCGAGTTATTTATACCTCAGTGTGATTAAAACAACCCCAACAACTTCAGGGACTAAGAGCTGATTGCCATTCTTCCTTCGTATTCATAATGCAGTCCGGAAACGATGCTGGCTCACTTATGGAGAGATCCCATGTTTTGTTTTATTGGAAGGAGCATGATCTGAACGCAGTACAGAATGGCTCAGTGTCCGTCCATACTTCTCCAAAAGATATGTATAGAACGAAACGTGCTCTATTTTAAGTGTGAATAGCAATTTTAAAGAGCTTTAATAATGTCGGTGTGGGGACAGGCGATTGTAGCATTAAACATGGCACTGCGTGTGAATGTGTATCATGCATTCCTGCTGAACTTTTAAGAAATGCTTCCCAAGGCCCTACTGACTGGCATGAGAGCCCTGGTGCCATAGTGGTTGAATGCTCAGCTGCTGACCAAAAGGTCAGCAGGGTGAACCCAGCACCACTCCATCTGAGGAAGACAGAGAGACAGTCTGCTTCCACAAGGACTGCAACCCAAAAGACCCCATGAGCCAGTTCTCCTCTCTCCTGTAGGGCCACTCTGCCTGTGGATCCACTGAAGGCCAGGGGGGTTCTCAGGCAAGGCCAGGCACGGCCCTAGGTTGCTCTGGGGAAATAAGAGTAAACAGGACCCTCAGGGGTTTCATGAAGCAGACAGAGAAGATCAAAGCATACATCTCATGAGATGTTCCTTACTGCTACTCCGTTTTAGAGAGGAAATATACTGAGTCAAATAATCTATCTTTAGTAAAATGGATTTGAGATCCACATCCAGGTAATAGTTATCCTTGGCTTTTAAACAGTCATTTCATGAAAAGTGGCCTGTAAAATATGACTGTAAAAGATATTACTCAGATTTGCCAAATTAAGCAGCAGAGAAAAGGTCCGAAAGTCATAGAGTGAACGTAAGAGACGCTAGATAAAAGGGTCCGGGTTCAACGGGTGACACGGAGAAATGATGCCACTGTGACTGTTTCAGCAAAAATGTGTTGGGGTGGCAGAGAGGTTACAACGTGCACAGATTACAATCCGATAATAGCTTCTTCCCACAGGAATTACTTCAGTCGAGGCAGGGCTGAAAGTTAAAAATAAATCAGGGACAGCATCCTATAGTACTGACTGAACATATGCTGCGTTTACGGCTCCACAGCAACTTGAACTCTGAAGGGCCAGGAAACACCCAAAGAGCCATCAAGAGGTGCCGGGGAGAGGTGTGGGAAAAACAAGTCTGTGGCCACAGGTGGCACCTGGCACTGAAAAAAAACTGTTTTAATGCCGGGTTCAAGAACACGGATTTTCCAAGTAGAAATCAGAGGATTTATCACACTTGGAAATAGTGTGGGGACCACGAATTGTATACTCAAGAGACTCCGTGCGAAAATGTTGGTATCTCGCTTGAACGGTGGCCATCCATTGACTCTGCTGGCACTGTTACAAAATCGGAGAACCACGTGTCTCATTGTGAGAGTGAAGAAAGAGTTCAAGCAATCCTTGAAGGAAAAAAGCAACAACTTAATTTTCCCCCAAAGGGCTTCAAATATTCTAGCACAAGGATCAATACCAGAGAGTTCTCGTTAGCTTTTGTGTGTGTGTTGTTGGTGTGGGCATTTTGTTTCATTTCTTCTTCTTTTCAGCATGTACAACAAGCACTGTAACAACTAAACCCACACATGTGCATACAAAATAGAAAAAATCCTCATCTTTCCTCTGCAAGGAAAATGCCAAATGGAAACATTATTATGAACCAACTCCTCTCCTTTGCTCTTCTTCTTTCACTACAGCAACTGGCCAAAGAGAGACAAACTGATTATATATATAAGTAAATGGTTGTTTGGGTTTAAAAAGAATTTTAAATCATAGACACCTTCCCTAATTACTTACCTACTCTTTTGGAATACATAATGTGGGTAGATTTTGTTAACACGTTCATTTTTCTAAACAAATTTTGTTAGAATAACTTTTTAATTCCTTGCTATACCCCAGTCCGAAAAGGAGTGCACGACTCAGAAGTATGGTTGGTAGTAAAGAGAGGAGTCTCTGGAGAGTTAAAAAATTACTGCAAATAGTTTTTAAATGAAATTGAAAATTAACGAATATTAATGATAGGGTTTGTTTACAAAAGTTATATTAAGCCAAGGCATTTTCTCTCTTGTAAGGTATATTAAACCACAATACAATTAAAAACATATAAAAGGTATCTATATTAAAAACATTAAAATATATTTGTGCCACAAAAAAATGAGTGCTTAATTTTAGTCATGTAAAATCGCAGCTGTCTTGGAGGAAGTACAGCCAGAATGCGCCTTAGAAGCACTTTGCCTTATGTGTGCTGGACACTGTCAGGAGACAGTGTCCGGGGGACAAAAGACCCGGAACACAATGGATCAACACTGGGTTTACATATAACAGCAATTGTGAAGATGGTACAGGACCGGGCAGGGTGTCACTCATTGTGAATAGGGTCACTCTGAATTGAATTTAACTCACTGGCATCTAACAACAGCAGCAACAAGAACAAACTCCCTTTAAAATCTTCAACTTTAAAAAGAACTGACCATTTTAGTAGTGACTGGGGTCTTAAACGCTCCGAGTGGGCCTCTAAGGTACAACGAGTGGTCTTTCCCTTCAGGAAACATGAGATGTGCCTGGCTGTGACCACCAATTGCTCTGAAAGGGACACAGTAGAAGGCCCTGAGGCTGGGGGAACATGTGGAACAAACTGAAAAATCAGAGAGACTCTGGCCCTTAGTCACCTTTCAAGCCTGCACTGAACTCAGGCGCCATGGCTCCGTTTTCAGCCTAGTCATAGACTCCTATACAGGGCAGCAATAGCACAGGTGAAGTACACACACTTTAGAACAATCGTCCATTTGAGACCCAAAGGGCAGCATTTACCCAAGGAGGAGGAATGGATCCAGGGACACAGGGAGGAAGCGGGTAAGTGATGATCCGATGTAAGAATTGTGATTAATTCGATGAAGCAAAACGTGTAGGAATCGTCAAGTGGGAAACCAACAATCTGCTCTGTAAACCTTCACCCAATTCCCAATTAAACGGCTTTAAATTTTAAAAATAATCCACATATTAACTTATAGAGAATAATACAAGACGACTCCCAGTCAAGTGTTTGGGATGACAGAAAAAGCAGGCGTCTGGTCCCCAGGATCTTTGCTCCCTCATGGTTCACGTGTGTGCCCCTTTATACGACACACGGACTTTGCATATGTGCCCACCACACTGAGTCCTTTTCTACTCAAAGTGACCTTAAGGAACAGAGCAAAACTGCTCCAAATGGTTTCTCAGTCTGTAAGTCTTTACAGAAGCCGACTCATCTTTCTCACTTTTCTTGTGTGGAGTGGCTGGTGGGGTTGAACCACTGACCTCGCAGTTATAGCCCAATACATGCCCTAGTATGCCTATTCATAGTGCTTTTAAAGAGAGCATGGGGGACAAAATTTAATGGCTCCTTAAATACAAAGGCCTCCATGTGGCAGTAAGAGAAAGGCACATGGGTCCAGAATGTTTGCCCTCTGTGAGCTTGCCAGATCGTTTTGGGATGGTACCTGTGTTTGTGTTTTGGGGATGAAGAGGGGAGTAGCTGAAGTCAATATATTATCAAAATAATTCTCAAATTCAGTATCTTCCAGTCAATTTCAACTCCAGGAGAGCCTCCAGCAAGGAGAAGAACCGCCCCTTTGGGTTTCTGAGACTGACCATCTTGATTGGAGCAGACACTCTGTTTCTCTCCCTCGGAGCAGCTGGTGGGTTCAAACTGCTGGCTTATGGTGAACAACTCAACGATAACACACCAAGCCGTCAGGGTGCCATCCATAAGATGAATCACATGACACATAGCAGTGCATCAGCGCTAAACTAGGCTAATTGCCAAGCTGCTAACTGCAAGGTCAGCAATTTGAAACGACCAGTCCCTCCACTGGAGAAAGATGAGGCTGCTTCCATAATGAGTTAATATCCTCCAAACCCAAAGGGGCAGTTCTATTCTGTCCTACAATGTCTCTAAGAGTCAAAACCGTGCACCTCTGAATGTGGTGATCACATATTAAAGGGCTGCAGAATCAGAGTATAGAATGGAACATAGCTTCTGCTACAAGGGACTTGCACCACAGTTTCTGAAGCTTGAGAAATAATACTTTTATTACATGCCTGCATTAAAAAGACAAATAGTGCTTGCTTCAGCAGCACATATACTAAAATTGGAACGACACAGAGAAGATTAGCATGGCCCCTGCGCAAGGATGACACGCAAATTTGTGAAACGTTACATATTTTTAAAGAAAAAAATAAAAAGACAAATAAAATTCCTATAAAGGAAGTTCAGCAAGGGTAACTGCAAAATTACTATTCCAGTGAGTGGCGATACTGGGAAGGTAGAGGGAGGGTGGGTTGGAAAGGGGGAACCAATGACAAGGATCTACATGTGATCTCCTCCCTGGGGGACGGACAACAGAAAAGTGGGTGAAGGGAGATATTGGACAGTGTAAGATATGACAAAATAATAATTTATAAATTATCAAGGGTTCATGAAGGAGGGGTGAGCAGGGAGGGAGGGAAAAATGAGGAGCTGATGCCAGGGGCTTAGGTGGAGAGGAAGTGTTTTGCGAATGATGAGGGGAATGAATGCACAAATGTGCTTTACACAATTGATATATGTATGGATTGTGATAAGAGTTGTATGAGCCCATAATAAAACGATTAAAAAAAATTACTATTCCAGAAAAAAGTCACAAGGGATCCAAAATCTTCTGCACCCATGGTCATTCTGGATTTAAAATTAAGTAAGAATTTCCCAATTTAAAAAGATGGGAAATTTCCTAAAGCTATATATATATATATAGAGAGAGAGAACTCTCTCCCTACTCACCATTACTGCCCATCCTCATGAAAGTCTTTCATAACCAGTGAAGTACTAGATACCACTTACATTTTCCACCTTTGGGATTTCTGGAGAAAAAATAGGGATAGAAGCCTATGCAAATAATACCCTATCGCATAGGGTATACTAGGTTAGGTGCTGGGCTGCCAACTGCAACGCTGGTGTTTCACTCCCACCAGCTGCTCCACAGGAGAAAGATGAGGTAGTCTGCTCTGGTCAAGATGTACAGTCTTGGAAACCCTATAAAACTATGCATCAGAATTCGGGTTTACAGCATCCGATGGCAGCCAGGGTAGGAACCTGTGTAACTGTGCAAAACTCAAGACGATCTCTCAGTGTCAGATTGCCATGTGAGAGAATACTGCATGAAGTGGTACAGGTGGCGAGCAGATTGGGCAAAACGTGTCTGGAGGCTTCTCTCCAGGCTCTAGATATAATTACTGTTCACTGTGTGTTACTGGAATGGTGCGGTGCTCAGGATTAAGTCATATTCATTTGAGGGTTTTTCCTGCTGCCTCGTCCTACCTTCCCCATCACCAGAGTCTAGTGGGACATGAAGAGGGCTTCAAAAAGCTTATGGGAAAATGAAGTTAAAAGACAATGGAATTTCCTACAAACTTTTTTAAGCTGCCTTGTACAATACTCATGATCCCAAAAGGTGCTTTAAACTGTAAAAATACTACACGTGTGGTCATTACATAATCTCTCTCTCTCTCTTCTCCCCAGCCCCCTCTCTCTCCACCTTCCTGCTTGCTGCCCAGAAGAGCTGCCAGAAGCCATGAGATGTTTTCCACCAATTTTAGATTCACACAACTCTGTGCCTACCAGCCTGTGGTCTCCCTGCACTCTGCTTCGCTGCATGACTGTGTGAGTCTGAAGAGGGACCTGGCAGACTGGGATTAGACTGAGGGTCTTGAGTTGGACTGGGTTAGGATCCTATCTTGATATAGTATACAAGTGAACAGACTTCTTGCTGTAGCCTCTCCCTTACACGTATATGCGTGTTTCTGGGTTTGTTTCTCTAGTCAACCTCGCCTAACACAAGACATTTGTTATTAGTGGTTGTTGTTTACATTTAGTAAGAGCAGCAAGTAAATTCCTCAGGGTCCTTTTGTAGGAAACAAGCATAGATGATTATGATTTGACTAAAAATCGTATTATTTATTTGGAATGCATAAAAACTGATCTGTATATTTTGCTGTATTTCCAAGTAATCAAAAGATAAAGATACTTGATCACCTAGCAGGTTTTCCTCGGGTTGGAATACCTACATTTGCTACAAGGAAGCTGCAGAATGAGTGAAACATTATCAATGCACCTAAAGTACGAGGGAGGGGAGCTCCAAAAGTTCTTGGAAAAGTTCCATTATCTTTCAATCCTACCTTTCCACGGACTTTCTGCAGACCCTTCGTATATTCCAAGCTAAGGAAACGAAATCCGAGAAAAGTGTTTTCACAGATTTTAGAGGAGTTTTCATTTTCCGTTTAGAAGGCCCACTCAGAACTGTGTCAAGGAAGGTTGCTGAAAGCTAGTGTGGCCATGAAGAACGGCTTCAATAGCCTACATGCCTGGTGCCGTTTCTTTCTGAATCTTGGAGCAGCAAGCGCAGCCGAGCCCAGGAGACAGCACATTATACTTCCATGGGCGGGTTCCTAAGCAATGCCACGAGGCAAAAGAAGGTGAGCCCAGACTGCAGTAAATAACTGCAAATATATAAACAGTGATATCACCCGAGCAAATGCCACACGTGAAAATAATCAAAGAGAAAGTGTGGGAGAGTAAGCAAAGACAGGAAAGCCATACACTGCATTGTCCGGCGTAAGCTCACTGACCTCTCCGAGCCTCACTTTCCTCCGCGCTAGACAACAGGTCAGCCACTTGCTCTGCCGGAGAAAATGGCAATCTGCTCCGATGGAGAGGGGTGCCCACGGAAGCCGGGGGGAGCGCTGCTCTATTCGGTCCGCGGAATGCACTCCATGGCCCCCAACCACGACGTAGCTCACCTCTACCCATAATGCGCTTACAATCTACTAATTAGCTCCAGTAGCACGGGTGACAATGTAAGCAACGAAAATATCTGTCTGTCCATCTGAACTGACCAGAGAGCAAAGCAAGAGTGGCTAACAGTAGGCAGCACAATGGGAATCGGCTTGAGTGAAAGGAAGAGTCTGTAGGATTTCTCCGCCTAAACCAGTGTTTTCCAAGTCCAGATTATGACCCACTGATGAGTTCTGACATCAGGGAGTGAACTGCAACCAGCACTGTGTTTACTGAACTAAAACGAACTAGACAGGCAACACCAAAGTCCACGTCAGCTCTGATGGCGAGCCCCGTTACAGGACTCTGCTGCTTCAGTTCTCCAGGCTTGCATTCCCACAGAGTCCCAGTGCTGGGGGGGGGCACTGTGCAAACATTTGACAGGCACTGATTTTAGGTCACAAGGAAATTTTGATTCAAGGGAGATATGTCTCTTCATTACAAATTTCAATTATATATAAAACCACACACTCAAACAACCACCACCACACACCACACCGATCCACCGGCATTAAGTCTATTCCAACTCATAGCAACCCCGTAGGGCAGAGTCGCAGAGTCTCACTGTTCGTAGGCTTTCAAGGTTGTAAGTCTTTATGGGGCAGGCAGCCTCATTTTTCTCCCTCAGAGAGGCTGGTGGGTATGAACCAATGGCCCTTCAGTTAGTAGCCCACTGTGCCACCAAGGCTCCTGGTTATACAAGGGGTCCTCAAAACGTTTGTGAAAAGTCTTTCTTTCCATTCTTCCACAAACTTTATGAAGTCCCCCTCATGCTTGTATATGTGTGTGTGTGTGTGTGTGTGTACACCCCTGTAGTTTTGGATATAATGTGTATAACGTCTAGGAAACGAACATGCAAAGTGATTGAATGGATTGCAAAAGCTGTATAGCAAATGTGTTACTTGCATAAAAGCATGGTATAGATTATATATGTTCACAAGTTTTCCAACAACTCTTACATTTACAAATTTGACAATAAGAAATATTATGAAATTAATCTCTGCAACAACATTCCATGTCCAAATCAATAATAAAAAGCATCAAACGCCAATGTGATTTAATGCAGGCTTATCTACAAAACACACATCTATAGGAAAGCAAACAACACCAAGGGCTCTCCAGATCCTAGATCACAGGCAGTGATGAAGCGGTTCTCTGGGCCGAAGGGCCCTGGTGGGGCACACACCCCGCTTATGCACGAGGAGGGGCCCTGAAAACAAAAGAGGAGGACTACGCTGGCCCTGAGGCCCTGAAACCCGGAGACCATGTGGGCATGCCCAACCCGATGACGACTAAGGACCCTTGAGAGTTATCTTCCAGTCTCTCATGTCTCTCTCTTCATTACAATCTGGCAACTGGCAATAATAAGACACGTTCCATATCTGGCCTGCCTCTTCTCTCACTCTGCTCCAGCATCAGACACCCGTACCTTTGTATAAGCTGCCTTCTGTCAGCCTGAGTCGGTTTTCCCCCGGATACTTTAAAGTGGACTCTTTCGCATCCTTCGTTCAAGTCACCTCCTCAGAGAGGCCGCCACTGGGCCTGCTCTTCTGAAGCCCCGCCCCAGTCACCCTCTCACGCATCACTGACCGAGATCATCTGAATTCTTGGTTTCCTTTTTCACTTTCCAGCTTTCCTCCCACCGGAAGGCTAGTGCCAGGAAGGTGAAGGTTTGTATTGCTCGGGCTTCTTTCCCGGTCCTGACTATAATACCTGTACAACACTGATACCAAAACTAGTTTTTGACCACATTAACTCAGGTGTATTTAGAGTGTAAACATTAGGTAACAGTTCACAAAGAACGCTTTCTTTTTCACTATCTTGCAGTTTCACTGCTGCCCCCATCTCCCTACCCCCCAC
>NW_022111324.1:42467653-42470076 GCF_000313985.2 Echinops telfairi | reverse complement strand
GGGGGGGGCAGTCACTGAGCGGGGAGCAAAGCAAGAGGGGCTCCAAACACTAGCGGGCCCTGAAGGCTGAGGACTTTGGAGAGTACTCTAGGCAACCAAAAAACCATCAAAGATTTGGGGAGAACATAACATAATCAGGTAATACCTGTTTTTAAAGATAATTTTGGTGGGAATAGATGGAATGGATTAAAAAAGAATATTAGAAGCAGAGGAAAGTATCTTCCTAGCCCAAACAGGAAGTTATTATGAATTATGAAAGAATAGGAAGTAAAGACATTATGAGACAATATATTTTCCCATAGCATAGGTTCCCAATTTATGGGGGCCTATGACCCCCTTTACAGAAAATCACTCAGTTCAATTTAAAATGTTTGAACCACAGCCTATAATCCAGAATAAAGTGTAGGTATATGCTTTTTCAAAGGAGTTTTGGTAGTGTAGTAGCTTGACTAGGTGCAACTGGTCAAGGGGCTGCTAACCGCAAGGTCAGCAGTTCAAGCTACCATCTGCTCTGAGGGAGAAATTAAGGACTTCCAGTCTCAGACACCACAGAGGCAGTTCTACTCTGTCCTGTGGGGTTGCTATGAGCTTGAATCCTCTCAATAGCAGTGAGTTTCATTTTTCAGATCTGCTTTTTTAGTGTCACTGTCTCCCACGTGCCAACCCCATCCCCACACCCCAACCACTCCACCTCAAATTAGCTGCCGTTGCCCAATGTCGGAAGCACTGCTTTATCGGGTCTCTGTGAGTCAGAATTGATTAGCAGCTGGTTGTTTTATTCGTCATTTGTCATATCAACTGCCATTAAGTCAATTCCAATTCATAGTGGCCCCACCTAGGGTTCTAAAGACAGTAAGTCCTTATGGACTCAGTTAGCCTCATCTGACTCCCAAGGAACAACTGGTGCTTTTGGACTCCCGACCTCACAGTTCGTAGTCTAATGCCTAGCCCACAGTGCCACCTCCATCGATAAACTGTCTTGTAGAATTTATCCCCAAGAAAAAGAGCTGGCATTTGAAACCAACTGTTAAACGCAGTCTTTAGATTTTGTTCTTAAAAATAAAAATATACAACAATAACTCAGATAGGATATTATTCACCAACAATGAGAAATGGAGGCAACTTGTCAACAAAAATTAAGTGCACGCCAAGATTTTTAATGACCTGAATAGACTTTGTAGACTAGAGTTCAAATTGACTTAAGAGAAATTTAATTTCAAATCATGAAAATCTTCCCTTCACAAAGACAAACAAGGGTCACATATTTTCTTTTGCTCCTTTAGTTTTTCTCCGAAAAATAATATGGAAAAATATATATATACTCAAGAAAGCAATTACTTTTCTACTGATTCACCTGTGAAAGAAACAGTTTCATTTCTACATCCTTCTGTACTAAGGTATGCCTTACAGTGTTTAGACATTACAAGCATCACTGGGTATTATTTAAACTACATATCCTAGGTAAACTGATTTTAACAAAAATCTAATATTAGACATTTTTAATGAAATTGGATAAATATAATTTACTTCTTTTAGCACATGTTTCGGGATACACTTCACCCAAAATTGGAGACGCGCATGTGTTTACAAACCCTGTTAAAAACCTTTAATAAGAGAAGGTTAAGAAGCAATGTGAGTCAAGAAAAAAGTTCATTTTTGAAAACTATTAAGTTCCAGGCTTCAAATAGTATGCTTGATCTTAAGGGCTTGAAGTAGCAGTGTGTCAAGTAGCATTTAACCAGTATAGGCATGGGCAAGTGCTCTCTCTGTGTGTATGATCCTAATCTAGCATTTCTAAATACATTAATGATACAATGTTGTTAATCAAATGATTAACATAAATTGGAAACATGTTATTTTTACTAGTAAACTTCAACAGTTGATGGCTTTCTTCATAGAAACCTCCTATTGTTTTTATAATATAAGAATTGTAACTTCCCAAATGAATCTTTAAAGTGTTACATAAATTTATGTATTACTTGTTCTTATGGACTCTCATATCAAATCCCATACAGAAGTCAAATAGGCAAAAAAAAGTCTTTACCATCATTTTGTGTTCTCAAAATAGTTGGCAAAATTGGAACTCTGTAAAGCATTATCTGTCTAGAAGTCCATTAAAAATATTGTAAATCCATTTTTTTGCTATCCAACAAATATTGGCTGAATGACTATTGTGTGCCTGGTACAGTTTTAGATACAGAGAAGCTAAATGAGTGGCTTCAGTGCCACACAGACACTTCATAACAAAGCCAGAAAAATTAAAAAACAAACACTTCAATAACTAATTCAGATGCATTGCTTTGTTACATAGTAGAAATTCACCCATCCCTGTATCTAGTCAATCCCATCTCCTCATCATCAGGCCATTCAAAAGTTATGTTTTTAACGTTTAAAATTTTTATTTTTAAGAGCAGTATGCATAT
>NW_022111324.1:42465273-42466868 GCF_000313985.2 Echinops telfairi | reverse complement strand
TTTAGAATACAAGAGTAGGGGGTCATATAATCCCCACATCCTTTAAACCACAAAAACACACAAACAAAAACCTAAAAAGTGAAGTGCTACAGAGTCTCTTACCTAAAGAATGTGCAGCCGTGGTTTTGGAGCTGAAAAACCGGCCAAGCCCCAGATCTCCAAGTTTCACCACTCCAGTGGCTGTAATGAATACATTAGCTGGTTTTATATCTGGGAACAAATAGAGACCAGGTGAAATGCAAGGGATTCAAAAGGGCTTTTCAATTTTCCCAATATAATGTAAAATGTACCTTAAAACTGAAATTAAGTTTGAAGTTTGAACTAATCTTTATTTTGAATAAGTCTGAGATATTCTAATATTTCAGAGTTCTCAGTCCTCTGTTAAGAGAATCATCAGAGAAGCAACAAGAAGAGTGATATTAAATTTCATTTAGAGGCATTTCCATTTTAGATCATCTGCTATGCAATCCAGAGCATAAAATAAACAGGCCTTTTCAAATAGACTTAAAATGAAATATTTTACAAAGAAGTAATTTATGGTTATATTTAGATAAAAATACCATCATAACAATATTATGCATATAATTACTCAGATAGCTTCGGAAATTTTAATTGTTTAAATACAGGTATATTGAAATTTTCTGCACCCCCAAATCAGTGAATTAATTCCTTAGCCATCTGATAATCAATAACATAGTCAGAGCAAATGCTAAAGATTGAAGAGGTGAGTGGTCCACAGAGACATCGTCCACTTGCGTAGGGGTGGGGACAAAAAGCACTCTTCCTTACCCACTAGGCTGCTTTTTGCATCCACTGGATTTTTCTGTGCCAACATAACCAGCACAGTGTTTAGAACACTTATGCAGAAAAAATGACTACTTTTCGTTCTTACTTAAAATCAAGTAGGGTTTTATTCAAAGGTTTATTCTTATTCCACTAAAATTATAATTTGGAAACAAATGATCTGTGGAAGCACGATATTAATGCAAAGCTACTAGGCACCAATCTTAAGTTATCTAGTAAGCGGCATCATGTAGGGCGCTATTCAGGGCTCGCCCCGGGCCGTCCGTCTCACCTCTGTGCATGACGCGTCGCGAATGCATATGCTCCAAGGCGCTGCAGAGCTGGACGAAGTATTTCCAGACAGTTCTTTCCGGAATCAACCTCTTCTGCTTCTTAAAATGCTTTTGGAAAATGAAAATGAGAACGGTCGTAACTAACATTTCTTAGCACTGAGTCTAAAAAGCTGCAGTGGAAAAGCATCTACATTCGTTAACCTATAATCAACTAAAAAGCACCTGATTTTCCACACTGAATGACTAAGAATTTTGCCAAGTAACTCTCCATCTTTGCAAAGTCCAACTATTTAGAAACATTAACATTTATCTAAATTCCTTATCCAAAAGGGGAAAATGTCAAACTTCATTTTAAGAAAAACCAGACTTGAAGGTAATCAAGCAGCCATCAAGCTCAGAAGCAACAAAGCCCACATGGAAGATGCACACCAGCCTGTGCAACCACGAGGTGTCTGTCGAAGGGATCAGGTATAAGGCATCATCAGAACAAAAAATCTTACCATAGTGAATGATGGGGGG
>NW_022111324.1:42452523-42464127 GCF_000313985.2 Echinops telfairi | reverse complement strand
GGGGGAGGGAAGGGGAAGAAATGGGGGGCTGATGTCAGGGGCTCAAGTGGGAAGAGAATGCTTTGAAAAGGATGGTGGTAGATGTGCAAATGTGCTTGACATATTTGAGGAATATGGATTGTGATAAGAAATGTAAGAGCCCCCAATAAAAGTATTTTTAAAAAAAGCTCAGTTAGTTACTCATCAATCTAGGGAGGTTGGAATAAATCCTCATACATGAGGGCATTCACTCATTTGAAAAACCATTGGTACAAATATTTTTGTCCATTTTGTATATTACATTTGCTGGGATACTACACCAATAATAAACTCGTTCAAGACCAGAGCTCACATTTGCTTCCTAAGCTGTATACCTAAGACTCATTATGCAAAAATCATTTTTCAAGTACAAAAATGCTATTGGTTTTCTATTTCGTAATCCTCAGAAATAAGCAATACGAGATAGTGTATTTAAACAAAGTTTCATAAAATTTTCCATAATCAAATATTTATAGAAAATATAGCTAGCCAAATGTAAACATGTATACTATACGCATTTTATTTGGATATCTGACTGAAATTCAGAAGCCCAAGTAATTTGATTTTGGTTCCTGCAGAAACACCACCACCTAATTTCAAACCACCACCTCTGTCAATCATTACTCCTGTGACCGGTTCAGGGCAGACGGAGAGAAACAGTACAAGGAAACCTGCTAATATCCCTACTTCAGACTCTGCGAGACACTTTATCCACGGTCTCATAAACACTCACTCTTCCACAGGATAAACCTTTAAGGAAAAGCTAATAACAACTGGTTCATCTAACTACATGACATACCATGGAAATGAATTTAGTAATTTCACTGGCTATCACATCATTACCATAGAACCTACCAAAGAACAAATAACAATTAGATGGCCAGGTAATTAAGCAGCAAATCAGGAGACTACACTACTAAAATGTTGAAATCCTCCAATATGATGTTTCAATATTCTGTCCTTTTAATTCGAGACTGTGTCAACATCAGTTTTCTTTCTAAGGGGGCAATGCTGCAAAATCAGTTCTTTACACATAATTCTCTTTCAGACTTGGAATGGGTCCAAATAAAGCTTGCATATGTGCTCGCCCAGTGCTGGATTAGCATATCAGAGGACTGTTTGATGTCAACAGGAAGATGGGGACCAGGTTTCTTTTCATCCAAAGATAAATAAACCAGACCATGTAAGTATCAGACTGGGGAAGGAAAATTCTGTGCTTCAATATATATTCCAAAATCATCCTAATTATAATTAACTTGGCAGTTTATATTTTAAGATCCATGATTAACAAATAAATGAAATATAAAGGAAAAGGTTGTCCTCAAATCGCACAGTAGAAAAGATGCTACCAGAGTGAGATGGCCTGATTATTTTCAGGATTTTTTGGTATTCTTTTTAGAACTACCTCTTATAACGACAAATTGAAGATGATGACAATAAACTCACATCAGCATACTGCTAGCTAGATGGAATGGCAGGAAAACAAAAGTATCCAACTTAGTCACAGGTCTCTGAAGGATAGCTGTATGAATACCATTTGGTCATAAAATAAATTAAAAGGCAGTCTCAGTGTCATTAGAATCTCTCACTACTTTAAGTGTTATTATCCATACGCAGTTTTCATTCAGTACTCAAAATAGTAGGGATTCATAAAAAAGTAACCAAACAGACCACGAAGAGAAAACCTGTCAGTTCTGATGGTGGCACTGTTGGCTATTGCTTTAAAAAGAGAATGAACAGCAAAAAGGAAATGAAAAATTGAATCCTTTTAGTGGTAAAATTTTAACTAATACCACAAAACAGGAACTAGCATCATGCTGAAGTATTTTTTCAAAAAAAGAAAAACAGAGTCATTTCTTGAAATATATCTTAACAAATACAAATGCAAAAAGTCAAAGACCCAGCCAAAAGGTATCATTGTTCAAAAATCCAATTTCCCCCTGAAAATACTACCCCTGTATTAAAAACAAAACCAAACCACGCTAATGCCACCGTTTAGAAATTAAATAAAAATCAATGCATGAAAAAAATGAATTAGGTTTAGTGTACAAGTATTTCTTGCCTAGTAAGATTTCAATAAAGCATTAAATACTTCAACTAAATATTTGAAAGGTTAGTATCAATATAGGGATTTATGTGACTAAGACAGCTATAGTATAGCTTTTTTCCATACATCATGAAACAGAATCACAACTGCGTACACCTGAGAAGTATCGAAAAATTTATGAAAAGGCAGAAAGTAACAGTTAGTTATGCTTGAATATTTGGGCATACTATTGGCTAGACTGGTTTTTGTTTTTGTTTTGTTTTTAAAGTAGGCTTGTCTTCAAATACTTTAATTGAATATTTTTACCTTCATCAACAATATTCAAATAATCACTGAATATTATTCAGGTTTCAAAACCTAGATATAGTGAAAAGCTAGTTAATTTACACATAAAACACATATATAAGTATCAGGTTATATCCTTACGTATTTAAGCTAAATCCAGTTATATGGTGGACACTGAACAAATACCATTCTTTTGAACTCAACTAGGTTGCTTGGTTCATGCGATCTAAACATTATACAACCAAATAGAACACATACTACATATTTCTAAATTTTCTAGCATTCCTCCTCAAGAAATCTTGGGAACTCTTGACACTACTGCCCTGAGACAATCTTTCCATCTTTAAACCACAAATCGCCCTTGAAGTGGTCTTAAAACCGAACAGTTTTACTGGGAGAGAAAAAAAGGTCTGTGTTCAGAATTATTCTCTTTGAAGAACTATTTATATGGGATCACAGTGACATCATCAGCTAGAAATATTCGACGGGAACCTTCGGGGTCAGTGAGTGAATTAACAGAGAAGGGACCAGTCAGAATGGAGGGAGAAATTACTCACAGAACATAATCACGGTCACTGAGCGGTGCACGTAGACCCTGTGCATATTCTCAACAACAATAAAATAAAAGTCCCAGGAAGAGTCTCAACTCACCAATATCAAGAGAATAGAAAATAATAACTTCCATCATATATGAAAACAATAAGCTCACAGGATGATGTCATAGTAATCCTAGAGAAAATAAGCGGTTCTGACAAATGAATTCGACCCATCCAAGCTGGCTTCAAAGTACAACACGTGCAAGTGCACAGGTGCTGTACATTTGGTTTAACGCTCTGTCACTGTCCCCTTGAATTTCTTAATAATTTCTGCAGAAAGAGTTCAGTAAATTGTGTAGCTGGTTCTAGGTACCACACACCCAGGATTCTTTAGAACTATATAGCTGTAGTTCACAAAGCTACTGTGATCTGCACGTGCCAGGCATCCTGTTACAGTCTGATTACCACAACCACAGGGATCTGAGGAGAGCTTACAGTGGATTCGGAGAAATGGTAACTAAATAATGGGAAATAATGAAGTTAGAAAAGAACTGGCCTTGCAGGCACCGGCTGTTCTCCATCTCTTCCAAGTGCTATCTAATAAGTGTATTCTGTTATGTATAAGGAAACATTTTCTCCTTGGAAAGTGTTGTCAACTGTTTAAATGCCAGCAACACAATCCATCTTCACCTTCTAATAGTAAAACGGATTATGAGACTTGACAGTAGGTGGTTGTGTAGTCTTGAACAAGCCCACTAATCCTCATTGGGTGTCTGCCATGTGCTCATTATTTTAAGAAAAGTATGGAAATCATCTGAGATTCCCACAACTTCTAAAATATAATACTTGGTCCTATGAAGTCAGTTAAAAATAAAGTATGCATAATAAGTGCCCGCATAGCACATTCTCACACTTAAAAAACATTAACAGGACACCCTATCCTTCATAGCAGTATTCAACAGAAACAAAGTTAAACAATATTTCCAAGACCACAATTTGTACAGTTAATACTGTAAATGGTCTTCACAGACAATTACAGTTCTTTGTCATGAATCTGTAATTAGGTCAATAATCTCCCATCAAAAAGGATATCACATTCCTAGACCAAAAATATTTCCGTAATTACAAGGTATCTTTATATAACTACATTTTTCTGTGCTTGTTTCAAAGAATTAAACACATAGTGAGTGAGTGATGGAAAAGGGATGCTTCTGAAAGTATTTAAGTACGATCTCTCTTAGACAGTCATCGTAACCATGAAAGCATTTCCGTCTAAAGGTATAACAAGGTATAATAATAGCAGTGACTGTACAATATTTGCCGTACATGATTTGGGGGAATTATAAAAAAGTTAACATCTCAATTAGAACCTTGAAGTGGAGTGATGAATATGCAGTGCCTGGATATTTTCACTCGGCACTAGGAATAGAGCTAGGGTACTTTTAGTCACTAGGAAGGTGGCTACATGGAATGGTACTGGTGGGCCATGACATCACGGAAAGTCCTTATCACTGACGGCTCCTTTCATCTATTTGATGAAGGAGCTCCTCCCAGAGCACTATCCCCCCCCACCCCCCACCTGTAATGGTGGAAAGGAGTTCCACTGTTTCTAAATGATAGCAATAGAACAAACACAATTTAGTCATTCTCAAAATCAGAACTGCATGGAATAATAGTAACGATTGAAAAATCATGCCACTTTAAGGTAGAGAATGTAAAGTTTGCTGAGCATTTGTTAAGGTTTTTGAAACAAAATCCTGAAGTTATTTCTGTTTTTGTCAGCTGCCATCAGATTGGTACCTGTCTCAGGGTGCCCCGATGAGCTATATCTTACGTACAGTGATTAATTGGGTTTATCACTGACTTATTTGCTGAATATCACCAGCCTTTCTTCTTAATCCATTTCAGTCTGGAAGAGCCACTAGAATGTATTCAACACCCGAACAACATGCTGGCCAGGCAGCCAATCTGTCTCTCACGTAGAAAAGGTAAGAATCCTAACATTAAACCGCCAATGTTCTCAGCATAGAAACTGGGAAAACTAAGCTTCTATAAAGTTACAACACACAAGAGTAAGTCAAAAAAGTATTGCTACAAAATTACAGAAACATTTATTCCACAAAAATCTGAAAATAGGAGCAATTGTCTTTCAGCAAATCCTCTTCTAACAGTGGCGTTCTCCTCTCTAGCCCTGCTCACAGAACCCTGCATGCTTCCACATACGCATGTCAAGACAGCAGTGTCGGGCCCTCAAGGACCCACATTGTCTTCCTTTCCAAGTTGAGATGAGGAGCAAACAGAAGTTTTAAGGGGAAAGAGTAAGAGCAGTAGGGAAGATGGGACAAAGCATCCCAAAGAAATTTTTGAAGAATAACCCTTGTCTCCATCAAAAAATGAGTGGGTGCTTTGTTGTGAGGAGTGGGGGATGGAGGGAGAAACCCTGCCTTTTTCTTGGCAATGCAAGCTTTCCATTTTCTTTAAACCTTTTTCATAAGTCCCCATGATTGCCCTGTGCTTTTCAAGCAAATCTATCAAGATTCTCACTTCCATCAAGGCAATTCTGATTCACAGTGACCCAACAAAGGTTAGCCCTTTGGAACCCCCAAACGGCCACCATAAATGTGTGAGCTGACCCCTCTGCCTTAAATTTACCTGGCTCAGCAGATCTTCGTGGAAGCCAAACTTTAAGATTCGATTTTATGAAGGTACCCTATTGGAACTAAAATAAGGCTGAGAGAACTTGTCTGCAGCGATCAACCAATCACAGAGACGTGCACGAAGACATGCTGTTTGGAATAAACCCATGCAAGGACCAACTGGAACCCTAGTGGCAATGCTTTTTGACTCGCCTCCATGTTTTTGAAAATTAGCACATCAATGTCAAGGAAACTCAGACTTTAAAACAAATAAAAGATTAATAAACTATATGAATGTATCAGAATCAGTATACTAAATGATCCCTAATTGCAGCCACTTGACTAACTTTAAGAGAAACTTCCATGACAGAGAAAATACTTAGAAATACTTATGCTTTCTCTGTTATATTACAACTCGCTGCCATCGGATAGTTGTCAGAGTAGGGGGATAAAGAAGAGAAGCTTAAAAAAAGTAGAGTCAATTTCTGGAAGACATTGAAAGTCATTAAAGTAAACTGAAACACTTGTCTCTATAATACCACACAACCTTAAGATAGTTGAAAGTGGGGGAAACAGAAAGATTTCTCCCAAGTTATCTCCCCCCAATATATGCCAAACTTAGCTGCTTGTTACACATGGCGAATGACTATACACTTGGAGGTCAACAGAATTAGGTCTGGGGTTATTCTCCCTAAGGGTTATCAGCCATCTAGAGCAAGCAGTCACCACTGTTTATTCTACAACAAACAGGGGCCACTCCCTTCTGATAAGGAGGGTAGTTGACTGTTTCCTTGTAGGTGACCCCAGAGGGGTCAAGGTCACCCAAGGGTGACCAAGGTTAGGCTGCCATCATGAATCCAGGGTCCGCCCATCTTGTCACATGTATACCTCTAGTCCCTCCCATTCCTATGTGCACACCCATAGCTCATCCCCTTTCTGTCATGCTTATGCCTATCGTACATCCCCTTCCTATGATGTGTATGCCTATTGTACTGCCCCTTCCTGTGATGTGTGGTGACCTGTAATCACGCCCCCCCTAAGTAGATATAACTGGTGGTTAGTAATAAACGGGATCTCGAGCCAGCTGTCTCCAAGTCGCTGCCCCACCTCACCTCGGCCCACACCGTGCACAAACCTGGCTGGTAATATCATGGCCATCCTGGAGGTAAGCATGCTACCATGAAATGTGTCTGACTTCCTTATTTGACTCTCTTCTATATCTCTCATGCTCTCTATGGCTTTATTATAATCTTTGTATATCTCAACCGTACAATTGCGCTTACTGAACCCATGATTAGTTGTGGGGCTGGCATTTCCCCCCACATGAAAGTATATTTCAATTTTTTAATGAACAAAGGAAAATAGAGCAATAAGATAATGAGTCTCTCAACAACTGTATAAATGATAGGAAATTAGGTGCTCAATGCAATGCAGTCCCCTGGGTGATGCAAAGTGTTAAGAGCTTGACTCCAAAAACTCAAACTGCCATCGAGTCAATGCTGACTCATAGTCACCCGACAGAACAGGGTAGACTGCCTTTGTGGGTCCCATGACAGTAACTCTGGATGGGAGTAGAGCCTCATCTTTCTCAGCGGAGGGGCCGGTGGTTTCAAATGGCCAGCCTCATAGGTAGCAGCCCAGCTCGTAACCATTATGCCACCAGGGCTTCTTACGTATACACATAGGGACATGCATTATGTGTATACACACATGTACACACAGCACTCACTGCCATCAAGTCAATGTCAACTCTTAGCAGCTCCACAGACAGGGCAGAACTGCCCCTGAGCTACTATAACCCTTTACAGGAGTAGAAAGCTCCATCGTTCACCGGAGAAGTGGCTGGTGGTTTCAAACTGTTGAACTTGCAGATCACATCCCAATTCAAAACCACACCACCACCGGGGCTCCAATGTACATACCGTATATACTCGAGTATAAGCCAAGTTTTTCAGCACATTTTTAATGCAGTTTTTGTGGTAAAATTAGGTGCCTTGGTGGATATTTGGATCGGCTTGTACTCAAGTATATGTTTGTTTTGTTTTCAGATAGTACCACCAATTTTTAACTTTGAAACCTTGGAATAATTTTTGGACTCTAGAAAATCTAACAAGAAAACTAAACCACAGTCACCAAGGCGATTCGGATTGATAACAACCCGATGTAAGGTTTCTGAAGCTTTGTCAATCTTTACGGGCGTAGATAGTCTCATCTTTCTCCCACAGATCAGCTGGTAGGCTTGAACCACTAAGCTTGGAGTTAGCAGTCTAAAACTTACCCAACTGTTCCAGAGCTTAAAAACGGGATTTTTTAAGAAGATATGTATTTAAATTATTTTTACAAAACAACCTTATCACCTTCAAAGTACTCTCCATTACACTTACTACATTTCTCAAATCTGGATTCCATTCTTGGAAACATTTTTCAAACTCATCTGTTTGGATGGCTGACAGCAGCAGGTCTCTTGTTTTTTTCTTCACCTCTTCTATGTCATTAAATCACTGCCCTTCCATGCACCTCTTCACTCGCAGAAACAAAAAGAAGTTACACAGAGTGAGGTCAGGCGAGTAGGTGCCAGGGGCAAGAGAGGCATGCTGTTTTTAGCCAAAAACTCATGAGTGCATGAGATGGCTGTGTAAGCAGGTGCATTGCCATGGTGGCAAAACCAGTTCCTTGTCTGCCACAAATCAGGCCTTTGTTGTAACAATCTTCTCAGAACCTCTAAATAAAAAGCTTGATGAACAGTCTGAGCTGGGGGAATGAACTCCAAATGCACTACAAGTCAATATTTTTGTCTATTTAGGAAGGTGACAGATGTCCAGAATGAGGTTTGTCATTAATTGACATCTTACCTTTCTGAAACAAGAAAACCAGTCATATACTTGAGTTTTCCCCATAGCGCTGTCCTTGTCAGCTGTGTTCAACATCACAACAGTTACTGTGACATTTTTCCAGAGCAGGAAACATTATACAGCTGTACACTGTTCTCTTAAATCAGCCATCACAAAAAATGAGGTTTGAGTGAAACTTCTTTTACGAAAAAATTCACTGTGACCAGTGAGAACCTTTCCAGGTGATGACACTGGGTGCATTAACTAAGAGCGAGTTGATTGATGCTCCCCTAACAGGAAAAATGTGTACTAGGAAAGCTCCACTCCACCCAGGGCAATTCCAGGTGGGGTTTTTTTTGTACTCCCCTAGTCCAAGATAGATAATATACTACAAATAACTCAGTAGGAGGGATCCCTGACAATGCTTAGTTATCTGTCATGTGTTACGTACTTTATGCAAGAGTATAAATTAGCGAGCTAGAAATTACAGCTGTCAAGGATAGGTGATGCTGCTGGGAAGATTTAAGATCTAACATCTAGGGTATAAAAGATATCTCAAAGTGATTTGCTTCCCAATTCAAACTCCAAATTTAGGTAAATACAAATAAAACAGACGTCGGCAAATATGAAAAGGAAACATCAAGTATGTGGTTGTCTATTTTGTAGTATTTGAAAATATTGATATTCTATCTTATTTTTCAAAGTACAATTCTAAGCTGCAACCCCACCACCCCACCAAAGCCCCATCTCTGAGTAGAACACTCCGGAGTATGCGTGAGCTGGACATATAAACATGATGGGATAGCATTCCCAGATGATGCTAAGTTACATGGCAGACAGTGTTTCACTGGTGTAATTAAGGTTCCTAATTAGTTGGCTCGACCTTGTGACTCCTTCAAGCAGTCAGAAAGATTCAAAGCCACAAAGACTCTCCTGATGGCCACCTTAGTGAGGCTAGGTGTGCATGGTGGAGGGAATTCAGTGTCAGGGAAGGGCAAGTGACTTCTAGGAGCCAAGTCTGACCTCTAGTCAGGAAGGTATCTGGTTCAGGTCTACCACTACAAGAAACTGAATACTCCCAACAGCCAGTGAACTTGGAAGAAGACCCTGAGCCTCAGATGGGATCAAAGCCCTAACTGGCACTTTGAACAGAGAACTATTAGAACTGTAATACAATCAATTTGTCTTGTTTTAAAATGCTACATTTGTGGTACTTTGTTACGGAGCAATGAAAAAAATGAATTGTCTGTTGCTAAATGGGGGGAGGGAGTCCATTTCTAAATGCATTAAAAATAAAGATATAAAATTAATTTTATGACTGTTAAAAAAAAAGGAGAAAAACACAAAATGACTTTTGAGGTCTCTGTCAGATTTAAAGGAAATGCCGCACAGTGGATATCCATGCAGCTGCACTCCGAGAAGACATCCTGGATCTAAACGAAATCGAAGTAAGGAAGTAGCCAAAGTAATCATTTTGAATTGTTCCACACTTCTGGCACAAAACAGATATCCATTTAAATGATCTGTGTTGCCTGTATCCCTAAAGAATGCTATGAGGACAGGAACTCATTTCCTCTTGAGCCAGTGGGATAACGTATGAAAATCCTCTGTCAGATATAACACATTCGGAATTTCCCGTCAAGTCATTTACTAGAGTAATCTACACTTTGTTTTGTTGGCATGCTGGTAAAAATACAGATTTATTAGAGTGCAGTTCTAAACGTGTGCCTGTACATATTTTCCTTTATATGCCCCAACCTTTGCCTTGGTGATAAACATAACAAAGCGAAGCAAAGAGCACTGCTGTCAAGGCGAGCCAGTGTTTCTGTGATTAGTGACAAAGGAACACCCAGGGCTGTGTGTGGTCAGATGAAATACTTCCCAGGTGAATTCTAGCATTAAAGGAAATCTACAGAATTTTTTCTTCTTCACATATTTCTTCATCTCAGTAGCAAGAATTTTAATGGGAGCTAGACCCTTAAAAAAACAGATTTAGATTAACTAAATGGTGATATACATCATATTTATTGACTGTAGCCTACATTGGAGGAATAGGCACTCTGTTTTGTAGTATGCATTACTATACTGTTTTATCTTACACTTCTGATATCGAAAAGCATGTTCGGTGATGGAGACAGTGTACAGGAGATGAGAAATTAATCTCAAAATGTCTTTTAAAAAAATGCCGCTGCTGCTGAATCAGTTCTGACTCCAAGCATCCCTACAGGACAGAGGAGAACTACTCAAGGCAGTGGTTCTCCACCTTTCTAATGCCGCGACCCTTTAACATGGTTCCTCATGTTGTGGTGACCCCCAACCATACAATTATTTTCATTGCTACTTCATCACTGTAATTTTGCTACTGTTATGAATCGGGTGACCTCTGTGAAAGGATCGTTTGAGCCCCAAAGGGGTCACGACCCACAGGTTGAGAATCGCTGCCTTAAGGATTTCCGAAGCTATGAATCTTTAAGGCAGCAAATAGCTTCATCTTTTTCCCTCTGGGTAACAGGTGGGCTTGAACCACTGGGCTCGGCATTAGCCTAACCCACTGTACCACCAGAGCGCCTTCAAGAATTGTATTCGTTTCAGCTTGTCAACATTTACAAATAGGCTAAAAATCTTTAAAATATCTTTTAACAATATTTCCACCAACAAACTGAAAAAAATTTTTGTCTAAATATTCTGAGATTAATTTCTCATCTCATACTACTTGAGTAACATAAACAGTATAATACTGCATGCTACAAAATGGAGTTTGGTTTTATCCAGTTAGGTTGCAATAATACACAGTATGGATATATATATATATCTATATATATATATCACAATTTAATAATCTGAAATCTGTTTTGTAAAGGTCTCATTTCAATTAAATGCTGATTACTAAAAATGAAGAAACATATGAAGGGGAAAATCTGGATTTCCTTTTATCTTAAAACTCATCTAGGAAGTATTTCATCTGACCACAGCCTGAGGTATTCCTTTGTCACTAATTAGAGAAATTCTGAGTATTTCAACTATAGAGCACTTAATTATATTTGTCAGCCTGCTCTAAACCAATTAATTATTTACTTGTAAAAATCTTTGATGCAATGCTATCCAAAGGTTCATTTCTAGAATACAGACCAGGAGCTATATTTCCTTTTCTATTCCAATTAAGCTGAAGACTTGAGAGAGCGAAATATATTGTTAGTTAGATGCACAAGGATTTACACATACTACTCAATATAAATAAATGAATTATGTTC
>NW_022111324.1:42446558-42451531 GCF_000313985.2 Echinops telfairi | reverse complement strand
CCATCAGCTTTCTTTACATTTGCTTATGCACCCCTTTTGTCATTTTGTCCTCAGTGATTGTGTCGGGAAGGTGAGCATCACGGGATGCCAGGTTATTAGAACAAAGAAGAACACTGTCTTTTCTCATGTCCTTATACCATTCAAGATTTTGGCAACCCCCAGCCAGAGCTAAGTGCAGAACCAGAGATGACTGCAGTGGCTGTTAATGCAACCACCCATGTTACCTACTTCTTGTTTTTGATGTTGAGAATATACACAGCAAAACACATACCAATTCAACAGTGTCTACATGAACAACTCAGCGGCCTTGATTACAACCATGTTCTTCCTCTTTCTGCGTTGTTCTTCCCTCGTTAACTCCTTGCTCCGTCGGGTTCCCATCTAAACTTCACAGCAGCTTTTGTCAGTTTGATCCCATAGACAGTTCTGGAAAGAACATGTTGCTCCAGGCAGACTCCTTAATAGCTAAGCGAAACTATTATTTGATTTTAAGATAACTTCATGGGGGATATTCTTGATTTCAGTTTTAAAGATTACAATTGGCTAAGGGGTTCATCCAGCCTTGATGGCTCTACAAAGTCTGGAATCCGTGAGATCTTGAAATTCTATTCTGTATTTCTCCCCTTCAGATCAAGATTGTTCTATAGACTCTTTGACCAAAATGGAAGAACACGTTTTTTTCTGTCCTGTACTCACCACATACTAACTGAGACCCTGCTATAAGCCAGGTCCCTCCCTAGCCATTACCCTGGTATGTAACGTAGGCAACATCCCTTTACTCAGCAGAGCTGTCAGGACATACAGATTTCAATGAATGAACACTCAATATGTACATAGTTATCTTACTAAGAGCTATAAAAGAACATGAAAATCAGTTTATCCTTGAAGTGATTCTGAGCTGAGAATTGAAAGCTAAATAGACATAAGCTCATTAACGCTTGGGGAAGAAGAGCAAGAAAGGAACTGTGTGCATTCAGGTCCTGAACAAAAAGAGGTGCAGCTCGCTCAAGGAACTGAAAGGTCCCTCTGCTAGAGCATGAGAGAGGGAGACGGGGACTGGATTCTACAACACATTGTCTCTGAGCACCTGCTCTGCGACTGGCACTGTTCTAGGCACTTGGAAAATCCACATGCATAAAAGAGATTCAGATCAGGGAACTCTTTTATGGAAACCATGAGATTTGGCATCTGTGTCAATTTTTACCTTCAGTGGAAAACTTATGGAGGATTTGAAAGCAAAGGTTTTATATGCTCTCTTCCCTTAAAGCCTCCTGGAAAAGCAGATTTTAATAATTGGATTGGATACTGGAAGGTCAGTGAAGAGCTTTGCTCTCTCCAAGGGAGAGATGTCGCTACTTCCTCCTATAGGATGAGAAATGACAACAGAGCCGGAAAGAGAAATTGAAAGGACGTTGAATCCACAGAACTTGGTGACAGGAGAAAATGGGAGGCAAGAGAGAAGGAAGGAAGTGTCAGAGAAGAGTCTTGGTGTCCCAGGGACACGCAAGGGGATTGCCTGTGGCATCATTTCCTGGGTGTAGGAACATGGGAGTTGGGGGCAGTTGTAGAGGGAGATCCTGAATTTGTTTACAGACCTGTTAAGCTATACAGTTTCAGAATTAAAAGCAAACTCCAGGTTAAAGATAAAAACTTGGGAAGTGAACAGGATACAAAAAGTTTCCATTGAGCTTAATCCATGGGTCAGCGTGAGAACATGCAGCCTTCAGAAGGCATTACAACTCCAATGTAAAGGAAACCCAAATCCTCACCCCAGGATCAAGAGGTACCTCATGATACAGAGCAGAAAAACTGAAGCGGTCTTTGGTTGTGATTTGGTCTTGCTTGGATTCACAATCAATGCCCATAGAAGCAGTAGCCAAGAGATCAAACAATGTGTTGCATTGGGTAAATCAGCTGCCTAAGACTTCTTTAAAGTGTTAAAAAGCAAGGATGTTATTTTGAGGACCAAAGTATGCTATGCTATTTCCAATTTGCTTCTTTTGCCTGTGACAGTTGGACACTGAATAAGGACGACAGAAGAAGAATCGATGCATTTGCATTATGCTGCTGATGACAAATATTCAATGTACCGAGGACTTCATAAGAACTAACAAGTCTTCCTTGGAAAAAGTACAGTCAGAATACGCCTAAAAGACAAGGATGGTGAGACTTGGTCTCATACTTTGGACATGTCAGGGGACAGCAGTCCTTTGAAAAGGACATCAGGTTTGGGAGAGTAGAGGGACAGTGAAAGAGAGGAAGGCTCTCAACAGGATGGACTTGCATCTTGGCTCACGACAATGACTTCAAACATAAAGACAACTGTGAAGACGGTCTAGCACAGGGCAGGGTTCCATTGTTTTGTGCATAAACTCACTGGTGCCTAGCACCATGTGTGAGGACGACGACGGAGAGTGCAAAAGCAGTAAGAGAAAGGTCAGGGCTGACTCCTCCTTTGAAGGTCAGGAAGAAACTAATCCCGTTACTGGCTAAATCCATGAAAAATAAGGGGCCTCTCTAGAGAGATGGGAAAAAAAAACGAGAAACTCCGAGACTCAGAAAAGCAAGCTATGGCAAGCCTGAGCGCTGTTGGTATAAATAAAGGTTACAAGTTGGTTACAATGCAATCCACAAGGCCAGCTGCTCCCCAAGAGAAAGCAGGGCTCTCTGTTCCCATAAGAGCCGCAGTCTTGAGGGTGGCTCTGTGGCACAATGGATAGCGCACTGGACTTCTAGTGAAGAGCAACAGTCTCAGAACCCCACTGGGGCAGTTCTGTCCTGCCCCATAGGCTCACCACAAGAGTCAGCACCAATTCAGTGGCATGAATTATGAGGAAGTGGATCAAATGCTGCTGGGTTCTCAAGCAAAATGAGGCTTGGAGTAAGCCCATTGGATTTATTGTCAGGAGTCATTCAAAGAGCATTTCTTGTTGGAGTGTTCACACCCGGGTCAATAGCAGGTATCTCTGTCACCATAAAAAATAAACTAACGGATGAAAACTAACTGCCATCGTGAAGGCAGAAGAAAGAAGATAAGGTCTCATCAGCTGGACCCTCTTTGATTATCTCGAAAGGGGGCTTTCTAAAACCTTGCGGAAAAATTGCAAAGATAATGGAATTTGTCCATGACCTTCTGAAGGCCTCTCTTATAGGGAAGAGCAAGAAAATCTCTCCTTCAAACTCATCATTGCTTTTCTTTATTTTTCAATGCATGTATCACCATTTGGCATATATTTTATTTGCTTATTTCATGATTTGTCATCCTCCCCAGACTATAAGTTTTTTGATTAAATGAATGAGGGGCATGTGTGGATGTATGTGCATACATGTTAGCATGTTTTAACATAACAGTGATTCAAACATGTTTACATGGTGATAGCAGGGGATCCAGAGATACAAAATGATTGTACACACAGGAGTAATCATTAATAATCTTAAGGTTTCTAAGACTGTAGGTGTAGACAGGATAGAGAAAGCAGTGGGTAAAAACATAATAATCCCTCCTGTCTAACGAGAAATACAGGAACAGAAGGGGAAGGAGGACAGAGGAGTGACAGATACAAGTTGTTCTAACAGGTTGGGTTTGGGGAATGTGAGGATGTTTCTGTCTGATGATGATTTACTCTCAGAGCAGAAGTGAGATATCATGTGTTGAGAATAAGAAGAATAGCGTTTGTGTGATGTGAGGAAGGGAGAAGTGTGGGGATCAGAGGTTTAAATGGAATAAACTGATAGCACCGATACTAAAAGCTAGGCTCACTAATGGCTTATATAATAAACCCAACTAGAGAGGAAGCAGGAGCTATTAGTAAACCTAAGGGGCTGGTGGAATCCCTGAAACTATCGCCTTTAGTTGTCCCTCGGGTCTGGAACAGAACTCGCCTCCATGGTTCTACTTATAGCCGAACAACAGGTAAGTTCATGAGGTGAACAGCAATACTAGAGAGGTACATATGCCTTAGAATAATAGACCATTTGAGATCAAAAGGGCAGCATTCCCCCAAGGACAAGTTCAACAAGCAGGAAAGATTGGAAAAGAAAGAGGGACAGAAACAGGAAACAGAGGGAGGAAGAAAAATAAGTGGTATTACACTGAGGGACTGCAAGCAATGACATGTGACAAAATGCACATGTACGATTAAGTAGAAACCAGATTGGTTTTGTAAACCTCAACCCAGTTCACAAGAAAGTGTTTCTAAAATCACTAAGGAAGAGTCAGTTGGTGATCCCACGCATTACCAACAAGTAGAACTGCAACCCAAGGGATTTCAGGCTGCTGTCAACAAGGTGTCTCTTGATGGTCTCAAGCCTCTGAACTTTCAGAGAGTAGCTGGGGGTTTCACCAGTTGAGCCAGCCAGGGCCTCTTTTTAACAAGACAAACTCCTTGTTATCAACTTGATTCTGACACAGGGAGACCCTGTAAGAGAGTAAACTGCCCCAGAGAGCTTCTAAGCTACAAACTTCATAGAAGTCGAATGGCCCATCTTCTTCCTGCAGCGGAGCGGATGGTTTCCACCCGTCACACTCCGCAGCAAAGCATTTCTGTAATCACTGGGCCTCCAGGACACCTTCTTTAGTAACTCAGAAGGCTCAAGGGTACTCCAAGGTTATCATTAAAATTCTGACTTGAAACACAGCAACAGTAAAGTTACTACTTATCACTACACATAAAACTGTTATTCTGAATCTCACTCTATCCCTTAGAATTGACTATAGTCAGTTGATAATGTCAACTGACGATAGGATCTGTTTAAGTAATGGAGCCACAATAAATGTCACATCATGCAAACATGTGATTCCTACCACATCCCCATTTAACTCGCCTATTTGGCTTGTAAAGAAGACAGATGGATCCTGGAGAATGACAGTGGACTATCGTAAACTTAACCCGGTGGTGACTCCAATTGCAGCTGCTGTTCCAGATGTGATTTCATTGCTTGAGCAAATTAATACTTCTCCTGGTACTTGGTAT
>NW_022111324.1:42435526-42444760 GCF_000313985.2 Echinops telfairi | reverse complement strand
GTGGTTATAATAGACAACAAGGTTTCCGTAGTAATCAGAGCAACCTGTCTCGTGTGGAATTATGGCATTGGCTACTTAGCCACGGTGTCCCTAGGAATGAAATAGATGGGAAACCTACTAAATATTTACCTGATCTATATAGGTGGAAGAATGGTAGATCAGGTGAACAGCAGAATAGATAGTCACGATCGGTCAATCAATTCCCAGACCTGAGCCAGTTTATAGACCCACAACCCCTTGAATGGGGGGGAGGCTGGGTCCCTTTGAAGAAGGACCCTGCTACATCACCGAAGATTTATAGTTAGTCTTTCTTCTAGCCTTCCCCAAAGGGCTGTGGCCTTTCACCAGAGTGACTGTTCGTTGGGGGAAAGGAAATAATCAAATTTTTCAGGGATTACTGGACATTGGCTTGGAACTAACACTAGTTAGTTCTTTGTTTCTCAGAAATTTGAATCTGACAAAGATGGAGGCAACAGGGCTGTTCTTAGGCTCTCTGGGCTTGCAGTAGTTCCCTTCAGTTGTGAAAAGAGGCATCTTCTTCCGAGGTAAAGGCTATTTGCTCAGGCATGCCTTGGCCAGGCACAACCACCCAGATATGTGGAGTGGGAGTGCAGACGGAAGAAAACTAATTAGGCCCAGAGCAAGAAACTCTAGATGACAATCAAAGCCCCAAGTCATCAATGTGTCAGTCAAGGGCAAGACTTTATAAATGAAATCGCCTGCTTGGTTTTGTCTGACTTCAGCAAGTACTTGCCTGCTTGTGGTTGCCCGCTTCTTCCAGCCTTCACTAAAATTAATTAAACAAGTCTCATTTGTGTCTAAAAGTTTATGCAACAAATTTTATATTAGTTACTCTCTATTGTAAGAACTAAGTCTGCTTTTATAGCTTTCTTCTTGGCAAGAGCCTATTTTTCAATATTTTGATTTTGTATTTGCATTTCTAAAAAAAATATGACTGTAAATTTTGTATTGTTCCTTAATTGGCCAAGATGGATTTTATTGGTAGTTAGCTGTTTAGGCTAGTGGTGGGAAGTCCATAAAACAGAAAATCAGATTAACTAATTAGAAGTGACTCACTCTAACTATGAGACTTCAAACAAATAGCTTGATAGTGGTCAGTGATAGTAAAAATACTACCTTCTTTTTAAGTAGTAGTATTTTTATAATTTAGAAAGCCCTTTCGAAAATTATTCTCATCTTAGAATTGAGGGAGCTACGCCAAAGGGAAGTTAAGTGACACAGAATTTAAGGGGCCGATACTGAACTCCGACCAGAGAATCTGCCACCACCTTGATCGGACTATCTTCGTGAACTCTTAGAAATGGAATACTGAGTTGTGCATACATCAACATTTTTCAAGGGAGAAGGTCACGTAGGGACTTTCAAATATTGATGGAATCTAAGGGCCCCTGGAGGAAAATACATGAAGTGTACGTCATCAAATCTGGTGTGAGATTCCAGTTCTGCCATTTGCTAGCCTTTTTACTTATCTCTCAGTAGCAAGTTGACTTCTCAGAATCATGATGAAGATTAAATCTAAAGCATCTCATACTGGTTTTTTAAAAAATAAATTCTTTATAATGATTTGATGTAGCACAGATTATCAGCTGTGCCCCAGTATCTGTTTTTCAGAGCAATGGTTTAGCTGGGCATGCAGCCAACTGAACAAAGACTATATATTTCAGCTAGAGATGTGAGATATCTTCATGGGACTAAATTATGGCCAATGAAATAAAGTTGAAAATAATATGTGGCAACAAGTAGGAATGTGCCCTAAGAAAGAGCCAGCAAGTACCTTTGATCCCTTTATGCCTAGCAATGGTGACATGATGTGTAAGGAGGAGAGGTCCCTGAGAATTTAAAGCAAAGGCATTCAATTAGGCCTGTACTTTCATATAACATAAAAATTATGACAACAATAGCAACAGCTACCATAAACATAGCCTTACAATGTGTGAAGCACTGTTCTAAGCACTTTATAACCAGACATTCTAATCAGAATTTTAAAAAGAAGTAGCGTCTGTTATTAACTTTGAGAAAATGTGCCACAGGGATAGTAAGTAACTTACCAAGGACAAGCTATTTTTAAGCCACTGTTATACTTGCAGTTGAACGCAGTGCACTGTCATCGAGTAGATGCTGACCCATAATGATATTATGGGTTAGGGTAGACCAAACTCACATGCTCTTGTGTGAGTTCACGAGACTGCAACACTTTATGGAATAGAAAGATTCCATCTTTTTCCCCAAGGAACAGCTGGAAGTCGAACTGGTGACCTTGCAGTTGACATCCCAACATGTAACTACTATGTCTTTTAAATGAAAGATAAGCACATTTTAAGTAGTTCAGTCAGAGTCTGATACCAAAGGTCTGACTGAAAAGCCAACTTTCTCCAATAATGGATTGCTCCCAATACTAGGTCAGGCTGTCCAAAATCTTGCTGTCCTTTGCCCCCTCTGTTGCCCAGTATCTGTGTTGGCAGGAGCAGGGTGGTCTGCTCGGAGAAATCAAGCTTCAAAATGTCAGCCTACAGAATATAAGTGTCTCACCTCATTTCCAAGTTGGCTTGGATATATTCATATATCTAGGTTGACTAGTGTGGACTTCATCAAGTAAACCAGAACCAGCTTCAGCATCATTATTGTTACCTACCATTTATTATTTCTACCCCATGCTAATTAAGCACTGTGTTGAAGGGTGTAAAATACCTAAATGCCTGTATGTTAACAGACTAATAACTTTGAGATAATTAAAAACCAATAAACACTAACCTTTATCATTCTGGATAGATCACCAGCATCTGCTAATTCCAAAACTATATTTAGTTCATTGTCTTCAATGAATGATGCATAATATTTAATTACATTTGGATGGTTGAGTTGCTAAAAGAAGAAAAGAGTTATCAAAAAGTTTTCTTAATGTAAATTAGTCACTTATATTTAAAATAAATTTACATATCACATTTTCTTTTTAAGTTGAAGAACTCTAAATATGCTAGTGTACTTTTCTCTAACTTGATTGAAATTTCAAAAGTTAAGCTACATGTTAATTAATCTTATTTTAGTATTCTTAGAATTCATATAGTAAATTTTGTACCTGAAACTTCAAAAAGTTGCACTATGTACAATAAATAAATGCACACAATTAAATAATAGTGTTAAATCACCAAGTACAAAATACATTATATTTTTCAAAATAAGAATGATCATTTAAGAGAACTCCAAGGGTAAACTCTCCTTTTACTCCTTTACAAGTTTAGAGCTTGTCATAGTAAAACCTGATCCAGTAGATCAAAAAATAATAACTGGTATCTACATTGTTTTTTTTTTTGGTTTGTTTGTTTGTTTTATCTGCATTGTTATAACTAAAGATTGCTCTTGCAACAAATAATACAAATGCACAGAACTTATCTATGTAGGTTGATACATAAAATTTCTAACAAAAATTCAGTCTCGAAGAAATATGTGTATCAGTTGATACATATTTATCACCTTTTTGCTCAATCTTTAAAACAAGAGTTTCTCAAATAAAATGTTTCAAGAATTATCCCTGAGAGGATACAGGTGGCTTTCTTCTTTCTATTTATATGGGGTTTTTTTTGCTTAAACTTACTGTGACTATATATTATTTCTCAAATAAAGCTTCATATATATGAAGGGGCTTCAAAATGTTTGTGGACAAATTTCATTATCTTTTAATTCCATTTTTGCATGGACCTTTCAATCTCCCTCATATGTGTGAACGTGTGAAGTCATGTCATGTCAAAAAGGTCTAACGCTTGCATCATTTATGCGCAAATACATCATTTATTTGGTTTTAACTAATGAATTATATCCCAAGCCATAACTGCAACTGCTAGGGCAGACAGAAAGCCTGGCTCATGCTGTACCGCTCAGTGGTAGTTACATAACCTTGTGTCAACTTGCGGCTAAGAGCAAAGGGGTGGAGTGTAGTCTGTCAATCTGGTCACAGCCTGATGGTGCCTCCTTGTGGGCATGGCCTTCTCATTAGGATTCTGGGAACTGCCTCTCTTGATTCTGCCATCAGAAGAGGTGGGTATCTATCTATCTATCTATCTATCTATCTATCTATCTATCTATCTATCTATCTATCTATCTATCTACCTTTCTGCTTCACCTTCCTATGGAGGAAGCACTCAGAGAGCTGGAGGAGCCAGTGTTGAGATGCTCCCACTGGCATTGGATCCACAAGACTTTCCATCCACCAGCCTGTGACCTTTGGCATTAAGCATCATTACACTTGCTGCGAGAATCTGAAGAGGAATTTATGAACTACTATCAGACATATGGGCTAGTACTGGATTTATGGACTTGGTTGGGACAGTTTCTTGATATCCAATTACTCCTTGTTATAAACCTCTTTCTTAAACATACACGAGTGTCCCTGGATTTGTTTCTCTAGTCACCCCGGACTAACATGCTCACTCTTATCTTTTTGGGTAAATCTGACTCATTGTTGATACTAACATAAATAAATGGCCTAACAAGAGAAAAGGCAAAAGACAGCAAGCATATCTCAAAATAAAAATTAGCATATATGCCACAACCATTAACACAAAAAAAATTCAATAGTAAAAAAGCAGTGCAGTGGTAACTAAGTTTTCACTTATATGCTATATGACATGCAAAAAGCTATTTCCACTCTTCCTAAATCTGGAAGAAGAAAAAATTTCAGAAGTACTGCAAAAACTTGTAAGCCATTTAGATCAGCCCACTTTATCTATGACACCTTGAAATAATGCTCAAATGCATGTAGGGTACATCACCTTTAGGATGTGTATACTTAGGTAGTGGGGTAGTTAGATAAATTTATGCCAACTTGATGATATCTAAAAATGTAGGGGTGGTATCCCATCTGTCAATCAGGTCCCAGCCTGGTAGTGCCTCCTTGGGGTGTGGCCATTTTGCACCCAGTGGCCTACGATCTCCCTGGACTTGAGTTGGACTGGGCTGGGAGGCTTCCTTGATGTATAATTACTCCCTGATATAAAGCTCTTACACATATATGACTGTCACTGGTTTTGTTTCTCTAGGAATCTTTTATAGGTTTGATATCTTAATACTTTATTTTTACCAACAGATTCAGTTATGTCCAAATATTCAACAATTCATTTACTTACCTTCAGAAGATCTATTTCTTTGATGCAATCAGCACGTGCTTTGGCATCCATTAAATCAAATATCTAAAAATGAAATGCAGAATTGTTTAATCAAATAGCGATCTATGGTTCAAACTACCATGCACATTCATCATAATGTTCTATATGTAATGATTTATAAACAAATAAATCTTTCTGATTAGCTTTAATAATGGTATATATTTGTTGGCATTTTATTTCACGTTATCACTAAAGCTTACATCATTCCTTTCCACAGCTGTCAGTATTAAGAATTGAAAAAGAGATTGGTATGTCTTAGCACTCAGCTCTTAAGTTTGAATGGAACAGAAGAAAAGTTGTGGTGATTTAAGTAACAAAATAATAGTTAATGTACATTGAAAAATTGACATGTGCTAGTAGCTGCATTGCAGGAACTGCCTCATTTATCATTTAATGCTTATGAAGACAATATTATTATTTTCATTTTACAGATAAATTAGGCTTAGAAAGCTTAAGAGACTGACAAAAAAGTCACATAGCAATTAACGAAAGAGCCAGCATTCATTCTCAGAGTTATCCAAATGGAATTCAAGCTCTGAACCATCAATCTATACAATCTCCAGCCAAATCATATCGAAAAGGTGAAATTTCAGAGGAGGGGAGTGAGAAAAATATGAAAGCACAGATATGCACCCAGTACATAAACAGATACACAGTTTATCTGTGGTATTAAAATTTCATAGAAGTGGGTGATTAGGAATGTCTAGAACAGCTCAGGATGATAATGGGGGAAGGAAGGAAGAGGGTTTTAACAAGCACAGGCACAAGGGAACAACAAGTGATCCAAAATCAATGTCAAGGAGGGTACAGGAGGCCTTGCTGGGCTGGATCAAGGGCAATATAACCGAGAGGAATGCCTAAAACCCAAATGAAGGCAGAACATGATAGTGGGACAAGAGGAAAGTACAAAGAAACAGAGGAAAGAACTAGGAGGCAAAGGGTACTCATAGAGTTGTAAATACAGGCATATAAAGATGTAAATATATTTATATAAGATGAGGGGGAAATAGGTCAATGTACATATATTTATAGGTCAAGTATTAAGAAAACAGATGGACAATGGGCCCCTACACAAGTGCTCCCCCAGCACAAGAACACTTTGTTCTAATAATTAGGCAGTCCGAGATGCTCACCTACCTGACATTATCGCTGAAGACAATGGGTGCACAAGAAAATGTGGTGAAGAAAGTGGATGATGCTTGGCTACCAAAAGATATAACACCTGAAGTCACTGAAGACAATGGGTGCACAAGCGGGTGTAGTGAGGAAAGCTGATGGTGCTCAGCTACCAAAAGATATAGCACCTGAAGCCTTAAAGACCTGAAGATAAACAAGCACCATCTAGCTGAGAGACAACAAAACCCACACGGAAGAAGCACACCAGCCTACCCCTACTCGATCACTGAGGACATAGGGGGCGCATTAGCAAAAGTGGGGAAGAAAGCAGATGGTGCCCGACTATCAAATGATACAGCATCTGGGGTCTTACAGGCTGAAGGCAAACAGATGGCCATCTAGCTAAGAAACAACAAAACCCACAAGGAAGAAGCACACCAGCCTACCCCAACATGAATGCTGAAGACAAAGCGGGTACATAAGCAAATGCGGTGAAGAAAGCTGATGGTGCCAAGCTGTCAAATTACACAGAATCTGGGGTCCCACATGCTGGAAGATAAACAAGGGGCCATTTAACTGAGAAACAACAAAGCCCACATGGAAGAAGCACACCAGCCAGTAAGATGACAAGGCGGTGAAAGGGTCAGGTATCAGGCATCAAAGACACATACAAAAAAGTCATAACATTGTGAATGAGGGGGAGTGCAGAGTAGGGACCCAGGGCCCATCCAAGGGAAATTGGACGTCCCCTTGCAGAAGGGTTGCAGGGAGGTGAGGAGCAAATCGGAATGCAGTGTAGTAAAGATGAAATATGCAATTTTCCTCTGATTCTTAAATGCTTCCTCCACCCTACTCCCATGATCCCAATTCTACCTTACATATCCGGCTGGACCGGAGGAGGTGCACTGGCACAGATAGGAACTGAAAATACAGTGAACCCAGGACAGATGAACCCCCCAGGACCAGTGGAGAGAGTGGTGATGGTGGGAGGGTGGAGGAAAGGAGAGGTTAGAAAGGGGGAGCGCAGGACAAGGTCTACATGTGGCCTCCTCCCTGAGGGATGGGCAGCGGAGAAGTGGGTGAGGGAGATGTGGGATAGGGTAAGATATGATAAAATAATAATAAATTATAAATTATCGGGGGTTCGGGGAGAGCAGGGAGGGAGAGGGAAAAATGAGCTGAAACCAAGGGCTCAAGTGGAAAGTGGGTGTCGTAAGAATGATGAAGTCAACATATGTACTAAAGTGCTGGACACAGATGATGTATGTACAGATTGTGATGAGTTGTATGAGCCCCTAATAAAATGATTATTGAAAAAAAAAAAGGAAGTCCTAACTAGATACAAGACGGAAACATGCTACCAAAAAAAAAACCCACAAATGTTTTAACTCAATTTGTACTTGAGCTAATTTGGAATAAGAAAGTAACACATTTTTCATTGAACTTTCAATCATATTAAAAGTGACTCAGCAAACCTAGGGGAAAATAAGCCTGGCTAAGGCAAAAACCTTCAGAGATTACACTTCAACATTAAGACAACAAAAACCCTCACAACGGGATCAATAAGCAGCATCACGATAAAGGGAGAAAAGACTGAATTTGTCAAGGATTCTTTTTGACTTGGCACCACCATCAATGCCCATGGAAGCAGGAGTCAAGAAATCAAGCAATGTGTTGTTGCACTAAGCAAATCTGCTTGAAAATATTAAGAAGCAAAGTTCACCTTTGAGAACTAAGGCCTGCCTGTCCCAAGCCATGGTATTTTTCTATCTCCCTGTATGCATGTGAAAAGTGGAAATTGGATAAAGACTCATTTGACTTATGGTTTTAGCAAAGAATGTTGAATATACCATGGATTGCCAGAAGAACAAACAAATGTCTGGGAAGAAGTGCACCCCAAAGCTCCATACTCTCTTCAGTAGGCTGAGTATTTGTCTCAGGTACTTAGGACACATTATCAGGAGGAACCAATCCCTGGAGAAGGACATCATTCTGGGTCCAAAAAAGAGAAGATTTCCCTCAACAAGATTCAGCTCAAAGACAGTAATGGCTGTGAAGATGGCCCAGGACAAGTCAGTGTTTCATTCTGTTCCCTATTGGGTCACTAAGGCTTGGTGTATACGTGATGGTACCCCACAACAAGGCAAAAATCAACTTTGAACTAAATACACTTACAAATGCATCGTAATTGGAAATTCAGAAATACCTTTACTTTCTTTTTCTCTTAGCCAACAAGCCAAGACAAAAATCAAAGAATGATTCATTGAAATCTTTCCTAGATGTAAATGAATGGTTCAAAACTGTCTCATGGATATCATGAGCAAGAAAAGACCACCTGGTTGGAAAAAGAAAGGGGGGCAGCTGGATTTTGTAAAAATATTTTTCATCGTTTAAAGTAAAATCTTCCTAAGGTATCTTCTTGCAGCCAAAAGGTCTTCAGATTTAAAACTCATGGTGCAGTTGGTGGGGATGCAGTTACTAGCTGTGCTTAGGCGAGTACTAGCTGATAGAGTCTTAGCACCTCTGAATCACTTTCTAAAGTTTTCCTTTGTCATCTTGAAAATGTTGCCAGATGTACTCATGACTCATGCAAATGAAAAGGTTAACAATAGAAATCCTCAGGAGGAAAAAAAACGAGTTATGCAAGTAGCAACAGAAATGTCCCTTAAAAGGCATCTGTCAAATTATAGGGAGGAAAAATGAAAAAAACACACACTTAGAATGTATCAAAGAGAGTGTTTAAAATATAAGAAAACTCTCATATATACCAAGAGAACTTGGCAAACCAAATACGTAACACATTAAAGAAACTCTACACATTTGAAAGAATCATAACCAAATAGCACTTGTGCCTCACCATCATATGGGATCTGATTTTTAAAATGTATAGCCTGACTCTATGTGTAATAGCCTGTCCTCCAGGTAAGAGGGTCTCGTG
>NW_022111324.1:42423328-42435273 GCF_000313985.2 Echinops telfairi | reverse complement strand
ATTCATTTCCTGGAAAATTGGAAGAAGAAGACTTTTTCTTCCATAGCCGACCGTGTTCACAGGGGTAGAGATGGCAAAGCAAGGAGCAGCGGGGTAGAAGCAGCATAGCAAAAGAGCTGTGTCCCCCATAGAAATGAATCACAAAATAGTCTTGGACGAAATTGTCTATGGACATCTTTTTCCTTGCTAAATATATCATCAGTCTCAACGGTGAGATGAGAGCAGAGGACAAGAAATGTTTCTTAGTCCCAGAAACCTGTTCCTTCTATAATTGAAATGTACATCTAACTTCTGTCAGCCTTCGTCATATTTTATTAAGTCAACAGGTCTGAACCAAAAATTAAAGGACGTGTATCGATTTCTTTCTTATGGGCTCCTTCCACCCAAATGGGTTATGAAACCAGAAACGAATGTGTGTCCTTAATTATCCTATGCCAACCTTTGCTTCAGAGGTGTAGACTTTGACATTCAGTTCGCTAGTATTGGGGTCTAATTTGCCGTCTATCAGTAAATCCTGTTTCTTAGGTTTGGTTAAATTTGGGTACATTTTCATAGAATTGGTTAAGGTGCTAAAATCCCTTTCCATGCTTTCAAAGAAGTAATAAGCCTTCAGTATGCACCTCCCTTTTTCCAAGCATAGATAACAAACAAAGCTGTAGTGATGTGGCCAAACCTTAGTACATTCTATTTTAAAATTCCGGACAAAGGAAACTCACGGCCACCCTAAGTGTGTAAAGGAGTATTGCTCCAGAAAGTGGTCAAGGCTGTGACCTTTCAAAGACAAATCGCTAAGTTAGCTGGCATGTCAGGGACCTTGTGCATGGCTGAGCCATGCAGCTGGCAGTCAAGTTCTACTTGGATGAAACTAGTAACAACAAAAACCAGAAAGTGATGGCAGAGAGAAAAGTAAATAGGGGCCTTAAAAACCAACAGAGGTATTTGGATAATAGTTTCATTATAGGTTTGTACACAAAGAAATGAATTATAGAAGTACGACTTCAACAAATTAACTTGGCCAAAGTAGAAAGGATGCTAAAAGAATTGAGCACGATAACAGGGCTTGAAACAAGCTGTGTGGGTGCTGTCAAGGTGGTTCCTACTCCGTGTGACCCCATGTACCAGAGCTGGAGTGCCCACAGGGTGTCCTAGGCCATCACCTTTACAAGAGCAGATCACCAGTTTGGAGCAGATGGGTCAGTTCAAACTGCCAGCCTTTCCATCAGCAGCAGAGGGTTTATGTTCCTTCTAAGAAACGTGGGTGGAATCCTTTTCTCCCCCTCCCTGTTTCCCTCCTTCCTTCCATTCTTTCTTTCAGAATATTTCTATGACAAGTTATGCAATTAAATCATCACTAGGTCAAAAATCAGGCCTTGTCTCTCTCCATATTCAGACTCCTTGAGAAGGGACCCGAGGAGCGGACAATGTTGACATTTACCAGTGCCCTATGACTCTACGAAACAGCTAAAGTTAAGAAACCTCTTTTATGTTCCAGAAAATAGCTTAGTATTAAATCACTTTGCCTCATATGACTTAGGAAAGACTCCAGGATGTCCTCCAGTAATATTAGGCCAGAAGGACTTTCAAATTCCCATTTGTTGCCTCATAAATGATGAGCATATCTGCTTAGTACCACAGATCAATCAGAACAAAATGCTTTGTTAACCAAATTTTGGCTAAGCTTCTCTCCTTCATCCAACTCCTTGAAGTCTGGACTTCCCTCAGCCCCAGTCAACATACAGCCACTGCTTAAGAGCCCCTGCCAGGGCACAGACTGACCTCAGTGTAAAAGACTATCATTTACTATTTGATCGTGTAATTTCTTCATTCCACTTGCCTACACATGATTCTTTTTAACCTGTTTACTCTTTCTCTATAAAAGAAAATACTTTTTTGCCCAACTTTTAAGACACTTACTACTGATAGAACAAGGGGGTCTTCAGAACATTCATGGGGAAAAAATGGAATTAAAAGATGAGATTTTTGCACTTTTTGACACCTTCCAACAGAAAAATAAAGAGATTTAGCTCAAGGAAATGACTCATTGACTTATGTAGTTATAAAAAGTGGTAAATCCGAGTCTACGACTCTGGCATTAGGCTGGAGAGTTCTTAGACACATAACTGCAGAGGCTGACCCACCCAAATAGCAGGTCAGGTGGCAGGCTGCTGGCTACAGAGGCTGAAGAACCCAGGAGGGACAGGTAAGACAGCAAGCTCACAGACTGTAGCGGTCAGTGAATCCCAGATGGCAGGCCCCTGGCTAACAAGCTGTGGAGGCTGACAAATCCCAAGATCATCTTGGCAGATATTACAGCAGGTCGCTAGCCCACATCCTCAGAACTGGAGGTTAGATGGTGATGAGCCAGATACAGCATCCAGGGGAATAAAAACCAGTGTGCTTTGCCAGAATTTCCATATATAGATTGGAGGCAAGTCACACACCCAAGGAAACTCCCCTTACAAACATTGGCTGATCACATCATAGAAGTGGTTACATTATATCACAAAAGCATAGCTACTTCATTACATAACTGCCAAAGTACCGAGATAGCATAGCCTAGCTCAGTTGACACGTGTGCTATCACAGTATAAATTTGTTTTTTATTTGACAGGGCACACCAGGGACCTCAGAAAGGATTTCTCAATCTTTCAGCCTGGGCTACTTGTGGCAAACACCAAGAATCTCCTACTTAGTATATGCCGCATGTTGAGTTCAAAGTGCTACATGAAAATGAAACACTTTTGAAAACCTTCAAAACTGTCCTAATTAACAACCCAAAAGAAAAGCCTCTGGGTAGTACAGACAATGTGCTTGGCTGCTCACCAAAGTTTGCCATTTTGAGTGTCCTCCAGTGGGAGGGAGGGGGAGGAGAGCAAGTGGGGCACTTGGTAAGAAAGGCCTAGTGATTTACTTTCTGAAAAGGCAGCCATTCCTTTGAAAATTCTATTAGAATCTAGTTTTCTGTTCCATCGGACGGCACATTGCGTTGTCTTGAGTCAGAATCAACTCAACTGCAACTAGCAGAGCGTCATTATCTATTATGAATCCTTTCTTGCCTACGATTCAGAGTCCTAGGCCGGATTCAATGGTCACAACTGACTCTCACATTCATATTTTTTGCCATCAAGTCAATTCCAACTCGCAGCGACCCTTGAAAACAGAGTTTGACTACCCCTTAAGGTTTCCAAATCTAGTCTTTACAGACATGGGCTGCCACACCTTTCTACCACAAAGTACTAGAGGGTTGGAGCCACTGACCTTCCCATGAGCAGCCAAGCATTCAACTCCTGTGCCATCAGAGCTCCTTCTACTTCTATTCTAGCAATTCTAACATTCGAATTGACATATCCCTCTGAGAACTCCTTTTTACATCAAGAGTCTATGCGGTAGCATTTAACATTTATCTGTTCAATACTGACCCTCCCTTTCCCCCTGGAAAGCAGGAAAAATGTTGCTGGTTTCTTTTCTCTCTCTCAGTGCTCAGAGGTTCATAGTAGAAACTTTCATACTGGGTTGATAACCACAAGGTCAGCAGTTTGAATCCAGGAGGTGTGTAACCAATGAAAAACCACTATGCTATTAGGACTCCCTCTAGTAAAGTCGACTTAAAGATACATCCCACCCTAATCCTGTAACAGGGAAAGCTCTCCAAATTGGGATTACAGCCTCCGGCATAAAGTTCAGAATTATACTATGAAGGAATTATGGCCCAAAGGGCCATATTAATTGACTACATCTTTTTAATGTATGGTTGTTGTTTTTTTATATATGGTGGGATTCTGTTTGCTAGTATTTTGTCCAGGCTGAAAGCTACTGCCATGCAGTGAATTAGTTACTATGGCTCTTCTGGCCATCGCCTTTGTTCAACTCCAACTCATTGACAACCAGTCAATTTCAACTCACAGTTACCCTACAAGTCAGGGTAAGACTATCCCCGTGGGTTTCCAAGACTGACTCTTTATGGGAGAAGAAAGCCTCATCTTTCTCCCATGGAGCACCTGGTGGTTCTTAAACTGCTGGCCTGTGGATAGCAGCCCAAGGAGTAACCAGTACACCACCAAGCATCTCGTAGAGCCATGGTGACTCCCACCAAATAACCTTCCTTTTCCCCGTGGTCTGGATAAGAACATGGCAGGGAGTGGGGAAAGGGAAATACCAAATGGAGTACATGATTCAGCTGTGAATGACTGTTAATAGGGTTAATTCTAATTGCCATCCTGCTCGTTATAAAATAAACCAGTTCAGATGCAGGAAGGGGCAATCTTACGGCCAGTAAAAGAGAAGAATCAAGAGTGGTATGTGCCTTGTCTGTTGCCCCTCAAGATAAATAGACAGTGAGCTTCCTCGATGCAGGAAACAGCTGTGACAGAGGAGCAGCAGCAACAGCACAACCAGGAGCCAGAGCAGGAGCCAGAGGGGGGACCTCCCAGCCCAAAGAGCAAGTAAAGCTGAGTACTTCGGGGTAAGAGGCCGGCTTGTGAAGTGGAGTGCCTCTGAGCCCTTATTTGAGTAGCTGGATTTGCCGATTCACAGCTTTGGAGCGGAGTGCCTTTAAGGTTGAGGTTTACAGAGGAATGGCATGCCCCTTGCGATCTATTGGCAACTAGAAAATAACTCTAACACTCACTGCCTGAGCAGGGCAGAGGGCCAAGCCAAGAAGAGTGAGAGCCAGAGGCTTGCCTGCATACAGGGTAGAGTAGAAACTGCCTTGACTGAACCGCTGGATCCTGACCATTTGTACTGTAACTTGTTAGTGTCCTTTAAAAAATAAAAACTCTCCTAATTAAGTATCCTCTGTGAGTTTTGTGTGGCCTTTGCAATAAACTGCTAAACTTAGCAGAAAAGTAGATGCAGAGAAAGTAGAGAGCTGGGAAGGAGCACTTGGTATCAGAAGGTTCAGGAGGGTGGAGGTCTGTCTGACTTTTGCCTAAGGCCATCAGCTTGGGGAGGTCAGATTAGGCCCCCACATCTTTACAGCAGATATTAACCTGTAGTTTTCTTTCTTCCTCTCCCTTCCCTTCCTTTTCCCTCTGGCCCCCCTCTCCTTCACCTCACCTTCCTCCTTCCTTTCTTCCAGGCCTTCCTCCCTGAATGCTTTCAAATTTTTCTCTTATCTTTAATTTCTAAAGGTCTAACAAAGGAGACTTGTTGGCTGGCAGTGGTGGATAACGATTGAACTGCTACCCTGTTTCCCCGAAAATAAAGACAGTGTCTTATATTAACTTTTGCACCCAAAGATGTGCTAGGTCTTATTTTCAGGGGATGTCTTATTTTTCCATGAAGAAGAATACGGTACACATATATTGTTTATTGTTTTATTAAAAGAGACCTTGCACTTCCTGTCTGCTCTGGCTGTGCTGCGGCCAACAGTGAGCTGCGCAGCGGCACCCACCACGACGGTCCAGAGTCATGGTAGCTTCAGGGGGCCTTATTTTGGGGGAGGTCTTATTTTCGGGGGGATGCCTTATATTTCGGCGAGAGGCAAAACTGTAAGTAGGTCTTATTTTGGGGGGATGTCTTCCTTTCTGGGAAACAGGGTAACAACAAAGTCAGTAGTTCAAAACCACCAGTCTCTGCAGGAGAGAGAAGTCTGTCTAGTCCTATAAAGATAGATAGCGCCTCAGAAACCCTAGATAGGGTTGCTATACATCAGCATCAACTCAATGGCAGTGAGTTTGGTTTTGATTTCTAACAAGGATGCATCTTAGATTTGTAGAATCATGTATTTCATTAGATTGGGGAGATTTTCTGTCATTATTTCTTAAAATGTTATTTTGCCTCTTCCATCTCCTTCTGGAATTGCAAGATGCATATTGCAAGTCCCTAATTCCATTCAGCTGTGCTCAGCCTTGCTGCTCTTGCTGGTCTATAAATCACCATGCTGCCTGGTGCCTGATGAAACATGCGGGAAAGTCCTCTGTGTTCCCATTTTACTTACTGTCCCAGCAATTGCACTACCTTTTTTTTGGGGGGGGGCCTCGTTTTGTTCTTGCATGGCTTGTTAAATTTCTCTTAGCACATTTTCTGTGTTTTCTTTAGTTCTTATGTTTAATGGTGTATTATGTACTTCTGTTTTTTTCATGATTTGGGTCTCCCAAGCTGTGCTTTCACTCCTTTTGTGTGGTGTTCATTTGCATAAATCAAAGTTTCACTATTCTTTAGGTGTCTTGCTTTTTTTGTTGGGGCATTGGATTTCTTTTTCCTTTTTATTTATTTTTGATTAACCATTTTCTTGGCACATAGTTCACAAATTATAGTACAATAGCTCAATCAAATCAAGAAAAGCTGTTCACTCATCACCACAATCAATGCTAGAATAGTTTCTTCATTCATGTATTCATCATCATCGGCACCTCATTTCCCCCCACCCTCCACTGACACACCCCAAGGAACCATTAATTCAGTTAGTCCTCTCGAAATTTACCTATCCTGGATTTCATATACAGAAAAACACTTTAAAAAGAAAACAACAAAAAATTTAACAATAACAAAGACAGAAAAAAATTCCACAATTGAAAGTAAATCAGAAAATACTGAAAAAACAGAATAAATTTAAAATGGATCAAAAGGGAGATCAAATGAAAAGGTGTTAAATTTTAACCACCTACATCTGTAATAATATACCTTCCAATGCAGTCTGCATGATAGCAAGGCTATTCACATCCCTGGTCCATGGTCGGGAGAGATTCACCAAGGTTTAATCCATATGTATTTCCCTTTCACTTTTTTTATAAACTGAAATAACTTTAAAATGGGCCAAAGGGGAAATCAAATAAGATATTACATTTTGATCTAACTATATCTGCCATAATCAACGTTACAATGCTCTGATACCAAGGCTAATCACATCCCTTAACTATGGTCAGAGGGGATTCACCAATGGCTTACTCTAGGTGTAGAGCCTGCAAATGGATTTGGGGCTTCCACTGTCTACCACTGCCTTCTCCAAACCAGGTGTTCACAATTTAAGGTTTAATACAATTCCCTCTTTGAATTTTATTTACAATCCTTGGATCACATGTGGACTTAGCTGATGCCTAGTTGGTTGGCTGTTTATTTGAAGACATGGCCTCAGATGCTATTCCTGCTAATAACCAGGCACCATTTAGTTTCTTTAGCACACATTTCCCCAGCATTCATAGCTTCAGTGATAACATCATGACGGCAAGCATTAAGCAGAGCCATTCATAAGAACTAATTGTTCTTAGATTGAGGTTAGAATTAAGTGTGAGCTCAAAATACATTCATATATCTATGGTTTACATATGTCTCTAGCTCACCTTAAACACATGGTCATTTTATGTTAGAGAACATTATCAATCGTCTCCCTGGGGCATAAGGTAGTTCTACTAATAGTGTCATTAATTTAGCCAAGGGTATAGAATTAAAAAAAAACTATTGAGAAAAGGAAATTATACCAGTGTAAGCCAGCTATGAACCACACTACATGAATTAACTTGTACTGATTAAACTCTTAAGCGACTGGACACTATTTATACAGACAATCAGAGTTGGTGATATGGTAAAACTTTCAATAATAATCACAATGGCACAGCCACACCTCCTGGATTAGGGCATGTCATAATAAAGCAAGAAAGGCATTAAATAGTAAGTATATGGTAGTTCAGGGACACCAGATCCTTTATACCCTCAAGGCAAGAAAGCCAAACCAAAGTCCACCACCTGCCAACTCTATGTCCTTGAGATGGCAATCATCCATCTGTTACTTCTCACACTAGGGAGTTTCAGCCGTAAGTCCAAGGGCTACAGATGAGTATGAGGGAAGGCTCAGATCACCTGGTGGTGTTTCCACATCAAGTCCTTTGAGTGTGGCCTATGAATAAGGTGACCAGATTTTAACATTGGTAATGTGGGACACCATTGATAAAACTCATATCCTGGCAAAATAGCCACATGGCAGCCCAAAACCATATACCCTAGCTTGTTGTGCATTCTTTCCAAAAATGCTGTGAGACAAATTGTTAAAAATCAGAACTGTCCTGCCAAAAGCACCTGGTCACCTTATGAAGGATGTTTTGTCTCAAAAGAATATAGTCTCAAGTCCCAGTAGTCTATAGCACAAGGCCTGGGTCACCCAGAGCTGGATAAAAACTAGATCAAAACTGTCCAAGTAGGAACATAGGACTAATCATATTCTCCCCTTGGGTTCTTTTTCGGGTTTTTTTAGGGGAGAAAGCGAACGTAGTCCCCCACTACCACAAATTATGCAGTCAAGTCTCCCACATTGGGGAAATCAGAGGGGTCAGCACATCCGGAGTGCAATGGATAAGCCTCGCCCTGGGAAAACCACTTTCGTGATCATGGTATCTCCCCTGCCAGGTTAAGTATCCCCCTTGGGTTCTACAGAAGTATCGTAAAGCATTTTTTGTTTTTTTATCCCCCATTAGGAGGTTGCTCTTCCCCAGTTTCCCACCAACAAAAATGTAATGCCCCCCCACCCATCCACCCATGTCCATTCTGACTTGAGTTTCCAGTTAGGCTTCCTTATTCTGGTAGGAGTGTCTGTTGGCTTGGGGTGACCTCCAAACCATTTTGCATGGCACCCACTGTATGGTCTTCTCTCTCACCCACTCCCCAGCTGAGCTGAGGTTTCCTCTGCTGAAGTCGTTTTTTAAGATGGACGTATAGAGGGGATGATATGTTTCATAGATGCTACGAAGCCTCTCTACCTTGTTGCTTAGAAACCAGATTAAAGATTACATGTTCTGGTAGCAGGAGTCTGCTTTCATGAGGGCGTTCGCTTTCTTAGCTTTCCCCCAATATTTGGTAATTTTGCCCAAACTACTTTGTGCAAGGAACATAAATGGGTAACCATTTCCTCTCTCTCTCTCTGTGACAGCTTCATTAACTTAGGATTAATGAGGATTCAAACTTTCTAGATTGTGGATTTAACTTTCAGTCTCTCCCCAATACACCAGAAAACACACTGTGACCAATCCCTACACCACTTAGCACCACCATTCCGGTGAGATCTTATATATTAATCAATCCTCCCACCAGGGGAAATAACTCTTTCTCTCCAGCTATTACTCCCTTTCTTTGGTTCTGTGACCATGTTTACAGCCAGAGAACTCACACACAGGAAGCCCCCTTCAGGGTTTGTGGGACATGTTGGTTTGGTAGGAGGCTTCGCTGCTCTGCGCAGAAGCATAGGCTTCTGTCTGAGAAGGCTATGACCAGTGAAAGAACAAGTCAGCTTTGCTCTGTTTCAGCAGGAGGAGGGACTGGCACTTCCCGGAAGAGATCCATCTTGTTAGTTTCAGAGCCCAAGTGGCCCTGGGGTGTTTGGGGGCCTGGGGAAACAGTCCCTTCTTAGGGAACCGCCTCTGCAAGGGATCTCTGTAAGAGTTTGTATCAGTCCAGCAGCCAACTCTTACTAGGAGAGGAAGAGACTGTCTTGCCCTGAATGGGCCCAAGAGGTCTGCTTTGGAACGTTGGCTATTGGCACAGCCACAGCGGGCTCAGTCAGGCGTCCTCAGCATCACCCAGAAGGGGGAGCACAAGCAGATGCAGACTAAATGTCCTGTTGGTTTCAAAGGTCTGAGCTACATAGAGTGTGCAAGGAGGCAGGTCGATGCTAACGATGAGAGCTTACTTCACTGTAGAGAGCCTTCCATATTAATTCATAGTAGGTTGGCAGGCAACAATGGTCTTCTAGGTGGGGAAGGTGCTGACACACTCAGATCCATCTTGTTGATTTTAGAGTTGGGGTCAGGGGAGTGAGATCCTGTCTCTTTGTACAGGCACAGGGTGTGATGGCTAGGGAAATGAGCTCTTCTCCTGGATCCACTTCCCAATTCCCAAATACAGCAGCCCACATGAGAGGGGGTTCAGGGTAGGCAGGGACAGTGGGAGAATTGGTTTCCATAATGTACACGAGTTGCTGTGAATTTACTGTTTCTTGGCTGTCTGCGGTTTTCCAATACTTTCCTCTGCTCACTGATTCAGTGTCTCTCAAAGTTGAGCGCTCTTTCTTTGATAGTATTTCTTGGGGCGGAAGAGAGTCAGAATGATGGTCTGTTTATATTGCATCTTCCAGGAATTTTCTTTTTTTTTTTTTTTTCATTTCCCAGTATATGTTCACTTCATTTGCTTTTGATTCATTTATTGCCTAGGTAGCCCTCTACATTAATTTGTTACCCCTCTCTAATAGTGACTGCCATGTGTTAACTTCATTCAACACGTTCAATGAGACATGCAGAACTTCATGTGAGCACTAAACACTTAATTCAATGGTCCAATTATACGTAATGCTGATTACATAAGTCTGCCTCGTAAAACTCAGAATCGTGAAAGCTTTTGTTGGATCACCCCAACTATTGCGGAATCTATGTAAATAGTGCTAGCTGCGTTTTTAATCCCTGGTAGCACAGTGAGTTGTTGGGCTGCTGATTGGAAGGTCCACAGTGCACACCCACCAGCCTCTCCAGAGAAGCATGATGATGCAGTCTACTTCTGTGAAGATTGATTACATCCTTGAGGACCGTGTGGCAGAATTCTACTCTAACCTACACGATTGCAGTGAGTCTGAAACAATTTGGAAGCAGAGGGTTTGGTTTTAGACAAAGCACTAAAGCGAAAAGTTAATTTCCATTTTGCACGACACTGAATTTCAACCAAAATACAAAGTTTATTTCTTCCAAATATTCTCAACTTAAAGCTGTCATTACCTGATTGTTCTGGACATTCTTTTTTTTATTATTCTCTAGCATAGTTTTATAATGACTTGTGTAATTAAAATGATCTTACCTGTACTTTTTTTAAAGCTACTGGTACTCCATCCAAGAGACAAGATGCTCTATAAACTTCACTAAATTGTCCACGACCAATTTTCTTCTCTATTCGAAAGTTGGCTAATGTATTGTAGCCCATATCTGGTCGTAAGGCCTTCTGTAATTAAAAGAAGTCAGAAAAGTTTTCAATCACAAAGCATGCTAGGAGAAAACTCATTGATCATTTTCCCATAAGTAAGCATTGCCTGGGTTAACACTATAGACATCCATACACTGAACAAAGTACTTAGTGACTCGTGCCAGACAATGCTTTACATGCTGGGGATTCAATGGCAAGCTAAACAGACAACAATGCCGAGAACATGAGTGACATTTGTTCTGATGGAGAAAAATATTTAAGAAACAAGGTATATATGAAATGTAGGCACTCTGATGAACAAGTAAGCACTGGTCTGCTAATCACAAGGTCACCAATTCAAAACCACCATGGGAAAAAGTTGGGATTATCTGCTCCCATGAAGATTTATAGCCTCAGAAACCTGATATAGGATGGCTGTCAATTGGAATCAACTCCTTGGCAGTGGGTGTTTGCTTATATGACACATAAAAAGAGGGTGTTAAGCGCTCAGTTTAAAAATAAATCAAGAGGGACATTAAATGTCAAGAAATTTAAAGTTTTTACATAAGAGCTAATTGTCTTAGATCACAGGATATACATCTGTTCTGTCCAAGTATTTCTTTTGCAAAGAACCTTTGAGTTGAAATGGATCTGCCGTATATTCATTTAGGCCATCCGTTAAATTGTACATGAGATACTTAACGTAATGATAAGCAGTATGTTTTGACAATGACTATTATCAGTAACAGGAAGTTTTCCACCACCACCAAATTGTTTATTTCACTCTTTATTGAATACTATTTTCTGCTCATGGAGAAAGCCTTTACTTTTTTTACCGACATTTTTTTAAGTACTTACTACATACGATGCACTAGTAGTTAGCTAGTAAGGAAACAGAGATGAATTTAAAAAAGTCTCTACTCTCCAAATACATTACCTGGCAGTCTGGTCCTATAAAGATTACAGCCTAGGAAACAGTGTGGGGCAGTTCAACCCTAGCCCTTGGTTCACTATTGGTCAGAATCGACTCGATGGCACGCAACAGTAGCATCACACATGACAATCACAGGTCC
>NW_022111324.1:42380828-42420828 GCF_000313985.2 Echinops telfairi | reverse complement strand
AAGTGCTCTAAAACCAGGCATCCTCAAACTGCGGCCCGCTGAGGACATTTATCTGGCCCACTGGGTGTTTTTGCCCCGTTTGTTTTTTTACTTCAAAATAAGATATGTGCAGTGTGCATAGGAATTTGTTCATAGTTTTTTTTAAGACTATAGTCCGGCCCTCCAACGGGTCTGAGGAACAGTGAACTGGCCCCGTTTTAAAAGTTTGAGGGCCCCTGAAGTATATGCTAATAAACAGCACGGTGTAGTGAAAAGAAGAACATACCTAGAAAGCAAGACCTCTGCCTCTAGAACATAGCTCGTCAAATCAATCTTGCATCCAACTCTGACATAGGCATATCATCTCCAGAGGGATCCATGAGTTCCCATACAACCCAGGATAGGAACTAACTGCTCCCCGATAGTAGCCCTCAAGTGGCTGCCATCGGTTCATTTCCCAGTGACCCTACAAGACAGGGAAGAACTAGCCATGTGGGTTTGCAAGACTAACTCTTTGCAGGAATAGAAAGCCTCATCTTTCTCTCAGGAGAGACACAGGTTCTGGAATTAGTTAGGCCTGGGTTCAAATCTAAAACACACTTTGCTTTGTTCCCTACCTCAATTTTCTTTTCTTATCCCTCTTACTCTAGACCACAATTAGTGCCTGCCCATCCTCCGTTGCTAGATGTACCATGTACCACTCAATCCTGGGCACTGTAGTCTCTATTGGAAACCTTTTTTATCATGTGGATTGGCCTCTTGATTCATAAATGGAAATGGCATACTCCTCTGAATATAAGGTACTTCAATGGTGATGACACAGTATACTTAACTCTAGTTATTTTTCCAAAGTCCTTTTAATACTTATTGGGGAACAGTACGTAAAATCCTATTTAGTGGCACTTAGAGTATCTGCTTATCACATTCTCAACCTACAGTTAAAAATAACAGGAAAACTGGTGAGGCAAGTAACGGTTGTGGGATCCACAGAGCTACAAGTTTGAAATGGATTTTCATGACCAAAGAAAATAGACAAGGGCATGGCTAGGTTAGCACACTGTGTCTTCTACAATTACTAACAACGACTACATATCCCATACAATTATCTTCACACAAATTCAATGAGAAGAAGTACCAAAGTATAACTATGTTAACATGGATAACATAACTATAAAACTTACATTGGCTGTTTTTTATGCTACTTATTTCTTATCTACTAAGTGAAACATACACAGGCATCTTCACTTAAAGGCATAATTAAAAGTTTGTTTGTGGTAAGCTGTGTTTTCAGACCATGCAAGTATCTGAAACGACATACATATAGATCATCTGACAAAAAAATCCTAAAATCCCAGAAACATAAAATAAGCATTCCAAAAGACATGCCAAGCAAGAAATTAAGCAAGAGAGTGAATGAAGCTTTATCTTTATATAGCACCCTGAGTGTTCTGGTTCCTTATTAACCGATCTCTTGTTGATCGAAATAAACTCTAATGACATACCAGATCTTGCTAACTAATTGGGATTAACTTCTACATGTCAGCCTGTTTACTGCTTCCTTCACACAAATAGCTTTTCATTCCTGAGTAAAATTCATTCTATTGTGCCCCTGGCTCCTCTTCTCACTGGTGGAGATTCTCTAAACGACTCATAATATCCCCGGACTAAATTAATTTGCTTTAAATGTGAAGGTAAGTACATTTACTGTGCAATAAGATAGTTCAGAATAACACGAGGCGCATTCTCTCTGGGGAAATTAGAAGAGTCGCAGCATGGACTCAATAAACTCCCCAGAGAGAAAATTATGTCCTGATAATTCCTGGAGGTATTGTTATCAATGATCTAATACACAAGCCAGTATTAATTATAATACTTAACACCATTAGCAAGGTTTTCATTGTTATTCCAAACTCAACTCTTACTAGTGATTTTCATGTCATCACTTACTTAGATTAGTAAATTAATTAAATTTCATATTAATATGGTTGGCTTTCTCCAAACTTTGAAATTTTTTAAACATTAAATGCCTTTCCCTTTTACTTAGCAAAACGGCTCAGGGTACGTTCTTTTCTGTCACTCATTTCCAAACTACACAAACTTGAATATCCTAACAATTTCTAACATGACTCTGTCATACAATATTTCTGAGAAACCTCATTAAAAACCTGAAGACACCATATGTGCCAGTAAAAACTAATTATCCAGGCTTCCCATTTGAAAATTTTTCTCCCTTAAATTTCTTGAACTATTTCAAAAGTGACCTATCCCTAAATATTTCTGTGTTGGAGGCTTACACCAGCTTGAACAATATGCCATTCCTCATTATAGCTGGTTTTATATTACACAAAGGAAGAACTCTAACCCAAAATATTGAGTCTCCCAGCTTAATGACCACAGGACCTCAATTAATAGCACAAATACTTTCATCTCCCCTACTCTTCTATAAGCACTACTACCAACTATACTTACCTGGTAAGATTAAATATGAAGAAAGAAATAATTTTATCAAAAGAGAAATAGACGGAGCAGTTTTGTGCTTTTTTTATTCAATCTATAAATATTAATTGAACATCTATTATGTGCCAGACATCATACAAATATAATGTATTATCTGATAGTCAGTGAAAGTAAAGGCAGAGCACGGGTCTCACAAAGCTTCCATACTAAGAGGTGGGAGAGGTAGCAGACCGGATGGAAACATAAATAATGAGCACATAATATACAGGAAACTAAGCAAATGCACAGTAGTCTCTCATTTTCCCTCTGTATGATTAATTAGTATGCAGAAAAGTAAACTAGGATGACGTGGTAGAAAATGAGTGGGTAGTTCAGGGACGATGTTAGCACAGAGGTGACATTTGCACTGAGATGAAAAGACGAAAAGTAAAATGGAGCAGCTCTAGCAGAAAGAACACCTGAAAAAAATGTCTTCATGAAAGAATTGCTTGATGTCTTCAAGGGCAATACTCAGACAAACACACACACACCATGGCTGAAGTTTGGTGGGCAAAGAAGACAGCATAAAGGAACAAGGTTGAAGAAGTGTGTCCTGTTGAAATCCAATAGTGCTTGGAAAGCAAGAGCCAGGAGTCTGGGTTTGAAGCAGAGGAGTACTGTAATGTGTTCTTATAATACACGTTTCACAAAGATACCCCATGATGTGTGCGGAGAAGGGTTTGTGGAGGAAGGTGTTTAGAGCAAGAGTAGAAGCAGCAGCTCAGACAGTGGACAGAATCCGACCAAGAGATAGTAACAGACTTAGCCTGAGGAGTCTACGTGGAGATTTGGACCGGAAGACTGAGTCAGGCTATAATCTGGATATAGAGTTAAGGAACATTCTGAGCAATTAAACATGGGGTGCAAATGACGGGCGTGGGGGTGGGACGTGTTACTGATTCATAGCTTTTTGGCTTAAGCATGCAGATGGATAGTAAGGCTATTTGTAAGGCCAACAAGGTTAAAGGAGAAGGTCTTTGAGCTGAAGGTGGGTAACAAAACAATTTTTTTTTTTAATATGGACTAAAGCTGTGGTTAAAGAAATGTGTGGGTCAAGTCAACTTGGCACACATTGTTATCACCGTGGTCGACCTCCTTACCATCATCATCATTATTACTAATATTTAGTGAGTGTTAATTATATGCCAAAGGAGCTCTGGTGGTATTGTGGGTTAGGCTGCTAACCACAAGGTCGGCGGTTCAACCCATCAGCCATTCCACAGAAGAAAGGTGAGGCTTTCGGTCCATGTAACCCAGCAAGCAGTTCTACTCTGTCTACCAGGTCTCTGTGAGTTGAATGCATCAATGGCAGTGAGTATGTACCAACTACCAAGCTAGAAAAACATGGCAAAATCTATTCATTTGCTGATAAGAAAACTATTATTTTTCTGAAGAAGGCTATTTTATTGAGATGTACAGATATTAAGTAACTGCCCTCCATCCAACAGCTAGTGAGCAGAACCTTCAGTCCCAAGTCCCCAGAAGCTCATGCTCCTCACCGTGTGCAGCCCAGCCCAGTTCCGCCCCCAGCCCTCCCTGTGGCTGCTGGTGTTCAGAGTGCTACAGTCAGCTGGCTGCACTCACTTCCTCTCTGCAGCCTCACGCATCCTGAGCCTGCTGATGAATGTAAAATTGCACTCTGGCCCAATACCTTCTTCTAAGCTGATTGTCAAATAGATGGCCACCAATTCAAAATTGCTCTTCCCCTCCTATCCTCTTCCCCAATTGCTGCTACTTATCCATCCTCTCGCCTTAACCAGGTCCTCATTTGAGCCCCTAGCTGTAGAATGTGCCTTCAAAATATTGCTCAAGTTTGTCCGATCCTCTACATGATCAAAGCCTTGGTCTAGTCTGTAACATAAACGAACTCTGTGCCTCGAGGATTCCCTGTCTTCAATGCCTTCTCCTTTCTGTTGCTAGAAAGCTCATCCTATAGTGGATGAAAGTCAAAGCCTCTGCTATATTATAAAAAGCCTCTACAGTCTCATCACTCTTAACCTGATAGGCACTTTGTTTCTGGCAGCATGACACTTGCCCCTGTTACAATAAGCAATGTTCTTTCAAGCTTGTGTCCCTTTATACATATGATTTGTCTGTCTGGAACACCTTTTTCCTCATGACCTGATAAACTAACTGATCCCTTAATATTTTTGTTGAAAAATCACAATAACAGTTAGTTTTCCATGACCTCCACAGGGAGAGTGGTCACTGCCTCCTCTGTGATCACCAGGCAGAAGCCAGGTGTCGGATTACCATATTTTTCTGCTCTGTATGAAAAGAAATACATCCTATTATCTCTGTTCAAAGTACAGCTTCTCAAAACACTGTCAATTTTCCCCAGCTTACTGTTTAATTATCCTAGTATCTCAATAATTAAATGACATTAAAATACAGAGAAATTTATTTTATGTAAGACTAAAATAGATTATTAACTCCCTTGAAAGTTTATTTTGTTTCATGGATAAGACTTCCTTGGTCTGCATCCTTCAAATCACCTCCTAACCTGACTTGCCAATTACAATAAATGCGTCGTCAGAGGTAACCCATTTATAGCAAGTTCCCTAAGAGACATGTATTACTGGAATTTTCACATTAATGAGTAGTCAATGTATCTATTTTTTTAGTCAGATTTCCAAATCAGTCAAAACCGAAGGATCTAGAGCATATCATTTGCTAATTTGCCATGAAATATCAATGGACAAAAGCCACATTACCCTCAATTAAAATTACCCAGTTTGGTCACAGGGCTTGCTTGATGAGTAAGGTATGGTAAAATAAGTATGATTTCTAAATCCTAGTACAAAAGAATTACAAACATTCTATTGCAAACAAATCAGTCACTTAGTCTTTGGAAATTTTATCTTCAATTACAGAAGATAAATTAAAATAGGCAAAATGGAAGTAGAAAGAACAATTCACTTTTTCCCAAGTACAGGGTAATATACTAAATTACCAGAATATAAAAGGGAAAAAAAGAACAGAAGATCCAGTCTTCCTGGTGCATGCCACTTTATTGAAAAAGAAACAAAAACCTCCAGCAAGGGTGACACATGGCTACCAGATGCAGTCATGGAAAAGAGCAGTGTACTCACATATTGCTCATTACACCCACATTGTACTTAGACTAATCTAGGTAGTCGAACAGCATGTATTTTAGGAGAATGAACCAAACAATTGTCAATGACCAATTAAAACTCAATTTCGTTTGGTTCACAACCAAAGAATAGCTTACAGTGATCTTTTTGGCAAAAATCCTCTAAAATATAATAATTTTCTTTGCTAACTAAAGAAAGAGATGGCTACCTGCTATAATCTACCAGTAGAGAGAGAGCAAGAAGTTCTATGGGCACAGTATTCCTTACTGTGAAGTTAGTGCCTGCCCACATCCTCCCCAGTTAACTGATTCTAGACGTTGATGTCAAGTGGAATTGATCACATATACTCTTCTCATCCCCTCCTGGGGATCCTATCAGAACTTTTCTGGAAACTGGTCCTATATCTCCTTATATTCCTATCCTAGAGAAGAAGAACAAAATAGAAGAAAGAAGAATTCATAATGAAAAGTTATCCTGTATGAGTGATAAATCTGACTGGGCCAAAAAGGGAATACTTATTAAAATTCCTAAATTTGAAAAATATTTCCTTTATGAATATTTTAGTGACAGTGAAACATAACCATGATCATATGATAAGGTCATAATATTCACATAAAATGATATAACTGCAAAACTCCAAACTCACAGCCAATGAGTTGACGCTGACCCACAGTGACCCTATAGCACAGAGTAGGACTGCCCCTGTGGGTTTCCAAGAGGAGAGTAGAAAGCCCTTTCTTTCTCCCTCCGACCTGCTGATAGTTTCGAATTGCTGACCTTGTGGTTAGCAGTCCAACTTGTAACCACTACACCACCAGGACTCCCTAAAATGGTAAAAAGGAAGACAAGATATAACGGTATCGTAAATCTAAACTAATACAACTGACTTCAACAAACACCCTACCTACAGACTCACTACTACTGTCAAGTCAAAGCCAACTGATTGCAACCCTACAGAGCAGAGTAGAACTACTGGAATCTTTACTGGATCTTCATTCATCTAGAAAGCATTAGTTCAAAGCTGATCTTCAAAACAGTTACTGTACGAGGCTCTGTACCCACTCCAAGAGGGTTCCAACTATTAAATATGTTTCAAACTTGTCCCTTAGCATTTTAATCAGAGCCAAGAGGTGAGGAGACCAGTTACAAAGATGCTATAATAGTCTAGGTATGAATTTCCAATAAATAATCTCAACTAGAGTAACAGAGAAAAGACCGAAGTTGTCAAGGACTTCATCTTGCTGGGATCCACCGTCAAAGCTCATGGAAACAGCTGTAAAGAAATCAAATGATGCATTGCACTGGGTAAATCTGCTGCACAAAACCTCTCTAAAGTGCTGAAAAGCAAGGATGCTACCTTGAGGACTAGTGCGCCTGAGCCAAGCTTTGGTATTTCCAAATGCGTGTAAAAGCTGAGCATGGAATGAGGAAGACTGCAGAAGAATCGATGCTTTTGAATTATGGTGCTGGTGAAAAACATTTGAAGTAACGTGGGCCATTATACAACATTTTTGTTGTGGGAAGTACAGGCAGAAGGCTCCTAAGAGACAAGGATGGTGAGACTTGGTCTCAAATACTTTGGACATATTGTGAGAGAGATCAGTCCCTGGAGAAGGGCATTATGCTTGGAAGAGTAGCAACAAAAAAGAGGAAGCCCCTCAACAAGATGGTATGGGATGGAAGTTGCACTGAGGGCTCAAACATAAGAACAATTGTGAGGCTGACACGGTACCAGACCCTTTTCGTTCTGTTGTACACAGGGTCGCTATGAGGCAGAACTCAGTCTGTGGTGCCTAACAGAAAGAACAAGAGTGGTATCATTCAGGATGCAGAGAATTAGCAGGAAAAAAAAAAAGTAATTTCGGATGCCATTAAGTCGATTCTGATTCATAGTGACCCTAGGGAACAAAGTGTAAGGGCTGCCTAGGTTACCAAGGCTTTGATCTTTACAGAAGCAGACTGCCACCCTCATCTCTCTTCCAGAGTGACCGGCCAGGGGAGGGGCTGGGGTTCAAACGGCCAACCTTCCAGTTAGCAGCCAGGTGCTTAAGGAAGGTGCCTGAACAGTGAGTATGGCATTCCCTTGTTTCAAACTTGGGTAACTATGATTGGAAAGGTACAACCTTGCAGAGAGTATAACAAAGCTTACCTTGCTATGAGTTTGAGGTGCTGAGTGTGCACTGGACTGCTATTTGAAGGCTGGCAGTTCAAACCCCGCAGCTGCTCCATGGGAGAAAGATAAGACTACTGGTTCCCATAAAGATGTATAACCCCAGAAACCCCATGTGAAGTCACTATGAGTCGGAATCAACTCAATGGAAGTGGGTTTGGAGTTATGAAGAGCCACAAAAATTGAGGGGATGAGACGGGTCAGTAAAAGTGGAAAAGTATGCCGATTTATCCTTGTGAAATCTAATGAATTACTAGGTTGGAGTCAGATGGATCTGAAGATTTTAAACAGAGGACAGGTATGATTTGACTGATATAAGGTACTGGGTTAGAAATAGACAAAAGAAAGGCAAGCATGAAAACAAAGAGATCAAAGCAGGAAATTATTGCCACAAAATAAAGGTGAGAAATGAAATAACTTTGAAGCGATAGCAGTGGAGGAACTAAGAAGTGTTTCCTTGCTAAACCGACTTAAAGACTGAACTTACAGGATCTGCTAACAGACTGGATACTAGATGAGAGGTGTCAGTTTGTAAGGGCTGGCACTCTGAGGTTTAGCCTGTGGAAACAGAAAAATGGACTTGCTGCTGAAAGGAAAGAGAAAAGAAAAGCCCATCAGCAGGCAGTTTCAGCAGCTCTGTTTAGAGTTCAGTTTGAGACATCTAGAACACATGTAAATGTGGCATCAAGTAGGCAGCTGGTCATGTATGTCTGGAATCTACAGCAGAGGTTCATAAAGAGGTGGCTGCATAAAGAGTTGGCTGCACAAAGAATCATGTGACTAGAAAAGATTATCCAGTATGTGATAATATAGAAAAGTGGTCCCATGTCAGGGCCTTGTGGCACGCTATCATTAAAAAGTCCAGGATATGAAGAAAAGGAAGCAAATTAAGAGAAAATAAGGGTCCTAAAAGCCAAGTGAAGAATGCGTTTCAAAAAGAAGGGTATGGTCAACTCCATCATACGCAGTTCCTACGTCGAGTGAGATGCGGCCCGAGAACTAACCAGGAGACTAAGCAAGATGAGGAGACTAGCATCTTGACAAGAACAGTTTAGGTGACGTGCGCGGTGGGTGTGGGGATGGGAGAATGTACCTGAAATAGGTTTAAGAGAGTAAAAGGAAGAATGAGAGACAGGATACAGAAGTGTTTCTAAGAATTTTGTTGTATATGGGAGCAATGAAATATGGTAATAGTAACAGACAGGCACAGCTTCACAATTATATTTTAGGTTGTTTTGTTTTACTGTTTAAGATGAGAAAATAACAGAGCTCATTTGACTCATTAGGTCAAATTAAGTAAGAAAGAAGGTGAAATCTGGTACATCTGGGAGAGCTGGCCTTTGAGAGGAGTTCCCATAGTTCACTCAACACCAAAAGGCAGCAGACAGACAGCCAAAGCGATACTCCAAACTCACTGCCATCAAATCAACGGTGACTCATAGAGACCCTCTAGGGCAGAGTGGCATTGGCCCCTTTTGGTTTCCAAGGCCGGAAGCCCTGACAGGGACAGAGTGATGGGGGGTGGGGGGGTGGGGGGTCTGAGCTGCTGAACTCACGGCCAGTAGCTCGATGCACAACCTGTTACGCCACCAAGGCTCCTGAAAGGAAGACTAGATCTTTTTAAATGTCCAGAAAATGCAAAACATAAGCCTCTGATAAGTTTACTAACCCTCCTTCTAATTATTTCCAGAAATTCTCAGACATGTACCCGATAACTTTTATATTTAACTATATGTTAAAAGAGTGACCACATCACAGCTATCTTCAGTTTTCATAAATCAAAGGAACTCTCAAAACGTTACCCAAAACTTTCCACAACTTAAAATTAATCTCATAGTAAAAGGTAAATATTTTATTTCTGTTATCACCTTTCCTACAGTCTGTTTAAAAAAAAAATCTGTTAAATCTGTTATTCCACAAGCAAGAATCCAAGGCAATGAAGATACAGAGCATAAAGATCGAGTCCAAATGTCTTCTCAGTGCCTGTTAGAGACTTTGCTGAAGGAAAAAAGGGAAGGGAGGGAGGAGGCAAGGTGGGAAAGAGGGAGGGAGGGAGGGAAAAAATTGGGAGAGGAAAATCTTTCTCTAATATCAAGAGAAAGAAAGCCAAACAAAAATAGTCAAGATAGCGTCTTAAAGTTTACAAAACAAGAAAGTACACTGCCCAGGAAATGAGAGCACATATTGAGCATTACGGGGTTGGAGCAGTCGCCTCAGAACAAGGAAAAAAGGCTATGCCAAGAACATACATCACTCATCATTAGAACGGGGAATTGGTATTTGACACTAAGAAAGCTGACTTCCTGTGCTGCCTGTGTAAGTCCAAGCTTACATTAGCATTACAAAAGTGAAAGAAGTCACTTGGCTAACCATATGTTGCCATATCGCCCCCATTATTCAGGCCAATGGTGTGGAACAAAACAAAAGGAGGTTGTCAACCCAGGGCAGGAGCTGTCCTTTCCCAGTCTTTTAAAATAATGCTACTGAGAGCAGTAACATTTTTCAAAGACTTAATAAGCAATGACGCCTATAAGCTCTGGTCTTTCACTGTCTCACAACATCAGTCTGAATGCAGAAGAGGGGGTGGAAAAGAAATCTTTCTCCCTTACCCTGCTCACCACAAGACAGCTAGATCCCGGATGACACTTGCCTATTTCCAACAGGGAAAGAGGTCTCCCAACACAGGAGCAGCAGCAGGGGGCAAACACGAAAGGGGCAGCGTGAAAAGAAATGCAGAGCCACTCCCGTAATTCTGAAATGTATGCTGTGTGGCAACCCCAGTCTCTTAGGAAAACAATTAATTCATTCCTGCCTCCCGCCACCACTCTGACCTTTCCTGGTTGGTAAGCCAGTAGGAAGCAAAAATGAAAGTGCTTATTTTGTTCCTTTGAAACACAGGACTGTGAAAAACTGTGAATTTCAAAATCATAACATAAACGACCCAATTTTTAGAAGTGTTTCTTTTACTGCCTTCAACTAGATATAATGTAATACAGAAGAGCGTGTGTGTGTGTGTGTGTGTGTGTGTGTGTGAAAATTGGCACTATGTCTATGGATGAGAGATCGAATTTGCTTATTATAATCTTGATAGTAAAATGTAAGGCAGAATGCAAAAGAAAGATGGTACATTTAAAAAACAAAATACTGTCATTTCAAATTAAAACACTGACCTTACTTTAAAATATCTCTACTCAATACAGAGAATTCAGGCAGGTATAAGGAAGACAAGGAATTAAAACTGCAATAAGGTTTAAATTAAGAGTAATTAAGTTTAACTTAGATTAGGGCTAACGTAAGGACATCCAAATCTGCTTCAATTGCAGGCTCTTACTGAGCCTCCACATGTGAAAAAGTAAGTCAGTTCCTCAAGGAGAGCTCCCCTAATAGGCGCAATAAGGAAACTGCCCTGATAGAAATGGTACAAGTGTTCTGAGTATCGGAAAAGAAACACCAAAAACAGTATCATCAATTCCCAAGGAAATAAAAGATCACTCATTTTTAGATGTTCTTTGAAAGATAGGCAGGTTTTTTTGTTTTTTTTAATGGAGGGGACAATGAAAAAGACAAAATAAGAAAAATCACAGGAGTAGAAGAAGGTATTTTTCTGGGCAGTATTTTTCTAAACGGTGCTTTACAGAATACTGATTCTGAAAGGAGTCAATATATGGGCTTAAAAAAACAAAAATGAGAGTACAATAGTTAAATAAATTTGGTCAACACTACACACTCTCTATCACCTTCTTAAAACTCTGGAAACAACATGGCAGTAAAGAATCTGTTATGCCAGTCTCCCAAGTCTATTTTGGCTACAAAACTCATTTGAAAAATCATTAATTTCTCAAACGATTTTAAAATATTGAGCTAAGCTACACTGGAGCAACAATGGTAGCAGAGCAAATGTCAGGCATATTTCAGGATGCCTCAAATATGAGGCTGAGAAATACGGTCTGTCTGAACAATGAAAATGAGGGGCTGCGCCTACACAGGGGCTTCTGTTATTTTTAAAATGTCATTATCCTGAGCTTTATGACAGGCATTCATAATGAATGCAGGGTGCTAAATAGTGAATTAATAATGGGTGTCCATTTTTTACTGAAACCATCCTTTTTTACTTCACTTTAAGACAAATGAGCATCTAACAGGAAAGAGACACTGAACAGCGCGCAGGGCGTGACAATGCAGATCGCGACAGCAGGGCAGGACCAGCCAGGCAGGGAAACACACAGGGAACTCCCACAGCCTGTGTGCAACCTCAGCTTTCTTTCTTCTCCCTAAGCCTACGGTTAAGTCATGCTGACCGCAAAGTTGATGGTTCAAACCCGACAGCCACTCCTTGGGAAAAGGAAGAGGTTGTCTGCTCCTGTAAAGCTATATCAATTTTGAAACCCTGTATAAGATTGCTATGAGTCAGAATTGGCTTGGGGGCAGTTGGGTATTTTTCGTTTTTTCATTAAGCCTAATATTAACCCCAACACCTATATGTCACTCAAAGTTAATGGTTGTCCTTCCTGCCCCTCCTTCATGTTTGTACATGAAAATTAAGTATTATAAAACAGCACTTTAAAGCAAAGAAATAATTCTGCGGAAAACTTGGAAAGCTGTAATCAGTATTTGGGGGCTACCTTATTTCTTAAAGGAAATGTAAATGCCTACTTTTGTACTTCCTCTCCTATATTTCAAATAGATTGATGCCAGTCCTGATGAGAACACATTACCTGTGGTTGGAACTGAGGAACAGGTGGCCCTTGCATTCCCTGTGATTGCTCATCCATTGTCTGATGCACCAGGAACTTCAGAATCCTGCAAAAAGTGTACAGTGGGAGGGTAAATAACGGAAGCTCATCAGATGCCTCATGCATGCACAGAGGTCCTGGAGACTTACTTGATGCTTCAACAATTACTGATACCCCACACTCTGCCATCAGCTAAATCCAAACTCTGTTTAACTCGCACAACTGTTCATCAGCCCCAACATTTCCACTCCCCTTAAGTAGCATTATGTGCTTAAACTTTCCTCCCACTTAATCCCCAGGATGGAATCCTCTCTTCTCAATGATCGCTCACAGATCTCATATCTGTCCGATATGAGAAGATAATTGCCATGATTACCTTCCTATAGTTAGTCATGCTCAATGTTTTATATCCCTAAAATAATACCTCATCTTCACATTTTAAAAATGTTAGTATTTTCATTTTGCATGCTTATCATTTGTTTGATGATAGTAAGATTTAAAAGGCCAATCCTCATATGAGGATGTTTACTCTTGGGTACATATTTTGCTTATGATTACAAAACACCCATTAATTCAGTAAACATATGGTGAAAGTCAATTATATGCCAGGTACTTAACAATACACATAAAATTCAAATACATATAAGGCACAAGCTTTGCTTTCCACAAGCTACTTTTGCAATGATTTTAATACAAATACCAAGTGATTTTTTTTTCTTTTAAAAAAAATCATTTTATTGGGGACTCGTACAACTTTTTTTTTAAATCATTTTATTAGGGGCTCTTACAACTCTTATCACAACCCATACACACATCAATTGTGTAAAGCGCATTTGTACAGTGATTTTAATACAAATATCAAGTGTTTCTGCAGGCTCTCTTTTTTTCAATCATTTTATTGGGGATTCATACATCTCTTAACACAATCCATACATGCATCCATTGTGTCAAGCACATTTGTACATTTGTTGCCATCAACATTTTCAAAACATTTTCTTTCTACTTGAGCCCTTGGTATCAGCTCATTTCTTTCCCCTCCAGCCCGGTCCTCCCTCAAGAACACTTGATAATTTATAAGTTATTATTTTTTCATGTCTTACACTGACCGATATCTCCTTTCACCCACTTCTGTTGTCCATCCCCCTGGGAGGGGGTTATATATAGGTCATTGTGATTGGTTCCCCCTTTCTCCCCCACCTTCCCCTTCCCCTCCTGGTATCACTACTCTCATTATTGGTCCTGAGGGGCTTATCCATCATGGATTCCCTGTGTTTCCAGCTCTTATCTGTGCCCATGTACATACTCTGGTCTAGCCAGATTTGTAAGGTGTAATTGGGGTCATGATGGGGGGGTGGGGTGTGTAGGCTTTTTTATGTGTTATTTTATAACTAAAACTGTATAGGTGAACAAAAGCTGCCTCTTGTGTTCTCATAGTTCTGGCTTATCAGTACACTGGGTCCCATCCTCATATTTATCAATATCTATACACATGGAGGCAAAGAGTAGTAGCATTTCTTCTTTCAAACCCCTAAGGCATTGCATTTAAAATAAATGTTCCACAGTCTAAATGCCAATGCAGAAAGGTTGGAGATTTAGGTCTTCTAAGAAGTGCCCTGGAAGAACCATCTGTCAAATAAATCTACTTCCACAAAGTCAGCCACAGCAGGTACTAGGTAACACAGTTCTACACTGCCACACACAAGTCACCAAAACGCAGCATCAATCTGAAGACTACTGGTTATAAGTCAGGGTACCCAGGCAGTGCAGTAGGTTTAGCACCACAAACAGTTGGCATTTCAAAGTCGCCAGTCACTCCAAGGGAGAAAGATGAGGTCGTCTGCTCTCATGAAGATTTATATCCTTGGAAATTCTTTGGAGCAGTTCTACTCGGTCCTACAAGGTGTGACAAGTTAGAATCAGCTCAGTGGCAGTGAGGTTTATAGATCAATTTGGGGATAACTGGCATTTTAACAATATTGGTCTTCCAATGCGTGAACATAGGATAACCCATTTATTCATACTAGGCTCTCTTTCAAATATACTGATCTTTTACATCCCCCTCACTCCCAGATCTTTTCTAAGAATTTTATATAATTTGATGCTATTGTAGATTTTTTTCTAAATTCATTTTATTGGGGGCTCATACAACACTTATCACAATCCATTTATACATACATTTTGTTAAGCACATTTGTACATTTGTTTCCATTCTCATTCTCAAAACATTTGCTTTCTCACTCCCAGATTTTTTCTAAGAATTTTATACAATGTAGATTTTTTTAAATTTCTATTTGTTTTAGTTAGTATACAGAAATACAATTCATTTCTGTATGCTGATCTTTTACAGATTGCAGTATATTTTCCATATAGAAAATCAGATACTCTGTGAACACAGTTTTACTTCTTCTTTTCTAATGTGCATGTGTTTTATATCTTATTCTCGTCTTGCTGCAATGTCTGGAACCTCTAGTACAATAAATAAAAGTGGTAAGAGTGGACATCCTTTACTTATTCCTAATTTTAAGGAAATATAATATTACTTGTACATTTTTAGAGATGCCCTTTATCAGACTGTCTCCTCTATTCTTTGCTTCAGCTATTTTATAAGTACATGTTGGATTTCTATCAAACGCTTTTTCTGGGCATGCTGAGATGATTATATGTGCTTCTTTCCTCCTATCAAAAACAAACTCAGTGCCACTGAATTGGTGGCAACTCAGCAAAATACAGGACAGGGTAGAAGTGCCCCTCAGGTCTCCAAGACTGTAACTCTTTACAGGAGTAGAATGCTGAATTACACTGATCCGTTTCCAAATGTTATAGTTGCCTTGTATTCCTGGGATAAATCCATTTGGTCAGGACATATTATGCTTCTAATATAAAGATCACTAAGATTGCATATATGGTTGGATTCAAGTAAGAGAGAGTGGAAAAAGAGAAAATCATAGTAATAAACTGAATTAATTTTTATTGCAAAACTAACTCATTAAAATCAGTATTTCCCAGCTGTTATCCACAGAGCAGTTCAAAAGACTGTCCATGAGAAAACGGTTAGATAAATAAGCTATTCTTTAAATCATATCTAACACATATCCATAGCTTTAGATTCTTAATGCTATTACAGAATTAGAATATTTTAGTGTTTACATATGATCAAATACCAAAACTGAGCAATAACATTTGAACATATGAAGTTTATAAGTTCCATGTAGCAGTGACCCATCATTGTCACCCACAGCTATATCCTCAATGCTTGAATGTCAAGTATGTCAGCACTTGACATAAAATGAGTGGCTAGGTAAATATTGAACGGATGGATAAATGAATGCCACAAAAACAGCAAACATTTATTCATAGTATTTAATAAGTATAAAGTTAATTGTGAGAAAATCTATCATCAAACTTAACAAATTTGGTAAACAATTTTCAAAAAAATACAGGCTGCCTACAGAAAGTGTGAACTGAGTTGGATTTCAAATAATAGATGGAAATTAGCATGGTTTTAATGAACCATAGAGGTGAAGAATTCTGAAACAAGAAACAACATAACAGCACGGCCAGTGAGGAGATTCCAACCCCCAGCAACCCTAGAAGACAGAGTAGAGAGCCTCATCTTCCTCCCGCAGAGTGGTTGCAGGGTTTGAATTAATGACTTTGCAGTTAGCAGTCCAATGCACAACCACTATGCCACCAGGGCTCCTAGGAATACTAAAGACTACATTAAAATACATAAAAGTATAGCACATCTATTCTAAATTAAGGGGGTGGGCGATGAGGAGTGGGGAAGTTTGTAGTAAAAGATTAGGCTAAAAACACGGGTGTCAGATGGAGAAATATATATATATGTATATGTGTGTGTGATATTAATTTTGTCCAGGGAATTCATGTTATAGGAGTAGCAGTGGGCATAACCACAAGCGAGAGCACCAGTTAAGCTCCGGAACAATGTAGCTAAGTGTTAAAAGGACCCTCACCGATTTCCTCTGACTTGACTTTAACGCCTTTCATCACAACAGACTATCCATTTTTCCTAAAACTGTTTGTGATACCAGATTCTCTTGTGTTTCTCGGACATTAGGGCTACTCTTCCTTGGGTGCCCTTTTGTTCTGACTTGTAGGTCAGAGTGCTCCAAGACTGCAATTTCTCCACGGTTTTCTTTTCCCTTAAAAACCTACATTCTTTCGTTAAGTCCTCCCCATCAGCCCCATGCCTTCACATGCCACTTTCATGCGGTTTTCCAAAATTCTCGTCGCCACCCTAGACTTGTGGCCTGGGTTCTAAGTTTCCTGCTCCTATGTCCAACGGCCTTCCTGACCCCTCCACATGAGGAGAAGATTCCTGCCCCCATCCTCCCACGACTCTAGCTCCCCCTTCCGCCTTTATCTCTAGACATGTATCACCACGTACTCAGTTGGTCTAGTCCCACAATTCTCTGCAGTCTCCAGACGACTTTACCTGAGAATCCCAAAGACCTTTTGTTTATGTGCACTATTTTATCAACATTTCCCATATTCAAATTGAGACAAAGAAAAAACAGTATATAATAATTCATTTTACCAAACCCCATTATGTTACATTGAAAAACAACTCTATTTCTCCAAAATATTACTTTGGAAAGGGGCACTGTTTTACATTTTGCAAACTTCTTTAATGTCTGGCTTCATAAAAGTAGTTTATGCATTAAATCTGTTCATATATAATGTTTTGGTTCATACATATGAAGAAAACTAGGCTTTACACAAATACATAGCTAGAAAAGATAAGAGTATATAAAATATTTTTATAGATTGGTCAATATTTTCGGACACTATATCAAATTTGATAGGTGATAGATTCTTAAAATTAGCTGCAAATTTAGACTCTCAGATCATACGGATGACACACTGTACTACATTGTGTTAAAAACAAAAGTCTACATACACCCTTTAGTTAAATCTTTTACTCACTCATGATTTTTAACATCATGCATTGGTCATCCGGAAAATTTAAAGTTCACTTAGTTATGCATATCTTCCAACTGTTGATAATTCCATTGGACAATATTTTCTAAAATCACATTCATCGGGATCACCACTGATGTCATCAAAAAAGTCCTTAGCTAATGGATGGCCGTCATAACAGTGAAGACGCCTCCCCAATTTCTCCCACCTCAAAGTTCAACTGTTGTCATTGGCAACTAATAAAGTTTCCCTTGAAGTGACAGCTACTTTATTAATTTTCAATAATGTAACGTTCATGTAAATAGTCATAGTTTGTGAGCTGTCCCTTCAAGAAGATATAGTGTTCCATAAAAGCAATAGCTAGTCCATTTGCTATTCATACAACTACACAAATGTTTTTATTTGATGCAGTGCTTTAAGCACAGTTCTCACTTTGTCACCCACTTCCACTGCCATGGAATTGTTCCCACCTCACAGCGACCCTATACATGATTTCTGAGGTTGGAAATCTTCATTGGAGCAGAAAGTTTCATCTTGATCCTGAGGAGCAGCTAGTGGGTTTGAACCTCCAACTTTGAGGTCAGCAATCCAATATGTATTAGTCAACTAATCCAACAATGACACTACAGGGCCATTTTGCCACACATATTAAAAAGACATATACTCAGAGGTCATTATTTGATAAGAATAGTACTCTTATTGTTTGTTTCATCAAGGATATTTTCAACAAGGGTGATGTAAAGAATATGACAATCAGTTGCTTTATGTCACTACTTTCATTCATACTATGGTGTCAGCAGTTATGCAAATAATTTCTTAGTATTAAGATAAAAAGTTTTGATCTTAAAGACCACATGAAAGTCTCATGGCCCGACATCCCCCACCCCACCCCACTCCCCCACCCCCACACAAACATCTCAGAAATCTGCAGATCACACTTTGAAAAGAGTTAGTCCAAAACCTGAAAGTCATCCTTTAACCTTCCCTTTCTTCATCTCCTCACATCCGACCAATTCATAAGTCACATTTGTTCTATTCCAAACATAAATCTCAAATTTCTCCATAACCACCACCACGATGTTAGGACAAGTTACCACACCCATCTGTTGATCAGCGCCAGAGTCCATCCTAACTCACAGTGACCAGACAGACAATAAAACAAAACACTGCCCAGCCCTGGGCAGCCTCACAATTATTATGTTTGAGCCCATTCTTGAAACCACCTTGTTTCAAATCTGCCTCGTTAACAGTCTCCGGTTTTTTATTTGTTTTTTACTGACTCTCATTCTTACTGAGCTTCACGTCCTTCTCCATGAACTGGCCCTTCCTCGTGGTATATCCAAAGTATGTAAAATGAAGTCTCACCGACCTACCTTGCTTCTAAGGAGCATTCTAAATGTGTTGTTTCAAGTCAGATTTGTTTATCTGGTATCCATGGCATATTCAATATTATTTTCCAATATCATAATCCACAGGCATCAATTCTTCTTTGTTTTTCACATGCATGAGGTGATACTTTGGACTACTAAAATGGCCCACTAATTGGTCTCTCTTTTTCCACCATTCTCTTAACTGTAACTTTTTAAAACGTTACATCAAATCCTGACACTCCCATTGCTCTCAGAATAAGGCCCAAACTCCATGCCAACACTGTAAGGCCCTGTAAATAATCTCTTGCCTACCTTTCGGTTCAACAGTAAAATTCAAGTCTTCTCAAATCCAGTGTCTATTAAAGTGAAACGACTTCCCCCATTCTTGTATGTAGCTACATCCTTTTCAGAATATAAACGTATAAAACCAGGAAGCTGAATTTTAGATACAAATGTTAATTATAAAACCATTTAGTTTTAAGAAATCAGGCCTGTCAGTGGACTGAATTTCCATAATGTATATGACCCTGGTAAGAAAATTATTAAAGTACCATATACTGTACATACTACAATAATAACACAGTCCCCACTGAACACTATATTAATAACCAACATGATTTAAACACTGAAATAACATGCAGCACCTAAATGAAAATAATACTTATGACTTTCCTAGTTCTCAATTTTGAACAAATTAATAACTTTTCTAAAGGAATTATCTCATGTTAAATTATGCTAAGGATATACCATAAACTCACTCTTGTCTAGTCGATTGACTCGTAGCAACCCTGCAGAGTTCCCAAGGCAGTAAATCTTTACAGGAACAGACAGCCTCATCATTCTCCCTCAGAGAAGCTGGCAGATAGTAGACTATGCTTACCCAAGAGGGCTACCAGGGAACCTTTGCTTACTAATACTTTTTCCTAAATGTTAAGTAGACAACCACAGTGTATTTACCTTACCCAGATTCTTAATAAAAATTGGGTTTTTTATTCTAGATCTATAAGCATCTTGAACAAACGTCACCTTTAAAATTTTATGTAAAAAATCATTAATTTTTCAGAAACAAACTTAAAACCAATAAGCATTTCAAAACATTAAGATAATTCTCAATTTAAAGTACAGTCTTAGAACTTAATTCATAGGGGGGAAAGGTGAAACATAAAGTGTATTTGGAACAAAATATTTTGGAGTGTTTTACTGGTGGTAATTAATTTAGTTTATTTTGGTGACATAATCAGAACATTATAACTATCCTTCAGGCAAGAGAAAATATTTTAAAACTATAGTCAATATTAAAGAATGTTTAAAGAAATATTTGGCAGAGTCTGAATATTCTAAATCAGAATTAGATATTTTTCTTGGCCCCAAAGTCACCATTCGGCAGGAAAATTCCTGACCTCACTTTCCTGTCTCCATTTGACTGAGTCGGCCAGTATAACTCATAACAATCAAGTAAATGACATGTTCACATCACACAACTCAAAGAAAATGAAATAGAACTGGTTAAAGTCAACAGTTCATTCTTGCATTTCTGTATCATCATGAGCAAATTCTTAAGAGCTACTAAGATAATCAGATCTCGAAAGAGAATGATGACTGTTCTAGAACCTTCCATTCTCAATCATCGTAGTTGCTAAAACCATAACTATAGGCTCAATTCAGCAACAGTTTCCATACCTCAAGGAAACCATTGAGTCAGCATAGGCTAGTTTACTTCCAAAGTCCTTGCTGGAGAAACAACTACTGGACTTGGCTGTTAGCCTAAAGGGTAGGCCCTAACTGTTAAAGGGTCAGGTCTATTCTGAGGTCTTCAAAAGGAAGTCGTGGAAATCTACTTGAAAAAAGTCAGCCATTGAAAAACCTATGTAATACCATTCTAATTTGGCATGCATGGGGTCATGGGTCATCATGAGTCAGAATTGACTCAATAGCAAATAGTTTTTTTTAGTATGCTTCAACTTTTGGCATTTTGAATAATGTATGCATACTATATACAGTTACACAAATATATAACAGCTGAGCCCAGTCCATCCAAATTACTGGTTCACTCATGTGCTATTCATACCTTACAATACCGTTGGCTCTCATAACCTTATGATCAAGCCTCTCTCCCCCTATGGTCCCTGTTTAAAGTCTGTTATCTAAAAATCGGTTATGCTTTTAATCCCTACCTTGCCTCCAGCTACTAAATTAACTCCTGTAGAATTAGCTAAATTAGCTCCTTCTGCATCCAGTAATGCCCCAAATCCCAATGTCCATGATTCAATTACCAGGATTCATTGCCTGGCTCATAATCTACCAGCTGAGCTGCTCACTTTCTAAGTCTGATTATCTAAATACCTTCATAGAGCTACATGTGAAGTTTTTTCTGCCTTAAAGAATGTGTCTGGTCCCCGACTCCTAATTAAGTTCATTCTGATTTCAATGCTTTCTTCAATACATGTATGGGGCATCATCTACAAGAAACGACAGGCCTAAAAAAAAAGCTAGGCCAACCTTTTACTAGTCCTGGAATATGACAAATAATATTGGTTTTGTCCTAACCTACATGAAATAACTAAAAATATGATATCTTTAAAATGTTATTAGCGTGGTAAAAAAAATATGAAGTTAAGAAAAAGAATTGTTGCTTGCTCTTCAAAACTTGACACTCAAAGTCTAACTCAGTAAGTCTATAACCATTATTAACACAGCTTCTTCCATATTCTACATTAGTATTTCCCAAAGTGGGCTATGGTACTAGAACAAACCAGAAGGCTGCAAATACTGATGTCTACATTTTATCCTGCATTACAGGCTATAATACAAAAGGTTTTAATTTTTTAAATTAATTTTAATTTAATTTTAATCACTGAGTAGTTTTTTCTGAAAAAGTCAAATAATTTGACTCTATTCTGTATCAGGTTATATTCTTTTCAGAAGAACAGAAGTGTAAAACAATATAAACATACATACACATATATGTGACTTACACACACACACAACTTACAGTATCTTTCCTGAGGTACTTACACTGTATTTTTAAAGCATTACATTAATCTAGCACCCACATCTTGGTTTCTAAATACCATTTTCCTTACATGAAGTATTCCCTAAGGCAGCAGTTCTTAACCTGTGGATCGTGACCCCTTTGGGGGTCAAATGACCCTTTAACAGGGGTTGCCCGATTCATAACAGTAGTAAAATTACAGTTATGAAGTAGCAACAAAGCTAATGTTATGATTAGGGGTCACCACAATATGAAGAACTGTATTAAAGGGTCACAGCACTAGGAAGGTGGAGAACCACTGCTCTAGGGGCTCCTTGGAGAAAGTTGATTCCGGGACCAGGGCTGGGAAAGTACAAGAGGAGCCAAGTACATCCTGTTATGCCAGAAAACAAGGAAGCGTTCGAAGAACAACATGAACCTGTCAAAAAGGATACAGAGGCAGCTGGAATGGGTCCCCACTGGCCACATTAGAACAATTTGTGGGATTCTCACGTTTTATTCTTTTTTTAATAATGATCAACCACGTTGTTCCTTATCTAATACATTCTGTTCTGTATGACTAAACCTCCAAAAGTTGTTTCCTACCATTCATTGCCAAAAATAAATACAAAAAAGTATTCTTTTAAAAGTTAAAAATGGCAATCCATGATAAAACAATGAAATCATAACCTTGGAAAAAACAGTTATATGATTCTAGCTTAATTCTAATTTCACTGTTCAAGGAAAATGTGTACCTTCATTTTGATAAAAAGGGTTACATACTATGACTACACATTGTAAAACATGCCGAGTGTCACAAATAAATCAAACTGAAGGACCAATGAAATATCGTAGGACTACTTGTCTTTCAAAATGACATACGTTTTTATAAATTAGAGTAATGCTCCTCAGAGTGCAGAACGGCGCTCTAGAAGCCAACTATGACAAGAAACATCACTGTGACTCTGTACTTTCAATTCCCGGGCCAAATTCCTCATTCAGACTAGCCCAAACCAAGCCCGCTGCTGCCACATTAACTTAGTCTGACAATAGCCCTAGAGGCTGGGTGACAACTGCCCCATGGGGTTTTCAACACAACCAACTGCTCCAACTAGCTCCCAAAGAACCGCTCGTGGGTTCAATCTGACCACCGTTCAGCTCACAGCCCAACCTCCAGCACAGGATCACAGAGCACTTTGCAGCAAGTACAGGCAGTATGAAAACAAGCTCAAATAGATGGCTGTGGATGCTGGGAAGAACAATTAACAAAAAGCATGAAAACAGGCAAACTCACATAATTATTTTCTGTTAAAAAAAAAAAAGCAAATAAAATTACTTCTGCAGTTAAAAATATAGAATTGGAATATATAAAAGCTGATACATGAGGTGGCTTTAAAAAGTTTGAGGAAAATGAAATTAAAAGATTATATCAATTTCCATGAACATTTTGGACCCGCCTCATTGAAGAGAGTATATGAAGTTAAAGTGTAACTAGAAGGTAGGGAAAGAGTAAAAATACACATGAGCTGTTGAACCATGCGGCATTCTCTTTTCTGTTTGAATGACTGCCTTTCATCCACGTACAAGTTCCACATAAGAACAAAGCCAATCTGCCCATGAAAGGTCCACCCAATTCACAACAAATTTCACCACAAACGGTGCGGTGGGGGCACGGCACAAACGGTGACGTCCAAAGGAATCTGCTAGGCCGGCTAAATGCAAAGCAGAGAAGTTTTGCTCAAAAGGGGGCAATGACTATTTACTGGAACCCCAAAGAGGTCATCTTGATGTGTTGGTTTTCTTTTATTTCAAAGGCCACAGAATGATCACGGGGGCTTATTTTGAAGAAATTTTAAGAAAAATGAAAACGGAATTGGTGGGGGGAATGGTAGGTAAATTGCACCACCAAATTGCTTTCCATCACAATTTCAAAGGTCCCTCTCTGCATTTAGCCAAGTGTAGCAAGGGGTGTCCGAGGAAAATTCTGTTGGGAAACCTCCAACCCGATCTTGCTCCTTCAGATGTGTGTGTGTGTGTGTGTGTGTGTGTGTGTGTGTAGGGGGCTGGGGGAGTTGTCTCCAATAATCAGGAACATGTAAAATGAGGCCCTCGAGGCTACCAAAATTGCCGTTTTGACATGAGGTCCATCAAAGCATGCAGCATTCTTTGGGGAGGAGCTAGAGAGATGGAGGTACTGCCTTCAGAAGTGTATAGACCTGGGCGGAGGATAAGAAAGTGAGTGGCAGTTTCACATATTGAAACTTTTGTTTAATAAAGGTTTCTATGATTCTATACTGAAAGCATTGGAGAAAAATAAGGTTCCAAGAATTGACAAAATATCAACTGAAATGTTTCAACAAGCTGACAAAGCACTCACTCTATACAAGAAATGTGGAAGGCTGCTACTTGGCCAACTGCCTGAAAGAGATTCATATCTCTACTCATTCCAAAGAAAATAGAATGATCAAATTATTAAACAAGATCATTGATACCATACACATGTAAAATTTTTATGTAAGATCATCCAGCAATAGTTGCAGCATTGATAGGGAGCACCTTGGGGTTCAGGTTGGGCTCAAAAGAACATGTAGAACAAGGGATATCACTGCTGATGTCAGCTAGATCTTAGCTCAAAGTGGGAATGCAACAAAGATGTTGACTTGTGTTGGACTGGCTATGCTAAGGCATTCAACTGTGTGGATCATAACAAACAGGAGAGAGCTTTGACAAGAATGGGAATCCCAGAGCACTTCATCATGCTCATGCTGACCCTGTACCTGGATAAGAGGCAGGCATGTGGACAGAACATGGGGGATCCTACCTGGTTTTAAATCAGGAAAGGTTGTCCTCTCTCACCATACTTATTCAATCTGTATGCTGAACAAATCAGAGAAGCTGACTTACAAGAAGAAGAATGTGGCATCGGGACTGGAGGCAGGCTGATTAACAACCTGTGATGTGCAGATGGCACAGCCTTGTTTGCTGAAAGTGAGGAAGTTGTGAGGCACTTGTTGATTAAGACCATGGATTGCAGCCTTCAGTATGGATTACAACTCAATGTAAAGAAGACCATAATCCTCACAACCGGACTAACAGGTTACATCATAATAAATGTAGAAAAGATTGAAGCTGTCAAGGGTGCTTTATGATGCAGCACAGATCAACTACACACTGCATTGGGTAAATCTGCTGCACAGTATCTCTTTAAAGTGTTGTTGAGCAAAATGTTACTTTGAGAACTAAGGTGTGCCTGACCCAAGCAATGGTATTTTTAGTCACTACATAAGCAACTGAAATTTGGACACTGAAAAGGAAGACTGAAGAAAAATCAATGCATTTGAATTATGGTTCTGGTGAAGAATACTAAAAGTACTATGCACTGCCCAAACAACAAACAAATCCGTCTTAGAAGAAGTATAGCCAGAATACTACTGTGATAGTCTGGGGACATTAGAGAAACACATCCACAGAAACTCATACGTATGAGAGTTGTTATATAAAAGGTAAGTGCACATCAAGAAAACATCCCAACCCAGTGCTGCCCAAGCCCACAAGTCCAACATTAACCCATATGTCCGACACCAATCCACAAAGTCCTCCTCCATCTCACAAAACACACACAATGATGCCGACTGCAGGAGGAAAGCCAAGTCAGTGAGCATGTAAGCATCTCAGCGCTGGCAGGGTTCTCCGCACGGCTGCTCCACTACCCAGGGCTGTATCGGAGTAGGTCCATGTGGCTTCTCCTTAGGGATGTCTTGCAGGAAGTGAGCTTTGCCAGCTGAAGCAGGAAACTGGCTAAGGCAGCTGCACCCTGGTCTGACCATCACAAAGCAAGAGACACGAGAACTAGAAAGGCGAGGCTCACTGAGCCATTTAGCCCTCTGCCCTTCAATTAACCCCACGTGTGTTTATCGGCCAGGTTGGCAAAATAAACTAACTACCTCAACTACTTAGACACAAACGTGGCGAAACTTCAACTCTTGTACTTCGGACATGTTATCAGAAGAGACCAGTCACTGGAAAAGAAGATCACGCGTGGTACAGGAGAGGGGCAGCGAAAAAGCAACAACCCCTCAACAAGATGGACTGACACAGCAGCTGCAACAAGAGCTCAACCATAACAATTGTGAGGCTGGTGCAGGACCATTCTATTCTACAACTACCTCGGTGGCACCTAGCAACATGATTTTGTAGCAATACTTTTGGACTTACTCCTGACTATGGTTAACTGACTGATCGAAAAGAATGTGGTATGGAAAACACAGAACCAGATAATCAGAGAAACCTCTAGTGTAAACTGTTCAATCTAAACTTTTCGGATATGGGTTAATTCGTGTGAGATTTTTTTTTTTTTGTCTAGACACTGAAATAAGAAAAATTCCATACCACATGGCCAACGTCTTTTTCTTTGAACTAAGTCTTTTTAGGGTTGTTGCCATATTTCAGGCAAGTTCTCTAAAACATTTGATCATTTTCCATTAGATTACAAGTGTCCAGTGAAATATTGTTTTAAGTTGTTTTAAGCTGAAGCATCACTAAAAAGTAGCAAAATAAAGGCTGAGCTTATCAGAGTGAATGTGTTTATTATAGCTCGTGCTGACATCTGCTGGTTCAGTTTTATCATCCTCACTAAAATCACTGATAGATTAAGAGTCTTAAATAGAAAGACCTGTAGCATATGAAACAGAATCCTGAGATTAATCAGGGAACTACTGACCCCCAAAACTAAATGAGAGCCTGTCAATAAACTACCACTCCCCACTGGTGACTGCCAGCCTTGTCGGGGTTATTATGACTCACCACCTACAATATGTACGAAATGTAAACCCTCTTCCCTAATATTTGAAATGTCATTGGAATTTCATCACCTAACTTTGAGATTAAAATTACTTTTTCTTTTTTTTAATCATTTTTTGGGGGGCTCATACAACGCTTGTCACAATCCATGCATACATCAATTGTGTAAAGCACATTTGTACATTCATTGCCCTCATCATTCTCAAAACATTTGCTCTCCACTCAAGCTCCTGGCATCAGCTCCTCATTTCTCCCCCTCCCTCCCTGGTCCCCCGTCCCTCATGAAGCCTTGATAATTTACAAATTATTATTTTGTCATATCTTACACTGTCCGATGTCTCTCTTGACCCACTTTTCTGTTGTTTGTCCCCCAGGGAAGAGGTTATATATAGATCCCTGTAATCAGTTCCCCCTTTCTACGCCACCCTCCCTCTACCCTCCCAGTATCCCCACTCTCACCACTAGTGCTGGAGGGATCATCTGTCCTGGATTCCCTGTGTCTCCAGTTCCTATCTGTACCAGTGTATATCCTCTGGTCTAGCCAGATTTGTAAGGTAGAATTGGGATCATAATAATGGGGGCGAGAAAGCATTTAGGAACTAGAGGAAAGTTATAATGTTTCATCGTTGCTACACTGCACCCTCACTGGCTCATCTCCTCCCCGAGACCCTTCCATTCAAATAGCAAAAGCCATGTAAAGAAGTGCAAGTCAATATAAGATGAAAATGTCAAAAAGTAGATATCATTAAAAATAACACACATTATATACACAATATGGAAGGGCGTAGTGCATTTACTAGAAATAAATTTCATATTCCACATTTTTAAAAATTTCCCTAAGGAAAGAAAGCTAAACAAGTTGTGTGTGTGTGTGTGTGTGTATGTATGTATATATATGTATATGTATGTATGTTATATAAGTGTATCTTTTTACTTGCTCTTATTTTCTATAACTTAGTGTGCTTGGAAAGAAAAAGATCCCACACTCTGACAGTGACAACCCCAAATGCAATTACAGAGCCCCCACATGAACTGTCTCCACTAAATGCCCTAGGTCCTTTGACCAAGGATAGGAATATTCTTGCCCCCAGACAGAGTGCATCAGAATGTGGATTACTGCAGATAGAGTTAAGGTAAAATTTAATATCTTATTGTGTGCTTTTCCTTTCAACACATCTGCAACATGCAGTTTTATTACATTCTGCTATCTTCTGAATCGAGATGCTCTTCTGCTATTTCACTTTGTTGTGGTTGCTGATTTGTTTTTGTTACTTGGTTTGGTTTTTTTATTTGCATGGCTCTGTTTATATGAAACTCAAGTAGACCGGATTTATAGTTTCTTAGGATTATGGCAGGGGAGGTTGGGGGAAATGGGGGATTAGTAATAATGGATACAAGAATCAATACAATGTTCTAAAATTGATTTGGGGTGAAGGCATAACTTTCTAATATAGTTGAACATTTAATTAGATAATACATTAATTGTTTGTCAGTAAAACTATTTTTAATTCCATACAGTTTATTAAGATGAAAGGATGAACCTGTTCAAGTCCAAGACAGACAAAAAGATATGTATAAGAGAGCAAACCCCTGCCTAAAAAAATTCTGAAATGTTATTTCTTGGGTAAATTATTTTTTATTCTCTCCATAAATACCCCCTAATCTGCTCCTTATAGCAAGCAGTTATCTAAATTCTAAATAAGAATTTTTCATAATATATTACTGTGGTAAATACTTAGGTAAAAGACCTCTTTAGAGTATTGAAAAGCAACACTGTTACTTTGAGGGCTGAGGAGCACCTGACCCATGCCATGGTATTTTTCAATTGCCTCACATGCATGTGAAAGTTGGACATTGAAAAAGAAGAGCCAAAGAAGAGTTGCTGCATTTGAATTGTGGTGCTAGAGAAGAATATTGAAAGTATCATGGACTGCTAAAAGCACAAACCGATCTGTACTAGAAAAAGTATGGCCAGCGTGCTCCTTAGAGGCAAGATTGGTGAGTCTTACATACTTTGGCACGTTGTCAGGAGAGACAAGTCCCTGGAGAAGGACATCATGCTGGGTAAAGTAGAGGGGCAGCTAAAAAAGAGGAGGCACTCCAGGAGATGAATTGACACCATGGTTGCAACAAGGGGCTCAAACACAGGACAGTTGTGAAGCTGACACAGGACCGGGCTACTTTGGGTCAGAACCAACTCAATGGCACCTAACAACATTTTGACCAAAATTCATCCTATATGCATATTAAAAATCAGTACTTCTAAACCCTGGGTGAATAGCAGGATCATTTGTGGAACTTTTTTTTTAAAGAGTGGCATAGGCCACCCCAACTTGAACTTTAGATTCTGATGGGAAAGTCTGGAGTGGGACCAAGTTTCTCTACTTCAAAAGAAATCAATGAAAAAGGACACGGAAGTTTGAAGCACAACTAGGTCCAAGAGCATACAGCATTTGGACTGAACAGGCAGTGGGGTCAGTCTGCTTTTACTGCTGCTCTGTGTGTCCAGGTGCAGCACTGCCCAGAGAGTCTTCAACTCAGGTACAGAACAGGAGACAAGCAGCTCATACTCACCTCTGTTCTGCATCCAAGTTAGAGCCAAACAAACATGAAAAATAATCACACAAACACAAAAGAGGAAGAAAACCAAACCCACTGTCATCAAGTCAATCCTAACTGGAATTTTTAATTCAAGACCTTTGGTGACTCAGGAGGGACATGACTGAGACCATTCCCCAACCTGTTATGCCCTGGGTACCATTGTAAGTCCACAGCTTGCCCAAGAAACCAACCCTTAAGATATGAGATGTTGTCACAGGACGCTGGAATATAGACACCTCATATACTGCCCATAATTCACTTGTACTTTCCTTCCTGATGACCTATCTCTGTTGAGCCCTTTGCCTCCAGGGAAAGTATCCCATCACAGCTAGCAAGTGATGGGTATGACCAGACCTGACCTGCCAAACATGCGCAGAAAGGACAGTGGCAAACTTCAAGTCACCCTAGAGCAAAAGTCATGAGAACAACAGCACCAGACCAACTCAGAAACATTTGCAATTGACAAGCACAATGAGCCACTTCTTGTCAAGTATCATAACCCCACCCCAATACATATTCAAGACCATTCCTGTGAAATCTGTTAACTATTCATAATCTCCTCAGTTTTCTTCCTGGTATAAACAGATAAAACCATAAACCCCCTTTTATTGGGAGCTTGCCTTGACAACGCTAGTTCCAGCTTGCTCCTTGCTTGATCAAACACAATAAAGCTCTCCCCTCTCCCTTCCCTCCAGTCTCTGTCTTTGGTTCTCAGCCACACAGAGGGAGATCTGGAGAAGTCCTGAATCCTCCCTGGAGGATTTTTGTCATTGGGAATATTGCTATTATTATGTTACAATACTTTGATAGATGAAGAACAAAGGAAAATAGGAAAGGATCACAACTGCCTCTCTCAGACACACACAGATGCCTCAACTAAATGTCTCTCCTTAAAAAAAAAAAACCCTTCACCCCTTAGTTTCAAATCTATACATAATCTGGTTTACTCCGCACATGCAATGCTTTGAATAGATATTCTACACAGCATGAATAATATCAGAATTTTATAAGACGGGTACAAAGAAAAAAGGATTTTTTTTCAAAGCTATGTATTTAATTTTTTTAAAAACAACCTTGTCACCTTCAAAGTATTCTCCATTACACTTAATACATTTGTCAAATCTGTGATTCCATTCTTGGAAACATTTTTCAAACTCATCTGTTTGGATGGCTGACAGCACCTCATTCCTCACCAAATCCTTTCATGTTCCTCTTGATTTGCAGAAACAAAAAGAAGTTGCGCAGAGTGAAGTCAGGTGAGTAAAGTGCATGGGGCAAGAGGCGCATGCTTTTTTTTTTTTTTTTTGGCTAAAAACTAGTACACTGAGATGGCTGAGTGAGCAGGTGCATTGTTGTGCTGACAAAACCAGTCCCCTGCCTGATACAAATCAGACCTTTTTTGTCGAACACTGTCACACTATCTTTTCAGAACCTCTAAATAGAAAGCTTGATCAACAGTCTGACCTGGTGCACAAATTTTTTCAACATTTTCATCCGTTCAGGAAGTTGACAGATGGTCCCAATCAAGGTTTGTCATCGATTGACATTTCACATTTTTTGAATCGAGAAAACTACTCATCCACTTGAGTTTTTCCCATAGAGCTATCTTTGTAAGTTGTGTTCAACATCACAACAGTTCCTGCGACATATTTCCAGAGCAGGAAACAAACTTTCACAGCTGCAATACTGTTCTCTTAAATTAGCCATCACAAAACAAGGTACTAGCAAAACTGCTTTTACAAAAAAAAATTCACTGTGACCAGAGAGAACCTTCTCAGGCAACACAACCAGGTGCACTAACTCAGAGCAAGTTGCTTGAAACTTGCCTAATGGGAACAATGTCTACTATAAAAGGTCTGCCCAGAGAGCTTTTTTCAACTTTTTTTTTGGGGGGGTGGGGGGGTGGGGATACCCCCTCATATAGGTTCTAAGCTACTAATCACACCCATGTGTCAGTTTGTGGTACTATGGTGGTTTGCATGCTACTATGATGCTGGAAGCTACAGCTGTGGTATTTCAAGGTCATCCATGAGGGATAGTTTTCAGCAGAGCTTCCCTACTAAAACAGACTAAGAAGAATAACCTGGCTATCTAGGTTTGAAAACTATGAAAACAGAATATAGTCTAGAGTAGTTGTGAAGAAGAGTCCCCTCTGTTGGAAGGCACTCAAAATACACATTGGCTACACCAATAAACTTGAGCACACAAGCAACTGTGCAGATGGAGGAGAACAGGCAATGTTTCCTTCTTTTGTATGGGGTAACACTGAGTCAGAGCCAACTCAACAACTGAATCTTAATATTTACCACTTTAGAGGCCAGACCATATAAGTGGGACATTCATTCAGAGTCCATTTATTCTCTATTAAGATGAAAACTTTTCATTCCCTTCTTCCATTTAAAACTTTTAAAAATTCAAGTGTCATCACTTCAACTGACCAGAGTCAAGAGGTGAAGCCCTAAGTGAACATGAACTATAATTATCAGATATTCCATATCAAATCATAGAACTTCAGAATTGAGTCTATTTCAACCATCTTCAACTTTATTTACAATACATTCTAAACATAAAGAGTAACAAACTCTAGAAATTATCAGTCGTAGGAAAGATTGGTTTAACCTGTGAGAAATTACATAAAAATTTCATATTAATATTTTTAAAGCATCTATAATCCAAATTTGTCCATTGTAGCCACACACACAAAGAAGTTGCAAGGAGGCTTCTTCCCCATGCATTTGTTTCTGCTTACTCTTAAACTTTCCCCTGCCAAGCAGGGAAGCATTGTGGAAAAGCAGCAACACTAGCCCTGCCAGAACAATGACTTCTGGTCACTCTCGGCAGTGGAACAGGAAGGACACAGAAGTGCACTACAGCCTTCTTGTCAGTCTGAGCACACAGCATCTCACAGGTAACACAGTCATTTGCTTCCACTCCCAAAATAACATTTCACAAGTACCGAGTCTCCGCACTGAATTTCAGGCCAAGTTACTGAATGACTGGCAAGAGAAAGTGCTGAAGTCAAGGGAAACAACATCAAATCAGGCCCTTTACCATAATCCAGAAGAAAATGAGACTGAGTCACATGTTTTAATTTTCATATTCCCTGCAACAGCATTAAAGAGTCAATATGATGATTGATGCTGGTGAATATTTAAATCCTAAAGCAGTAAGTACAACGACTGTGGAACTCCCGTGCTGCTTCACCACATCTGAGTTATTTCTGGTTTGGAAATAGCCGTGGTTGAAGTACCTCTGACTTTTTAGGTACAGCCAAGAAGAGTCAGCAGACTAGATGTCCTGAGGTGAATGATTGGAAAGGCCATCCTCAAGACATGAAACTTAAGCTTAGTGCTAAATCCAAACTACAGCGTTCTTTGTGATTGCCACACAGCTTAGTAAAGGTCTTTGTTGAACAAAAGACTCCCGGATTGCTGATATCTTCCAACCGGATTTACATCTCAAGTCAACTTCAATAAATACAGCTTCAATGTCACCACCAACTGCTTCTTGCTGATAGTCACCATGTTGGAAGACACACCTCTCCCCTTGTACCACTGCTTCTTCGACACTCAGACCTCTCTGGAGGAGAAGCCCTGGGTGTCTCTCTCAGGGTTACCTATATTCTCTCTGGTGAGGTTCTGAAAGGAAAGAAAATTAGAGTGATGGGAAGGGGAACAGAAAAGCATCTTTAGAAATCACGTGAGGACTAAGAAAATATAAGGTAGATTTTTTTAAGTTCCAGCTAGCTAACTCTCCTTAGCCTTTCAATGGCAGATTCTATAAAAAGCAGTGAAATCACTTCAGTGTGATCACCTAAAAGAGTTGGTAAGCCTTTCAACAAAAAGTCAGATAGTAAATATTATAGCGTCTACAGGCCATAGGGTCTCTGTTGCAACTAATCAACTCTGTAGTGACAAAGCAGCCACAAGTAATACAGAAAGAAACAGGAGTAGGGGTGGCTGTGTCCCAATAAAGCTTTATTTACAAAAGCAGGCAGCAGACCACATTGACCCAAAGGCTGTACCTTTTGTCGACTCTTGATGTGAAGGAATATTTGTCAAATTTTGGCTGAACGAAAATAAGGGACTTGAGAAATATATATATTTAGGTTCCTTTTTATCTGAAACTCTACTAAACTGGGAGTGTCTCCATTTCTATACCATGACATCAAGGGTTCATTATAATATGTAATAAAAAGGCAGTAGAATTTTTTGAAAACCCCTCGTATATACTCCTAGTTTTCAAATGAAATTCATAAGATGAGGAGATGAGATGGCACAGAATACAGTCTTAGCCAAAACACACTCTATTAAGAATGAAATATTGTATGGCTATCCTAACTACTTTACACATTTTGAAATAAACTATATAGCAAAATTCTAGTGAAATCTCTTCATTTATACATCTGCCTTCTCTTCTTGAAAACTGGGAATATACGTGCGGGGCTTTAAAAAATCATTATCTTTTCATTTTATTTTCCCATGTACTGTTGAAGCCTCCTCATAGAAATGGGCAAGCTTCCAGTTTAGTGGAAATGGATTTCGGATTAAAATGGCAAATAAATGAATCAGAGCCACCTCAATGGCACTTCACAACCACACTGATGGAGCAGGAAATGGAAGGACAACAACAAGGAATCCGTTTTTCAAAGAAAGAGGGGGAGGGGAAGAGTAAAGGACAGATAAGACAATGGCAGGCTTGAATTCAAAGAGATCAGTACACACATGGAATGTAGATGAATAAAAGTTCTAATTATTAAAACAATTCTAAGACTAGAATTTTTGCAATTTTTGTAGTGCTGGTAAGACATGTCATAAATATTGACACAAAAGATTTTTTTTTTTAATGATGAAAAAATATTTATGTGGATAATATCCCAAAGAAGGCTGGTAGGTTTATATTAGACAGAGTAGCTATTACAGATAAAATATATTAACGATGATAATTTCATTTCCAAAAGGGACATTTCAACAAGCTAGAACAATCCTACATTTGCATTATATAGCCCAAACATAGAAAACTCAAGCTGTGCAGGCAGTACCAGGTGATGACCATCAGGCTTACAGACATAACTCAATACTTACCCTTAAACATTAAGTAAATTTCTCACTTTAAAATGATTGTAAGAATCAAATTCCTCGTCAACAACTTCATCATAACCACCTTCATATTGCTGCATGTGCAGTTTTTAAATCCCTGAAAAGGCTTCAGGCGTTTTCGTACATTGACTCACTCATTGTCCCTGGGTCCATTTGGAGTCATAGCAACCCTATAGGACAGAGTGGAACTGCCTCTTTGGTTTCCAAGGCTGTCTCTACCTTTTGGTTAGCAGCCCAACGCATAACTCACTACACCCTCCGGCATTCCTCTCCATCCTTGCACTAAAACAATCAAAAACAACAACTCCTCGTTCCTATCGAGTTGATTCTGACTCATAGCAACACTACAGAATAGGGCAGAACTGTCCCTGAGTTTCCCAAACTGTACATCTTTATGGGAGTAGTAAGCCTCACCTTTGTCCCGCAGAGTGGCTGGTGAGTTTGAACTGACCTTTCGGTTAACAGCCCAATGAATAATCCACCAGGAGTCCTCAAACTTTTAAAACAGGTGGCCAGTTCACTGTCCCTCAGACTATAGTTTTAAAAAAACTATGAACAAATTCCTATGCACACTGCACATATCTTATTTTGAAATAAAAAACAAATGGGGCAAAAACACCCAGCGGCCTGGATAAATATGCTCAGCAGGCTGCAGTTTGAGAATCCCTGCACTAGACCATCAGGGCTCCTTCTACACTAAAGTAGGGCTACATTAGAACCACACACACCTGTTTCCTCTCACCTACAAATCCCACTTAAAGACCTAAGGGCACAGATAGAAATGGATGGTGGTCTTAGCCTGGGCAATGACTGTAGGACTAAAATAAGACAAGGACTATTTTCACAATCAAGAGTGAGTTTTAAAACAGTTCTCTTGGTAGCAAACTGATTGTTCACACCAAGGCCCTCGCTAAGAAGCTGCAAGCAGTGACTAGTCAGCAATAGGGTACAAAGGTCCAGACTCTTGCATCAATGTAGAATAATCCTGAAGGGTTATTCTAGCACCAGAATTCCCGACAGAATGGGCTAGATACTTTGTTATAACCGCACTGCAGTTCAGCTTCTCCTTCGGCTCAGAACCAAATGTTCTCAAAAGCATGACATGATAAAATCCATGCACGCAGATCTTCACTCAGAATCTACATCCTGGGGAATCCAGTCGGTGACAGTTGTTCTCATAAGTGGCCTTGATTTTAATTGGTGGGGGAGCACTGGGTATTTTTCCCCTCCTGAAAAGAAGTCAGTAGGTCAAATAAGTTTGGGAATCTGATGCAGAACAAATGGAAATCTCACGCACTGCCGGTAGAAATACTGGGACAGCAAGGTCCCTCAAACTCACTGCCATATAGTAAATTCTGGTCTATCAATTCCCCTCTTCGAAATATACTCCGAAGAAAGGTACAGATGTGCATATATCCAGGGGAGCAATGATTGTCACAATGAAATGTTATATCACTTTTCCAAGCCCCCTACCCTCTAAGCACAACAGCCTAAGACTACTTTCTCTATTGGTTCCACAGTCTGGAGTTTTTCACACCCACAGAGATAGAATAAATGTGAAATGCTAAGTTCAGTGTTGACCCTTGTTACTGTTTGGTACCTTAAAATATTTTTTAAATATAAAAATGATACCAAGAGAGAAATCAAGGAAAGTAGCAGCAAAGGCACCAAATAAAAGCCGATTATACTCATGACTGCCTCTTTACCAATTATCTAACAGAAAACATCACAATATTCTTCCATTGCTTTAGAAAAACCAAGAGTAAGAGGATTCTAAAACAGTCTACCATTGGAAACGTGATGGTTAATTTTCTGTGTGGACTTGCTAGTGGTCTGTCAAGATGTTGGGCTGGTTGCTGCTCTACAAGGTAATGTAAAATACCAAACCCATGCTGTCCTATCAGTTCTGCCTCATAGTGACCCTACTATTGAAGCAGACATCTTTCTCCCATGAAGCAGCTAGTGGTTTTGAAACATCAACCTTTAAGTTAAGTGTCAAGTGTTTAATCACTGCACTACAGAGACTCCTAATGCAAGATAATGATCCTCACAGTGTGACCTGATATGATCAGCCAATCCATTAAAGGGGAAGTTTCCTTAGGGGGTGGGGGATAGGGGGTGGGATGCCTCCGGGAATATAAATGGTTGATCTCCCTCAAACCTACATTCTTCTTATCACTGACCTCCAGCTCCTAGGGTACAAACTTGCAGAAGGCTCCAGCCTGTCACTTGATGTGCAGGTTTTGGATGAGTCAGCCCCTGCAACCCTGTGAGCCAACAGAGGTATTTAGCGTGACCTACAGAGGTGGGCTTGTCATTTTCCTGAACTAAAAGTATATACATTTCTAGTAAAACACAATCAATTTCTAAATTTATAATTCTGTGAATTTTTCAAACTACATAAACAGACTTACACCTAAAGCAACATACATGTAATAAAGTCTCATTTTGTTTGTCTTGAGTCATCTGAAATCATTAAAATAAATAATTACTGGCAAAAACAAAAATATCTGTCACACTGCCAGTTTGGCTTGGTTGGTTTGTTTTGCAAGAAAATGTCAGGGGTATAGATTTAGGAAGGTAGAGGCATGATGAGACTTAGAAGTCTCTAAGAGACAGTTATATTTGTTGCAACTGACTAAAAACTGGCAACCTATTCCCAGATGACTATACTAAAGTGGACTAAATAAATGACAAGTTTTCACAATGGATTTCAATGACAATACTAATAGTGTTAAGAAAAGGGGTGGGGTGGGGAGAAATACCTCCGGATATTTTTGATACATCTTCAGGAGCAGAAAACTTACTAAAGTAATATTTTCATCAAATCATTTTCATTGACTGCATTTCAAGTAAAATGCAAGCATTTTTGGACATGAAAAAAATTTAGAGTATAGGAAATAATAGCTCATGGTGTTGCATTCTTAGATTAATGTATTTGCTATAGCAACACAAATTAATTAGCCTGAAAATAATCATCTTTCTTGCTTTATTTTTAAGGCATTGAAATATAAAGGTAAGGTTATTTTTAAAATACTTTACTATTCCAATTCCTCATTCAAATCTAACAATTTCTTGAGCTCCATTAAATGTCATTTTAATTCACTGTCATTACAGTTCATAATTTTGAAAGCATTCACCATCTGAGCTTAGTTGCTATTCGGAGTTTAATGCTAAAAATAACACAGCACCAGAAGGAATGAATAAAATAATTTTAAGCTGTTGGTCCCAAAAGAACAAATATTTTGAAAACATATTTTGAAGTCTAAAATGTGCCTTCATTGGAAAAGCCTGTAAAATTAATCTTGAATGTTCAAGGAGGCATGTAAGTGGGTCATGAGATATTTGTTCCCAGACTGAAAATCGGTTTACAAATTGTTCCTTGGAAAGAATTTTCAACCAAAAGTTATAAATACCAAAAGGAGGATTCATAATGGAAAGTCTGACCCAACATCAGCCTGACCACTGTAATATTTTACTACTGTTCATTCTACCTGAATTTGAATGAATCCTTAGTTCTTTTAACTTGAAAAATATAAATACCACCTATTTTCCCCCTCACTTACATTTAAATATAACTTCCATCCAAACTTACTGCCATAGAGTCAACTCAAACTTATAGCGATCCTGGAAGTCAGCAGAGAACTGCCCCTGTGGGTTTCTGAGGCTGTGACGGTTGACGGAAGTAGAAAACCTCATCTTCCTCCCTCGAAGCAGCTGGTGGTTTTGAACTTCATACCTTGCAGCACATATCTACTACTCCACCAGGGCTAAGCTAGTTCATATAATTAGGGATTTTCTTACAGAAAAATTCATCAAGAATAAGAAAACTTCTAAATACCCATATTTCAATAGACACTTTTTCTATTCTTATGTGACCCTAAAACCATATAATTCCGACTTAACATAATCAACATATGCAAAAGTCACATTTGAACTGAACTAAATTTTAATACTGATGTATTTCCTAAGCAAATTGTTCATTTTGGGCTTTGAAAGAAGCCTCAGGAGATGAATAATTCAGCTGGCAGATATCTAGAGTCTACAAATCAATTTAACGTGGTCCAAAGTAATAAAAGAAAACATGACGTCAACAACAGACAAGGGTCTAAGGTCTGGCTCCACCCACATTTAGCAACCAGCCATGTGCCACAGAACCTCTCCAAACACAAGCACTCATTTTCATTACACACACACACACACACACACACAAAACCTAATGCACGAAGAAAAAAATCTTCCCTGACCAACTACTTCATATAATCCTGACTCAATGACATCTATTACGAAAGTATTCTCTTAATTTCTGAAAGCAGAACTCAAAGACAGTATACTATTCCAAACCAACGGCCCATAGTTTAGAAAGCTGTAATTTTCTTTCTTTTTGGCTTCCCCACTGCTATTTATTTTTGTAATCATTTATTGGGGGTTCATACAACTCTTTTTTTTTATTAATTTCAATTTTATTTATCCATGGATACATACAATTAACCATCATCATTTGAAGGATATGTTTCCATTATTTAGATAGTAAGCAAAAACAAACCAAAAAAAGGGCAGGAAGTTTGTTCCACAACATATGTCCTAAAGGGGAGAGGGTCCCAGGACAGACAGGTAAGGAAGCTCAAGAGGGTCCCTGCTCAGCAGCCTCCAGTCAGGAAAGAGGCAGAACACACCCTGCAATTTGTGACTTGAAAGATAACTTCCAGAGTAAAAATATCTTTTACAAAAAGAGGTAGTAGGGAACGATGAGCCTCAATGTCACAGTTTAATAGTTTAATTCTGTATAAAACAACCCTTCTTAACCCTCCCCCCAAAGTTTTTTTTTCCTTTAAGACTTTTTTTTTTTCCTTTAAGACTTTTTAAAAGCCATTCTCTAAGATATGCTTACTGAAAAGTACCTCAAGCCAATGTCTTCTCCGTTATCTATCACCCTGAGTGACATCCACCTGGATGCTCCCGAACAGTTTTCTACACTCGGCACTGCCAACAAGCAGCTCTAGAACAGAACTCTTCATCCACGTCATCGAGGGGCCACACAAAACAAGCCGGCTATACTCATCCTCACAAATATACTTGGGAAAGGCTATATTCAAATTATAAAGACAATAACCTTCCAGCCCATGATTTTCCTTAATGACCAAATTCTAAACTAAAAAACAATGGAGGTTTTCAGACAAATGGGGGGTGCAGCCACATCTCAAGGCACAGTCATTCAGACTTCTCATTCGGTATGGGAAAGCTTTATTTCTCCCCTCTGTTTTGCAGAATAATTGAGGTTACCGCCCTGGGCACGATTCACAGAGCAAGACCACAGATAAAAGTGACATGGAAACACAGGCAATGAAGAAAACTTCTAAAAATAAATATCCCCTAGTATCCAATATTATGCCCACAACAATGGAAATGATCGCCAACCCTAAATTCTGGATGGACTGCATGAAGCTATATGCAGTCCCCAGCTGATGTTCAGGAACTACATATGCCACTATTGGCCACAATGCACAGGTAAGCAATGAATAGAAGACTCCCAGAAGACACATAGCAATCCAGGGGTTCCACAGCGTAAAGGCCAGCATCATGTGGGAAACGAGAGTGACCGCCACTGCACACAGGACCCAGATGATGTTCCTTCCTGTTCTATCTATCAGCAAGCCAAACACTGGAGACAGGGGAGCAGATATGATATATACCACACTGTTAACTGCACTTGCTGCCTGGGAGGAAAATTTGAATTTCTCCATA
>NW_022111324.1:42375952-42378321 GCF_000313985.2 Echinops telfairi | reverse complement strand
TACTGTACAACATATTTGTGTTGTTAAATGCCCAAGGGGCATTTTCTCAATAGAATGACCTGCTGTGGAGAGTTGACAGTGGGACAAGTACCTCCCTCCCAAGTTACACAGTAAAAACAATATTGAATTATCGAAGAAAATGATATCACAAGCATGATTAAAGAATAAAATCCCACCACATGGCCAGAGAAAAAGGCTAATGAATTGTAGGCATAGGGTGCATTCTTGCCCGTTGAATTCAGTAGTTTCCCCTGTAGCTCTAGCTGCTCCTGGTGCTGTGCCTGTAACTACATCAACTGCACAAACTGATGACACTGGTATGCCATTTTGGAAACTCTCCGTGACTCTCTCGCAATCTCTTTGGTCCAGAAGATCAAGATCTGTTTACATTCACCTGGCTGCAGGTTTCAAAATTGGTTTACTGTAATGCCACAAGGGTACTTTAATTCTCTTACTATTTCAGTGATGCAAAGATACTGAACAAACCCCTCTCAAGGGATGACTGAGTTCCACTACATTATGCTGATAGGCTCCCAAAAAACAGGTGGTAGTGGTTTGGGAAAAAATGATGATTCACATAAAAGCCAGGTAAAGCTCATTAATTTGATAAGACACGGGCACTAGTCATCCATGTCAAATTCCTGGGAATAATGAGAAGTGCCCCAGTAGAGTGAAGGAAAAGTTCTACAACATCAAACCTCTGGCTACACAAAAAGGGCACTTTGGCACCTGACTGGACTTTTTGATTATTATTATTAGAAGAAAAAAATGTGTGTCTTGGTTCTGCATTTTGCTAAACACACGAGTTGACTAAATAATCTGCCAAACATAGGTAGGGCCGGATACCCTGCAGGATGGAAAGCAGTGCGAAAGGTGTCACAAACGCCCTACCTTTAGATCCTAAAACAAAACAAACTTCACTGAACTACAGGTTTCTGCCACTCATAACCACACTGGCTACGCCTCTGGCAAAGATAACCTCTACCTGGAAGTGCCCCTGGGGTTCTGGGCCATCCATCAGCTCCCTGGGGCATTTGCCAGTGATTACTGTCTTAGTTTAGCTTCTGCTGCTCTGGCAAAAGAACCACAAGTGGGTGGCTTGAGAAGAAGCTTCTTTTCAGAGTTCAACAGACTAGAAACACGAATTCAGGGCAGCGCCTCTAGGGGAAGTCTTTCTCTGGGTGTTGGCTCTAGGAAAAGGTGCTTGCTTCTTCTTTCCTTTTCCTTGGTGATCTTAATGTGGTCTGGCATCTAGCTTTTCGTTTTCTGCTTGCCTCTCTGTGGCTAATCTACTCTTTCTATAGTTCAAAGGTGATTGGCTTAAGACAGCTGTAAATTCTCATTAACATAACAAAGAAACCCCTGTTCTCAAATGAGAGAGAAATCACTCATATTAGGGGTTAGGATTTACAAAACAGATTTTGGGGGGACACAATTCAATCCATAAATTCATCTAAGAAACTACTGGTCAACTTTTTGACACAAAGATATCTAAATCACAATAAAAAGTGTTTAAAGGGGACTTCCGGGAAGATGGTGATGGAACAATACACACCAGAGGGACTCCGCAGAATTCAGCCCAGGAGAGTTGCTTAGTGGAAAATTCAACACTGCTGGACCACAGGGGGGAGCATAAAGATAAGTAGGCACAGACCCACAAGGTTTTGAGGGAATGGGGGCTTTTGACTCACCACAGTGGAGGCCGGCTGGGGCCTGACCTAAGGCCCACCACTATCGCTGCCGGAGCCGGGACCATTTGTAACCTGTGAGGGCACTTAATCTCAACAGAGCCAGTTTGCCACTGCCTGCCTCGGGGCAGGGACTAAACCCTTGCAGCCCCATGGGCAGGGATAGGAGTTCAGTTACGTTGTTACTTTTGTTTCCCTCTCTACTCTATATACCTGCACAATCTCAGGGGCCTTACTTTTTAATTATTTTTTCTCCTCTCTGTCTCTTACCTGTTCTCTCACACTCCACTGCTGACCTCCAGACCACTCCCCTTAGCCTAGAGCATTTACGCCACACCCAGCTAGGTTAGCTCCCCCTGTGCAGCTAGCCTGAGGCTAGGAAAAGCCCTGCCACCCTCCACCAGGGGAGACTCTGCCCAACTTCTTACTGGGGAATTCCTGCCTGTGTGCCTGGGGGCCTAAGGCAGCTCAGCCAACACTCAAACATTTCAAGCTGCTGCAGGAACCTCTGCCCAACCTCTACAACACCAAAGCAGGCAACCCACCATCCTTCTGGGATACTCCCCTGAGAAGGGAACCACAGGAAGATAAAGTGGTAGGTTAATTCCATAATGAAATTAGCTGTAAGCAGTTCGAAGAAGCATGCCTACAAGTCTCCCAGAGAGAGCCAGTGCTCTTCGA
>NW_022111324.1:42373953-42375107 GCF_000313985.2 Echinops telfairi | reverse complement strand
AGTAACATATTCCAAAAATTGAAGGAAAACAACGCAAACCCAAGAATACTCTACCCAGCCAAATTATCGATCAAGATAGATGGAGAAATAAGAGTCCTCTCAGACAAGGAAAAACTCAAACAATATGTTAGAAGAAATCCAGCCGTACAAAAGATCCTTGCCGACCCAATATGGGCAGAAGAAAAACACTCACGAAGCATAAATAAGTGACCGCCACATAGATCAACCTCACCCAGAGGGGAACAAAGAGAAAACAGACCCCAAGATAGCATTGGCTTAAGGATGGAAAGAAGTGAAAAACGATACACACAAACATGCATGCACAACAAACTAATGAAAACGGAAGGCAGGAAAACACCCAACACAAAAGGTATAAGATGACATCACAGTCTGCAGATGGAGATAATAATCCTGAATATCAATGGCCTTAACTCAGGCATTAAAAGACTGAGACTAGCAGACTGGCTTAGAAAACACAACCCATCAATCTGATGCCTGCATGAGACACATCTAAAGACTACAGACAAGAACAGGCTGAGAATCAAAGGCTAGAGAGAGGCATACCAAGCAAACAGCAATTCAAAAAAAGCAGGGGTTGAGATCCTAATCTCGGATAAAATTGACCTCAAAGTGCAAACCATAAAAAGAGATAAGGTGGGACAATATATAATGCTCAAGGGAATGGTAGACAAAGAACCACGAAGCATTGTAATCATATATTCCCCGAATGAGAGACAAGCTGAATCCGTCAATCAAACACTCCAAAAGATGATAAAAAAAATCATAGCCTCAACAATTATACTGGGTGACTTGAATACACTGTTCTCTGAGAAAGATAGATCACAGGAAGACAAACACAACAAGAAGGCTACAGATCTAAACACTACAATTAGACAATTTGACCTGATAGATATTTTCAGAGCTTTTCATCCAAATACCAAAAAAATCACATTCTTTCAAGCCCGCATGGCACATATTCAAAGATATACCACATGGTGGGTCATAAGGCAAATCTACATAAATTTAAGCACATGGATATACAGACCTTGCTCTCTGACCACTGTGCCATAAGACGGGAAATCAACAAAAGGAAGACGAAGTAAACAAGAGCAAACAATTGGAGGATGAATAACTGTCTACTGCAAAAGGAGTGT
>NW_022111324.1:42370940-42371987 GCF_000313985.2 Echinops telfairi | reverse complement strand
AAATCATCAGCATACAGACAACTGATCTTTGATAAGGGCCCCAAAAATATCAAATGGGAAGCAGATGCCCTCTTTAACAAGTGGTGCTGGAAAAAATGGATATTTACCTGCAGAAAAATGAAGCAAAGTCGTTATCTCACTCCATGCACAAGAATAAACTCAAGGGGAATCACAGACCTTGAAGTTAAACCCCAAACTATTAAGGCCATCAATGAGGGAACTGGGACCAACTTGAGAACTCTTGCACAGGGAATACATAGGCTATCAGAAATAGTGAAGGACACGAACACAGAGGAGGCACAAATTGACAAATGGGATATACTGAAGATAACACACCTGTGTACATTGAAATAATTCACCAAGAGAGTAATAAGAGAGTCCACAGACCGGGAAACCATCTTTAGCAATGACACATCAGACAAAGGTCTTATTACTATAATCTACAATACTCTGCTAGCTTGCAAAAGGAAAAAAACTAATTGCCCACTGAGGAGGTGGGCAAAGGACCTGACTAAAAGTTTCACAGGGCCAGAAATCCGAATGGCCAACAAACATAAGAGAAAATGTTCCTGATCTTTAGCCATAAGGAAATGCAAATTAAAACAACAACAATTAAAACCGAACACCCTCAAAGATAGCCCAATTCAAAAAATCAGAAAGCAACAAGTCTTGAAGGATTGTGAGGAGACAGACGCTCTTATCCACTGCTCATGGACCTGTACAGTATGTACAGCCACTATGGAAATTGATCTGGCGATATCTAAAACAGATGGAAATCAAGTTACCATATGACCCAGGAATCCCCCTACTGGGCATATACCAAGAAGAGGCAAGAAACAAACCCAGGCCAGACATCTGTGCTCCAGTGTTCATTGCGGCTTCACAATTGCAAGGAGTTGGAAACAACCCAAATTTCCATCGACTGACAAGTGGATTAAAAAGCTGTGGTACAAACATACGAAGGAGTACACATCGCTTAAAAGCAGTGATGAACATATGAAGCACATCGCTGCATGAGAAGAACTGAAGGAAATCATGATAAGCAAA
>NW_022111324.1:42322145-42367896 GCF_000313985.2 Echinops telfairi | reverse complement strand
TTAACTAGCTTAATAGACATTTTAATCATGAGGGGTTTTTTGTGAGTTGTGTGTACTGCAATGGATAATGGAAACCAGAGAGGTAAAATAGAGAACACTGATTTAGACTATACACCTAATGCCATCAGCGTTGATCCCCCCGCCCCCGCTTAGAGTTGCTCTTCAATGTGGAACTCCTCCCACTCCCCACAAGGGGCTTCAACTTCCCACTCCCCTCCACCTCTTAAGTATACAAATACAATCTTGTTTCAAACTGATGGGACACTAATTCATGTGTTTCTCCTGAGGAGCCTTGCTTAGGCCATGCATGGTAGTCAAAGCTGCAACTAGTCTATGGTACTGCTCAGGTGCTTTAAACAAAATGATGTAATAACAGTGAATCAAATTTCAAACTAAATTCCATACTGGAATGTCCTGTGGCCCTTGGAATTCTAGGTTTATATGTGGGAAAAGTACTACAATGAGACCTAAGGATTGCTTTGGGGCCACCTATTGCCCCCATGTAATTACTGATATGCATCACCCCTTGGACTATTGTACTCTTTGTTGGGCTACACCACTGCTGACCATAACAAGTTCAGTATATCAAATCCCCCAGTCATTCATTGAGGGAAAGACAGTTTTGTGCTTCTGTAAAGATTTACAGGCTTAGAAACTCAGAAGGGCAGTTCTAACCTCTCCTATAGGGTCACCGTGAGTCAGAATCGACTCCATGACAGTGAGTTTGGATTTGGTTGGTTGGTTGGTTGGTTGGTTGGTTGGTTGGTTGGTTGGTTGGTTGGTTGGTTGGTTGGTTTTCTTCATCCCAGGGAATCTACAGAAGATTTCTGGTTCCATACAAGTACTGTTCCTTGGCACCAGAGTTCATGCCCTAGGGACAATGGTGAGAATCCTGTCCTTAGTTTTAGTTATTGTAGTCAGTGACACTATAAGTTCTAGAAGATCAGTATAAATTCCCTTGCACAAGTCATAATGAATAGCATACTGGCCTCAAACTTCATCACAGCTGAAGGACATTATGTATTAATTGAAACCATCCATCCGGTGGCACAATCCACATCCATCACAAGAAAGGCAGCCAATGATTATCTGAAATCAAACCCAGAGACCTCTGGGACTTTATTCAGTTGGCTGAGTCCCAAGGCCTAGGCACCTAACTAAGAGGAATAATGCACCTTGACTTCATCCTGTTGATCACAGTCCTATCAGAATTCTACGTGAGAAACTGAATGGATTGCATTTCGGCCCCTTATAGGACACCCACCCCAACTTGCTGATCGGGTGGCACACATGGGGCAAGTAGCAGGAGCACAGGCACCACTGTTGGTTTTCTCTTTGCTATGTTGTACTACACTTGCTAGCTCTGATCACAAGCCTCAGTGTCTACATTTAGCACCCAGGCAGCTGTCGCAAGCCAATGTCTCCCATAGAGTCTCAGTACTCCTTGCCATAAGACTGGGCTTCTTCTAAATAGCACCTATTCTTTATAAAGTACTGTGGCCACTCAAACCCTTTGCAGAAAACCTTAAAGGTAAGGGGAAGTTCAGCATATCACAATATTTATTTAGTTTTATGGATTTCAGATTCGGTTTTAATAATCAATATGCCATGAGACCACCTGATTCATTACTAGAAAAGAAAAATGAATAACCAGAAGATAGTATTTCAATCGTTGCGGAAATAATTTCAATGCATCCTTTCATAAATAAGGAAGATCTCCACTAATAGTTTCAATGTTCTAAATATAGTTACCATAAGTTTAAATAAAATGACTATTAGAAAAGTGATCTGATAACATAAATCTTCCAGCTAGTTAAGGGAATATGGCATAAATTATCTCTTTCCTGCATTCCATTGCCCCTTTGAGATAAGGTTATCTTCAACAGCCAAGTTCCTGTGAACATGTTTTAACAAAGAGGATGATTTATAGTTTCATTTCCAATACTTCAGTCTGCGCCTACTGGTACAGCCTCAGGAAATTGAAATAAAAAATGACAACTAACCTGGAAGATGACCAGCAGCCAAACTGAACAAGTGCGATCTTTTAATAAAATGTAGTGTTTCGTGTGTGTGTGTGTGTGTGTGTGTGTGCACACGCGCGAGCGCGCACGCGCGCGTGTGTAAAAGCACACCCTATTGAAACAAGACTGCTTTTCTCCTCTCTCTGGTTCATTTCACTGGACGTTCTTCCCGCATCTATCATACACCTGTAAAAACAAAACTCAGACTATGCAAACAGGTATCAGTTTCCTGATTGCACGCAACAGCTGTTTTCTAAGGCTGCTGATCCTGACAATTTGCAGCTGGCATGACCATGTTCGTCTCAATTTTAAGGAAAATACAAGAAACCATACAAAGGAAGGGGTCTGAAAAAAGTTCATGGAAATTTTTCATTATCTATTTGCTTCATTTTTTCCATGAACATTCTGAAGTGCCCTCCTCTGAGTTAATTTCTGTCTCCACGTGTTCCTCACACGCATGTGTTCTACTCACTGCAGCAACAACGGAAGGAAGCTCCGCTAGGCCGAGTTTGTGTAGTATGCAGCCCATCACCACCACCCCAGCCCCCACACTAGGCAAGCATTAAGCGACTCCCTCTCAGTCAGTGCACCCATGGGGAGGGCTTTCTCCGGTCACAGGGAATTTTTTCATAAAAGCAATTTCACTGGAACCTTGTGTTTGTTTTTTTTTTTTGTGGTGGCCAATTTAAGAAAACAGCATGCAGCTGTGAAATTTTGTTTCCTGCTCGGGAAAAATGCCGCAGAAACTGTTGTGATGCTAAACTCACCTTACAAGGGCAGCGCCATGGGAAAAACTCAGTGTACAAGTGATTTTCTCATTTCAAAAAAGGTCAAATGTCGATTGATGGCAAACCTCATCTGGACCTCCACCAACTTCACAAACGGACAAAAATGTTGACGTGTAGTACATTTGGAGTTTGTTCCACCAGGTCAGACTGTTCACCAAGCTTTCTATTTAGAGGTTCTGAAAAGATAATTTACCAGTGTGCAACAAAAATGGACTGATTTGCAGCAGACGGGAGACTGGTTTTGCCACCACAACAATGCATCTGCTCATGCAGCCATCTCATTGCACCAGTCTTTGCCCAAAAAAAACAGCATGCCTCTCTTGCCCCACGCACCTAATCAGTGCAACTTCTTTTTGTTTCATGAATGAAGAGGGACATGATATGTAAAAGAGGTAAGGGGGAAAAAAAAAACCGAGGGAGGTGCTGTAGCCATCCAACCAGATGATTGAAAATGTTTTCAAAAATGGAATCGCTGATTTGACAAATGTGTTACGTGTAATGGAAAGTACTTTGAAGGTGATACCGTTGTTTTGTTAAAAAAAAAAAAAAATTAAATACATAGCTTTGGGGGCAAAATTCTGGTTTTGGGGGGACTACCCCTTCATATAAGTGAAGAATATTCAGAATTTTTTAGTGTTCAGACACTAGACTGCAACCTGCATTAAGAGTGCCATAAACTCTGTCCCCATGAAGTTTGCAGCCTCATTAGAAAGACTGCCTGGGTGGGTGCTATCAAATGTGCCGAGGTTGACAGATGGAAATTCAGACACTCAAGGAGCACAGAGGAGGGGATTTGTCAAGGATTTCTTCTCACCAGAAAGTGAATGTTATCCGAGGTCTTAAGGATAAGTAGGAGTTCATCAGGCAAGGAGGCTGGAGAAGGGCAGGGCATGAGGCCCAGAGCAATCTAGGCAGCACCATTCATATACAGAATTAGTATCTGCCAGTTCCTCACGTTCACATGCAGGTTACATGTCATGGATCAGCAGAGATTACTGGTAACTTTCAACAACAGCAAAACACAGAATTTTTTAATTTCTAGTGTGTTGTTTTTAGGTGCTGTCCAGTTAACTCTGACTCATAGTGACACCATGTGACAAAGCAGAACTGCCCCACAGGATACCTGCGGCTGTAAGTTGTACCAGTCTTTCTCCCACTGAGCTAGTGAGTGGGTTCAAACCAGCTGAACTCAGAAACTGGATGTTTAGTTCTACAAGTGAAAAAAAAAAAAGACTTTCATCTATCTCCCAGTAAGGTCTATGGATGCATCTTGAAAGCATGGTAGCATTCATTTGCCCCACCCTGGGAAGATGTTTGTAGGTGATGCAAAATGGTTAAGCACGACCAGCCGAATGCCTGGTGCCTGGGAAACAAGCCTGGTGATCTGGTTTGGAAGATGACCACCTCGAGAGCCAGGGAAGCACGGTTCTATTCTGACCCTCCTGGGACTTCCGTGAGTGGGAATCAACCTGATGGCAGCTAACAACAACTAAAGGAGAATAAAGTGAAATGTGTTTTATCTTATGTAGTTCCATAAACTACACGCAAAAGGAAACCCTTATTGACACTTCTATAAAATATCACCAGAAAATGACTTATTTCAACTGATGGACATAATTCCCACTCATAATGGAGCAAAGTTCAAATACAGAGTGACCAGGCAAAAAGCTTCTCTTCTACGACAAAAAATATAGAACACACAGACAACTAAGTAAAAGCAGCACCACTGAGAGGTGGTGTGACATTGACAATAGTGTTCTCATGTCGATATTAGCATGCTTGTTTGCATTTTGCAAACACAACAATGAAGACATTGTTTTAAATACAAATTTTCCATACCTTTTGAAAGACTTTCCCAGAGCTATCAATGACCATCTATTTTGGCTTTGACTACTTTATCATGTTATTAATAGAGATAACATGGCCTAGCTATTCTTATCAATGTTCCTGTGTTGTGTGTATGTTTAATGCTGGTCAAATGGGTTTAAGCACAAACCAAACTTCACACAAGAATCCTTAAGTCAACCTCTAGTCAGAAAGCCTTTACATATCTCTGAACCATCTAGAAAAATAATGAAATAGTTATATGTAGACAATCTAACTGCTTTGAGCAGAAAGCTTAGTCTGAGTTTTCTGACAATGGTATTGTTAGTGCCGTCAATCCCAACTCCCGAATTTGCACCTCAATCAAATGGGCTGAAGGGAAATAATCCAATACCACTAAAGAAGAGGTTAAAATTCAGAACTGTAAAACAAGGAGGCTTTAGAAAATTTTGGAAATTGAAATAAAAAGATAAGGTGAAGTCATAAGAATTATAAGGGATTATAGTGCCTGGGTGTGTTAAATGTCATACAGTTAATAAAACACATTTACCATTTGACAACAGCCCAGTGAATAAAGCCAAAGCCTTGCATATTGCTAACTACCTAGCACATTGTGGGTAATCAATGAATAGTGTACAGTATTAGCATTAGTGCATTTTTAACTCAGAAATCTAGAACGGACATAACTTGTAATAAAATCAGTTTTAAAGAAAGCTGTTTCAAGATTTAAACCTTTAAGGGAGTGGCTGGTGGACTCCAACTGCTGACCCCATGCTTAGCAGCCCAGCACATGACCCGCTGTGCCACCACGGCTCCTGCTGTCTGACTGAATAGGCGTCAACTTGTTAAATGGTCCGAGTGTCACCAAAACAGGACCCAAGGAAGACTAGGGTGGATCCCGTTCATTCCCACATTTTCATTTGTAAAATTCTTTAGAATACAATAAAGGCAAAAAAAAATTGCTTGCTTTTTTTTTTACATTTTCTTTACATGGTTTTTTGAGTCACATTACAGTTCTAAATGACAATGGTAACCAAACCAAACCCATTGCCAGGAAATCAGTTCTGACTCATAGCTGCCCCATAGTTTCGGAGACTATAAATCTTAACAAGAGCAAACAGCTTCATGTTTCTCCCAAGGAGTGGCAGGTGGGTATGAACATTGCTGTTAAAGGTATAACACTTACTGGGCAGTACCACCCAGGGCTCTTAAATGACATTAGATCATTGTTTTAAGTGCCTTCTAAAGTCAGGAGTCCTCTTTCCCTCGTTACCTTAATGTCCCTAATACTTAGAAAACCAAAGGCACATAGGAAGAAGCACTAAAATATTTCCTGAAGGAGTGAACCAACGAAGACTACTATGGGTCAAAATCAATGACAACAACATGTTTTGGTTTGTGTGTTGTGGGGAGTTTATTGGTTTTTATTTTTTAAATCTTGCTTTGTTTTAGTGAATTTTAAAACCACAGATTACAAGGATCTACATATAACCTCCTCCCTGGGGGATGGACAGCGGAGAAGTGGGTGAAGGGAGACGTCGGATGGTGTAAGATATGACAAAATAATAATAATTTATAAATTATCAAGGGTTCATGGGGGAGTGGGTAGCGGGGAGGAAAGGGGGAAAATGAGGAGCTGATACCAAGGACTCAAGTAGAAAGCAACTGTTTCGAGAATCATGATGGCAACATATGTACAATGTGCTTGACACAATGGATGGATGGATAGATTGTGATAAGAGTTGTACCAGCCCCCAATAAAATTATTTTTTTTTAAACTGACTCTAAATACCAATTTCAAATTCAAAAGGGGCAAGAATTTGAATGTTTGGTACAGTCAACTAACTACTATATATGTTTAAGACATTCTTCCTTGATTAAATATGTTTATGTACAATAAGTCAGCAGTATTTCAGAGTATTCTATGTTCAGAGGGCTGTTTTTTGTTGTTGGAGTTGATGTCAATTCCAACTCCAATACCATGGAGTGGATGTCAAGTCACAGCGATTCTATATGACAGAGTAGAATTATGCCATAGGGTTTTCTAGGTTTGTATGTTTATAGAAACAGAATTAATCATCCTGAAATGCACCGTTCACTGGGTCTTTCACTCTGTCATTGTTTTTTTTTAAAACTGCCAATAGTTCTCCACCATCTTTGGAATAAAGACTAAATTCCTTAGCTTGGAATTCCAAGGCCCTATTTACTTCACAGAAATTTACTAAATTCATTCTTTTAACCTGTCTCGAGGCTAAAAAGAGTAACAACAAATGGGGTCTTGCACTAAGCTGCTCATAACCTAGTGACAAGCATTCAGAGAGAGAAGATGTCCGAACCACAGCAAAAGGAAAATCATGAAATGTTTCAGAGAAACCTCTGAGGGCTGATTCTCAGAGGAGGAGTTATAGGGCTGGTTAGTCATTTTACAAATACCACTTTGGCAACTATACAGAGAATGAATCAGAGCTTTGTGTACCAGTTTCTTTGCCAAAATGGCTCATTTTTGAGCATCAGAAAACTTCAGTTCACCCACCAGTATGTCTTCCCCTCAGAAGTCAGCAAACCTAGGAGGTCCTATGAGACCAAAGTCCATTCTAAGTGAGAGACTTCCGCTCCCTTTGATTTCCCTGTAGTAGTCCTATATTACAGTACACTCCTAAGGCATCAAAGCCTTCCTTATGTTAATGACACTGTCTATCAGGATTATCAAACCCTTAATGACATTAACATTCGGCTGTAACAGAGCCGGCAATCCCCTCCTCTACATGTTATATTTACACTTGAACTTAGCCAAAAGACTGAGAAGCAGATCCCTGCCATTACATCTAGCACAATTCTGTTTTTACACATGGTTCAATGGACTATACTCTATAGAACCGCTAAAATGCATGAAAGCCATAGATAGATAAATTGTTGGCACAGAGCAAATAAAAACTGAAAGTAACAATTTCTTAAATCTGAAAAAAAGAAATACTTCCAGAAATAATTGTGAAGAGCAAATCCCCTGGACTAGGGAGGTAACCATGCTTTCCTCCATTTCTCTCCTTACTCACATCTTTAAGGTGCAAAATAAACCACCATCCCCACTGGGTGGCCTGATGTTAGCAGAGTTAAAAAGATACAACTAGTCTCTTGTGGTGGGGTATGAAATAACTGCTTGATGAAGTTTTCTGGGTTTTTTCAGCTAGAGTGCAGGTGGGGCACACATAGAAAAAGGCTTCAAAAAAAAAGAAAAGGACTTCAAAAAGTGGGTTAAAAATTTTTTAAGTAGCATTGAAAGATAATGTAGACATGCAGAGACAATAATAAGCATGTCTATCTAGATAAGATAGGCGGGATAAACAATCCGCAGGAGAAAACAACACGGGGACCCGCAGTTCTGGAGAGACATGGGAGAGGGGAAGCGGGGAAAGGAAGTAGGTGTTAACAACCACAGAGACAAGGGAACAACAACTGATCTAAAATCTAAAATAGATGGTGAGGAGGGCATAGGATGCCTGGTAGGGCAATGTAACTGAGAGGAATTACTGAAACCTGAATGAAAGCCAAACATGATAGTGGGACAAGAGGAAAGCAAAATGAAATAGAGGAAAGAACTAGGAGGCAAAGGGCATTTATAGAGGTCTAAATACAGGCATGTAAATATGTAAATATATTTATAATAACAATAGGGAAACAGATCTGTGTACATATTCATGTTAAGTTTCAAGGCAGCAGACAGGCATTGGGCCACTACTCAATTACTCCGTCAATGCAAGAACACTTTGTTTCTAACAATTTGGCATTCCGTGATGCTCACCTTCCTGACACGATCACTGAAGACAAAATGGGTGCATAGCAAATGTGGTGAAGAAAGCTGGTGATACCCGGCTATCAAAAGATATAGCATCTGGGTCTTAAAGGCTTGAAGGTAATCAAGTGACCATCTAGCTCAGAAGCAACAAAGCCCACATGGGAGAACACATCAGCCTGTGTGATCATGAAGTGTCGGTGGGATCAGGTATCAGGCATCAAAGACCCAGAACAATAAATCCTATCAATGTGAATGAGGGCGAATGCAGAGTGGAGACAGAAAGTACATCTGTAGACAACTGGAGACATCCCCTTACAGAAGGGTCACAAGGAAGAGATGAGCCAGTCAGGGTGCAATATAGCATGGATGAAACATTCAACTTTCCCTTAGTTCCTTAACGCCTCCTCCCCCACACTATCATGATCCCAATTCTACCTTACAAATCCAGCTAGACCAGAGCATGTACTCCAGTAAAAATAAGAGCTGGTGACACAGGGAATCCACGACAGATAAACCCCTCAGGACCTATAATGAGTAGCAATACAAGGAAGGGAAGCAGAAGGCATGGGGAGAAAGGGGAAACTGATCACAATGATCAACATATAACCCCTTCCCTGGGGGATGGACAACAGAAAAATGGGTGAAGGAAGACATCAGTCAGTGTAAGACATGAACAAATAATAACAATTTATAAATTATCAATGGTGAGGGAGGGAGAGTAGGAAAGGGAAGGGGTAAAAATGAGGAGCTGATACCAAGGGCTCGAGCAAAAAAAAAATGTTTTGAAAATGATGATGGCAACACATGTACAAATGTACTTGACACAATGATGGATGTTTGGATTGTGATAAGAGCTGTATGAGCACCCAATAAAATTATTTTTAAAAATTAAAAGAAAAGAAAGATAATGTTCCTATTCTGAAGCCTCTGTATAGCTTATGAGAGCCCTGATGGCATAGTGGTTACCCATTCAGTTGTGATCCGCAAGACTAGCAGTTCAAAACTACCAGCCACTCCTCGGGAGAAAGACGGGACTTCGTCCACTCCTGTAAAGAGTTGGTCTCGGAAACTCACAGTAGGCAGTTCGACCCTGTCCGCATCAACTCATTGGCAGCAAATGTGCGTAGCCTAACTTACAATTACAGCCCACCCAAGGAAATCTACCTTGCCAAGGGAGGGTGTAGCAATTGGGAGGCTCCTCTTTCCACAATGCAGAGAGAAGGAGAGTCCTGGGGAAGTTTTCCATCCCACCCAGTATTTTAGGGAACTATTCATGAGACATTTCTGATCAAACGCTGTCTGCTCTTGTAATGAAGACTATCTTCATGTGCTAAGATGCATTCACGAGGCCCTGGTATCACAGTGGGATAAGTACTGGCTGCTAACCCAGCAGTCACCAATTCACACCCACCAGCTGCTCAATGAGAGAAAACTGAGGCACACTGCTTCAATGTTTTGCAGACCCAGAAACCTTAGGGAACCATTCTAGTCTAGTAGAAATGCTGAGTAGTTAAGGTGTGCTCAGGTTCTGCGGTGGGGGAAGTGACCCACATTAGCGACTGGTGCTTATTCGAATGGCCCTCCGGCTATCTAAAAATTGGGTACAACCTGTGAGCACCAGGCAAAATTAGGGCTGTTGTCTAACAGTACAGTATAGTTCAAGAAAAAGTTCTGTCTTACAATAATAACTTTAAAATCCCTGGGGTTTATTTTTGCTTTGTTTTTGCAGATTATTTAATTACTTATCACCAAAGCCACAGGCTTGGCAACTGTGAAAAATACCCTCAAATCTTGATTCAAGATCGTAAGCTTGGGATATAACAGTTGAGTGAACATACACAAATCAATCAAACACGCATCCACATATATATACCTATTCACACTATTCTCTCTAGAGTTAAAGCCTAAGGCAGTAAATTAACGGTGGTGTATATATAGAGCCCTCGCAGTACAGATGTTAAAGTACTTGGCTGCTAGCCAAAAGGTTGGCAGTTCAAGCCCCACAGCTGCAAAACAGGAGAAAGATATGGCAGTCGCAGTTTCTGGAGAGATTACAGCTTTGAAAACCAAATGGGGCAATTCTACTTTGTCCTACAGGGTCTCTATGAGATAGAATTGACTCCATACCAAAGGGTGGGGTGGGGTTTGGGAACATATACGGATACATATTTCTAAAAAGAAGCCAAAACAGACCTGCTTATTACTGAATTTATCATTTAAACAGCAACAAAAGTCAGAATAATAAAGTCATTACTAATGTATGCCCAAGACATATTGATAACTACTGGAACGTTAACTCGCAGTATGCACCACCCTGGGAGAGAGGTGGTTCAATAGAGAATTCTTGCCTTCCATGAAGGAGACCTAGTTCAATAACAAGCCACGACAGCTCCACTCATCTGTCAATGGAGGCCTGCATGTTTGCGATACTGTGGAAAGTTCAGCAGCGTTTTGAGATTAAGATGGACTAGAAAGAGAAGCCTGGAGTCTGACAGGGTACTACTGAAAATCTGCCAGTGAAAACTCTGTAGATCCCAAGGTCACATCCTCAACTGATTATAATGGTCCAATGATTAAAATGGTCCGGGACCATTTTATTGTTCAGCATGAGGGCTGATCCAAAACCAGCTAACAGCAGCAAAAGCAGTGGACACTTTTCTAGTTCTTACTGGATTTACAGTCTTATAGTCAAAAATGATCAAGACTAGCAAATATTTAGAATTTGGCTGTTCTGGTACCCTGCTATTGCCTGCTATCATCAGATTTTTCCCTCAGATAGAGGGAAATCTAATAAACTCCTATCCATGTTTTGTTTCAAAGGTCATTATAAAATTATACTTTTCTATTTCTTTTTTTTTCTAATGAGACTGAAAACCTGAGGCCCCAACAAATAAAATTATGCCAATTAACAAAATCTAATGAGGTCTCTAATTTCATACTTTTTCATTCAGTTTGTGCATTACTCTGCTACCTTGGGAAATTTTTTTCAAATCTACATGTCTTCTGTTAATGTCACTAAATGAAGTCTCAGAATCACTCAAGCCTGAAAATTTAGAACTTTTTTTTAAACTACATCAATAACCTCAATGTTACTGTAAAAATTCTCATAAAAACGAATTAATATGAAGGTGGGGCGCTAGATCACGACACTCTCACCGCTATCTAGTCGATTGCAAATCACAGCACCCCACACAGGGTTTCTGGGGCTGCAGACTTGAACTGGAGCAGACTGCCCGTTCTTCTCTCGAGACTGTGCCACAGGTAAGTCAAATTTTAACTCCTCTTTGCCAAGAACTTGTTTTCTGATGTCTGATAAATTCCTTTGAGCCTTAGAGTTAATTACCTCAGATATTAAATCAGAGTAGCGGATTACATGAGCTCTATATTCTTCTGGTTTACAAAGTCTTCTCTATTCTCTATCTTTACATAGACAGATATATACACATATGTACATTTAATCTTCATATATGTACAGATGAACACTTTTTTAAAAATCATGCTGCATAAGTTTAGAATTTATTGACAGTTTGATTCAACTGGAGGAGCTCTAACCAAAGGCCTTTGGGGCCTATGGATTAGGTACCACCCAAAAGCAGAATTTTACTAGCAATGCGATCCCTTACTGAAAATTTTCCTACAACAGAGCACCAGTGAAAAAGAGTCAATGAGCAATTGATTTGCAATCCAAAATACCAAAAGGACTGGGTTGTGATTTGCCTACAGTGGCATATCAAATTTTGGATGACCACACTTTAAAAATAAGAAAAGGAAAAGGGGCAAAAACGACCTAAAGGCTTCTGCGTTCATTGCTGTTGCTATTGTCTGATCTGTATTGAAAAAACTATGTGGTGCTCCAAGAGTCTAACTTAAAATTGTTTCTCTCAGCAAAAAAGTATGGAAATGACCACTATATAAAATAAGTGACTTGCCGAGCTTCATAACATGTCCCCTGTCTTCCTTATCTAGTCTTGCTGTCACACAAAACCACAAGTGGATGTCATTAGCAAACAGAAGTTCAAGTTTGGCAGTGCAGAAGTCTGAATTGGGGACACTTCTAGGGGAAGGCTTTCTCTCGGTGGACTGCCAGGAAAGGTCCTTGTCTTCTCAGCTCTGTGTCCCTGCCTCGGAGGTGTCCGCAGAGTTTGGCTCCATCTCTGCTGGCTCTTTTGCTTGTCGAATCTTTTTTATACCTCAAAAGAGACAGATGCAAAACACACACTAACCCTGCCTCATTAACATGAACATAACAAACACAACCCATTCCCAAATGGGATTTTCACCACAGGCACATAAAGGTTAGGATTCACAACACATGGACTTGGGAGGATACCATTCATTCAATCTCCAACATTCCCTATTGACCTTTTCTAAAAAGATATTTCCTTAGTATTTTTTTAAAAAAGTAAATCGTGTATGAATACATATTTAGGGCATCATTTAATGAAATAATTTTTATATTTCATATTATACACTAGCATTCGAAAATATGTGAACTATAAATCCCTTATTTGTTCACATTTTTTCTTTTCATAAGTGACTGAATGAAGGTAATTTATCTAGTAAGAGTGTGAATTTGTTTCCTCGAAGAAAAACTACATGCGTTCTAAACGAAAATATTTCTTGTGTGTTCACACGGCAATTTTTCAGTTTGGAAAGCAAAGTAACACCGCATTTAACCGTCTTCCTAAAAGATTATAATTATCAAAAAAGTATTACAAGGTCATATTTACCAGGAAGAAAATGTTGTACCTAGTGAGGAAAAAAATGTGTTAAGTAACAACAGAAATTATGAATTCTAGCATGGCTCTGTCACAACTCCATAAAAAGCAAGCCAGGAAAACCCATTTTCTTCTCAGTGTCCTTCCTGTGCCATCTGTCAAGGGAAGGAAAGAGCCTACCGTGCCATTCTCAAGCAACCAGTGTTCCAAAGAAAAGATTGTTTAAACTACTGCCACCTTACTGGGTTCCAACTCCCTCAAACCTCTTTTCTCCTATTCTCATTCAGCTGTGCAGTTAAAGTGACAGGTGTCAGTTTCAGTACACATCTGAATAAATTACTTCAGAATTAGCAACAAAGGCATCCGTTTTGACTGATGACCTACATCATCGATCAGCTTTCTCATGCCAATATTTAAATAGTAATTAAAATTCTTTTTTAAAATTGAAGCCCACATGGAAAAGGAGAAAAAGATAAGATTGTAATGATTTTCTAGCTCCCTAATTCTTAAGAGTTTCAAATTCTATGTGTTTATGTACTCTTACAGAAAATGGGGCACCATTATACGTGACTGACATCTTCACATTTAGTCTCATATTTTCCAAAAAGTGTCCACAGTGTTTTCTCAAAGCATCAGAGTGAAGTGTGAAAATTTCCAGGTTGGAGATGAGAAAACTGAACCGAAGTTAAATGATTTGTCCGTGATTACACAGAGAAAAAACTGCACTCAGGTTTCCTGACTCCTATAAATCAGTATACAGGCCAGCCTATTTTGTGTGTATAGACACACACACACACACACACGCACACGCACACGCACACGCACACGCACATGCACACACTAATTGCAGCTTCTTCCTGGCCCAGAAAGATTGTACACATGAACAAAATCTCAAACTCCATAAAGTCACAGTTCCAGGCTAGGGTTTCATCGTCTGAAAAGGCATTTCTCAAGACCACAGAAAAACTGTTTAGCTGAAAACCCAACCACATCCTGGAAAATTCTGAACCAGTCTCAGGTCCCAAAACCCTTTGATTTTTCAGCATGAACATTTCTGCCATTGCTGGAGACCTTTTAGTGATTCTTGCTCCACCAGCGACACTTCTTCAGAGGGAATTGTTTTTAAATGGCATCTATAATACACTTTCATGGTGCAAGAAACTGTAACAACCCCCTACTATCTAACTTGGAAAGTCAAGGCTTGCTGGACAAGCGAATAAAGCAAACAGAAAGATCCCTGCTGGAGACTCTCTTTCAGTTTGGAAAAATCACATCTTATATTTTTTTTAAATAAATGACCAAAAAAATCCATTTAAATCTACAAATTGCATGCAAATATGCTTTCATGAAAGACCAGACCCTGAAAAAAGACATCATGCTTGGTAAAATAGAAGGGCAGCAAAACAGAGGAACACACCCATGAGGTACACTCTCACCTCTTGACAAGATGGATTGACAACAGTGGCTTAAGCAAAGGGTAACAATTTTAAAGTTGGTGCAGGATGGGGTGGTGTTTTGTTCTCCTGGGCACGGGGATGGATCGCCTTGAGTCAGAACTGACTTGACGGCACTGCCCAACAACATGGCATAATGGGTTGCATGATGGGCTGCTAACCCCAAGGTCAGCAGCATGAAACCACCAGCTGCTCCTCAGGAGAAGGCTTTCCTTCTGCCATAAAGAGTTACAGTCTCAGAAACCTAAAGGAGCCATTCTACCCTGTCCTATAGAGTCCCTGTGCTGGTTATATAATCCAGTGTCAATTTGAGACTGTTAAGAGTGAAAGGGTGGAGTCTCGCCTGTCAATCACGTCACGGCTTGATGATCTCATTTGGAGGCACTACAGAGATAAATAGCTCACTGGCGACCAGACTCACTCTCTGCTTCATCTTCCTGTTGATAAGACACATGGAGCTACGCTGATGGAACCAGAGCCCTGGAGCTGAAGGAGTCACATAGAGACCCACCTCAGTGCTGAGATGCTTCCACCACCACTGGATCCAAAGACTTTCCAACCACTGGCCTGTGATCTTCCTGCATTTGGCATCGATGATTGTGCTGTGTGAGTCTGAAGAGGAATTTATAGACTGGTATCGGACGTATGGACTAATATATACTAATGGACTTGATCTGGATTGAGTGTCTATGAATTTCTTTCTCTAGTCCACCCAGACTAACACAGTCACCGTGAGTCAGAATTGACTAGAAGGCAGTGAGTTTGGTTTGGTCTCAAAACAACACGTTAGCTAAATAATGATTTAAGTTAGGTGTCATCCAGTCAATTCTGATCCGTAGCGTCCCTATGCACAACAGAACAAAACACTGCATGGCCCTATGCCTGTTCTCTTGGGGGGACCCTGCTGGTGTTTGAAATACCCACAGCAACACACAAGCTACCACAGTACGACAAACTGACAGACAAGTGGTGGTACTGGTTTATAGTAATCTTAAAGAACAAAAGGTCCTATATTCAAATGGGTGAATATGTTAAAATTCCATCATTCCTATCCTCAAAGAACCTTGTTAAAAAGAGAGAAAGAAAATTACAATAAATTATGGTGCTGATTATGCTGTTTTAGGCTGCGTTCTATAACAAACAAAACCATCAAGACATATATATCTAGAGAGGCAGTTTTACCTCAAGGAAATGGCTCACACAGTTGTAGAGGTTGGCAAGTCCCAAATCTGTGGGTCAAGTTCTCCAGACATGCATAGCTACAGGGCTTGACAGGTCCAGGATGAGCAGATAAAAAGGAAAGTTACTGGCTCACAGGCTGCAAAGGGTAACCAACCCCAAGACCCAGAGGTCAGAAGATGGTGAGTGGATGGCAGGATCCAGAGGAAGCAAGCAAGCGTTGTCAGTACATCCATATAGACATCTTTGAATAAGGCCACACCCCTAGGGAAACTCCCCTGTAACTGATTACCTGATACCAAAGATCACATTTGGGGAATGAGTACGTCATTACAAACTGCCAAACCACTGAGAATCATAGCCCCGCCAATTTGACATATAACCTCACACCTATCACACCTATCAAATGTTGGTCTCAATTTTCTAATGGCTTTTCTTTTTCAAAAACGGGAGAGTGTATCAAATAATATCAAATGCTGGGCTTACTATATAAGTTTACTTAATGAACCAAGTAAGAGAGTTAATCATTACTAAGTCTCTTTCATCAAACCATCCCTATATGCTCAAATAAACTCTCCTTGGCTATGAAAACTATACCACTGAGCTTAGTTTTATTACAAAATCGTGTGTCCATTTTCCTGTTTTCTAAACACTGCTCTTTAACACACCAGAATCCTACAGATTGTTAACGGTATTCTGTGACATTAAAGAGGTGGGGTTGGCATTCATAGCCAAATCTACAAATTACTGGGTTAAAAAAAAAGTAAAATAGGCTTCTTACTGTAAGACTGCCCAAGGATTGTAAAACATATGCTAAAGCACATTTTAAGTATCCAAACCAGCTCTATGCAGATTTTCCAAACTTGTCTAGCCACAAAATTTTTCCACAGAACTTCTATTAATATCTTGGAGAAGTCTGGTGATCTGTTAAACATAGCCTGGTCAATATTTGGTCTAAATTTTATCTTTTTGTCTAACTTTTGGCAGATTTTGGTATATTCCCAAAATTTCACTTTGTAATCCACATTCTACTCCCTTGTCTTTGCTGTTGCGTTTACTTTACAAATCTGAAAATACACCCACTTTTATTTTGAGCACCGAGTGCTATTTTCAATCTAGGTCCATCCTCTAAAAAGGAAAACTTAACACACTCCAAGTAAATTGTTTTGTTGATGTTTGTCTTGTAATCTGTCTCCTTGAGTTTTTTCACCTCTAGACACATGGACTGTGTATGCATAGTCAGTTAGTGTCCTGTCCTATTTTAAATTCTGCTAATAGTTTCTCCCCAACTTTCCAGAGTTCTCTTTGACCCAATTGTTCTCTAATTACCAAAGTAAAAATGGTATTTATCTGTGAGGTGTGGAACTCCTTTACAGTAAACAATTTGGCCTTTGGCTCCAGCTCCAGAGAACAGTTGCACACCTGAGGCCAAGGAGTGGGGGCTGACCACCTGAGGGGCTGGTGCTTACTAAGCCTCAGGAGACTGCATCATGAGGCCAAGGAAGTAAAGGTCTCAAAAGGCAGAGGCTGGAAGGAGTGTGTCACAGAGAGTAAGCATGTCCTCTGGGGACAAGGAAGCTCTGTGCTGAGAGGCCTCCCAGACCTCACCCCTTTGTGTTTCATCCTTTTCCTTTGTAGATTAAAGAGACTCACTTCCCTGCCATTTGTGAGTCATTTTTAGGAATTATGGGACCAAGGGAACAGTGAAGGAGCCAATACCAGATGACCTAGCCCCAGGTGAGAGAGAAAGGGGTATGTGGAGCAGCAGCCATCTGGACTGACCAAAGAAGGACAACCCAGACTTCCTGGGCTGGGCAGCACTGATTTGTACATTTCATGGCACACACCCCATGGCTCTTTCCTTTCCCCAAGGACCCGTGCCCACATGCTCAGGGTGTCGGTTGTAACCATAGCTACTCCTGCTAGTGATTCCTGGCACTTTGCTCTACTCCAATCTTGCATAACAACAGTTTAATCTTGTTGTTACATTTAGTTGGTTTCAATGCTTACTGTAATACAGCACCCCCTTTCCACAATCTTGGTTTCAGCTTTTCTCCAAGAATATATTTATCTTCAAGTAATTTACTTTTAAAGACCTCATGTGAAATGTATTTTCTCTAGTGTGCAAGAATCTAAAAATACCACTACATTGTCATCTTGCTGGACAATAATTTGGATACGCATACAATTACTTAGCTGTGGCCTCTTGTTCTTTTCAGACTTTTTAAAGTAATTGTTCCATTACTTCTGAATCTTGTGACACTGAAGGCAATACTTTGATCTCTTCCCATTTCTTGGATCAAGACCCTAGTGTGCCAGTCACTTACTTTAATCAATTATTGGTTACAAAATGTCTTTGAATTACTACTACTCAATCTAGTACCTGAGTAAACTAATCAAGTTAAAATATACATCACTACCAGAAAGGGCATAAGTAAATTATTTTATCTGCGTTTTTCATTTCAACAGAAAATCTTTTGTTCCATGATCAATGAACAATTCTGCTGATTCTCTTGCACAGGGTTGCTTTAATATACGTCCCTTGGTTATTTAAATCAATAATCGTGCATTTGCAGCTGGGACATAACCTGCCTCCTGCAGAGTGATGATTTGTAAGCCAGTACTCCAGAATCTCATTTCCAGCCGCCAGCTAGGCCAGACCATACATGGCTACAATCTTGAACATTCGGACCCATCCTACTCTGTATTGGTGAATGACAATCACCAGCTAGCTAGGCTATATAGTCCATAGGTCATGTCAGACCCTTTCCCTCCCCAACTCCTATGAACTCAATCACTCAAACAGCTACCTGATCTCCTTGTTTTTAATGACTATAATTTACATTCTCACCATAATGATCTGTCAAAAATGAAAATGTAACTTTATCGCACTCCTGTTTACAACCCTTTAGTGAAAGAAACAATCTCCTTAGCCTTGCTCCTTACTTCCCAGCCCTTCTCCATATATACTCTGTACTCTGACCTTAAGGAATCATTTCACTTCCTCCAAAGCTAGGCTACTTCATGCTGTCTCTCTCACACAGATTGGACCACCTCACTGAAATGTTCTAACCAGCTGGTCTACTGCTGGCCAATCTTGTAAAACACCACCTCGATCTGTCTCCGTGTATTAAAACGATCATCATCAAGCTATGAGTCTAGACAGCAATAGGGTTTGGGGAGGCTTGGTTTTATTATAATGTTTGTCCACTCACCTGGGACCTAAGCTCCAACTGAGATTCTAACTATACTAGCAACTGCTACTTAGGGCAAACTCTAGTGGGGGGGTTGTTGTTGCTTTCTCTTTTTGGGTGGGGGGGGGGCTTTTTGATTTATTTTCCTTATTCTATGAGATTTATACCTCCGGTACATATTGCTATTGTTGTTAGCTACTGTCAGATGTCCTGACTTATGGCACACGCTAGTCTGGGCATACGTGGAGCAAATCTGCCCTGACTCATCCCCACGATCAGCTGCAGACCAACTGCTGTGCTCCCAAGGGTTTCTGTTAATAGATTTTCTCAAGTAGATTGCCAGACTTTTCTTCCTAGTCCTTCTAAGTGGGGAAGCTCCACTGAAGCCCGTTCTGCATCAAAACAACATGTTTTCCATCAAAGCAACATGTTCTGTATCAAAATAACAGGCGTCCCGGAGAGAGCTGTGTTGGCCTCCCACATGGAAGGCAAGAATTCTGCTAGTGCAGCAAAGCTACATGTTAAATGATGAATAAATACTTGTCGTATAAACAAATGAGTATAAAGAATACAGGTTTAGCCATCAGGAAACCTTTTTTCAAGGGGTTAGAAAATTCACAAATATCTTTATAAAGTATATCTGAAAAAGATTTGGAAATCTAGTTAGTAGAAATTATAGACTTGTGGATACTGACAAGTTCATTCAAAGAGCTTTGATGGACTACTTGCCTAGTTCAAGTGTGTACAGAGGATGCAGTTACAAACACAAAGGTTGTCTTTTATGATTCTTCTTCGTCATTCACGTGCATAGCAACAACTGAAGTCTGGCAAAAGCACATGGTCACTCAGCCAATCATTAAGCTTTAATAACTGGAAAATAATGGAAATCAAACTCTAGCCATCCATAGCAAAAGACTGACATAAAGAACTAAGCTAAATCAGTTAACTCATCTTCCAAACCTGACTGTAAAAAGCATTCTTCTGAATTCCTTGTATTACCTAATTCATAGTGGTAAATTCTATTATACAAAACCTGATAAAAGGCTATGCAATACAGGCTAGCTCTTGGAAATATGTTCAGTAGCTTGACTTTTTTATTGTACAGTCATTTGTGTTAATAGTCTTTTAACTTAAAAATCATTACACAACAAGAACACTGCTCGTTGAAGTACAGGCAACATATAATCTAATTTTCTAAGTTAACACAGAGCTTTATATTTCATCCTTATAAAGATGATTAATTGTTCAAGTCTATTCAGTTAAGATATGTATTTTAAAACACACTCTTTAAAGTATTAAAAGGCAAAGGTGTCACTCTTAAAACTAGGGTGTGCTTGGTCCAAACCACAGCATGTTCACTAGATGGTGAACGGTGAACGGGGAAGACCAACGAGAATCAATGCATTTGAATCGTGTGGTTGGGGAAGACTACTGAGTACACCACACGACTGCCAGAACCAAGGACACATCTGTCTTGGAAGAACAAAACGCTTGGCAGAGGGTCGGGGAAACGCGAGGAAGACTCTCATGAGGTAGACTGACCCAGAAGTTGCAGCAAGCAACTCACACACAGCAATGATTAGGAGGGTGGCGGAAGACCAGGCAGTGTTCATTCTACATGCTTCAGAAACAGCTCCACGGACCCTAACACCACAAGGCTATTTCAGACACTGTTCTATGCCTTCGTCATTTCAATACTTCCAAAATGTTGTTTTCTTTATATGTTATCATTTTTAAGAAATCATAAAGTAATTGTCAAAGTTCTCTTCTGACTACCTCTTTGGCTGTATTTGAAAAATACCTACGAGAAAGAAAAAAGTGTTCTAACACTGTGGAAATGACCACACAACTCTTTTTTAGTGCTATTAAACCACTCAATTGTATGATATATGAATTATATGTCAATAAAATGGGAAAGAAAAACGAGCTTCTACTAAGGTCTATAACTCGGGTCTTCAGGTGCTCTCCCTGGTGAACCCATTCACCAGCCCCACCTGGGTCCTGACCTCATTCTTAGACTGAGCTCATTCATTCACCAGTTCATCCCAGTTCAACACTCCGTAAGGATTCCCATTCCCACTCCAGATATACTACACAGCTGGGGTGGGAATGCAAATCCTTTTAGGGGTGAACGAGAATAAACCAGTTCCAAGCCCTGTTCTTAGAATCTGACTTAGAATAGTCTACTTAATGAATAATCAGATTAGTTGTATACCATCAATGGTTAACACAACTATTACTTTGCTTCTTCCCACAACGTATGCCTTCTGCTGCCTCCTGCCCATTCACATGCCTTCCCCTTTTTATCTTGCAGAGAATTTCAGTGCACACTGAAGCTGAAGGATTAAAAAAAAATTATGTTAAAAAAGAAAGTACATAAAAGCCACTGACTCACAGTAGTACAAAACATTTCCCAACTCTTAACAAAAAGAGATTTTATTGTATTTATAAAATATGTCATGGTTGTATTTTGTATTTCAAAATTTACCTCCAGGGAAATTAAATTCAATTGCTCTTCTTTTCCTCTTTGTATCATAGAACTATACTAGTCTTTGATTGGATTATTCAAAGTTAACCCTGTCAGCTGCTAAGCAAACTTTCTCACCAAACTCTGCCAGATTATTTCTATCCTAACCTGCATCATCTTGCAATCCTCTTGCTCTTTTGAGCACAGACTATCTATATAAAATTATGCCACACTGTTTATATGTCTTCTGACATACAAAAATGTATAACTAGAAACAAGTATACTTGACTCTGGCATACTTAACAAACATTGCTAGTAAACATTGCTATGATAATAAAACCACTGAGGCTATTACATGAAAGACTGTTTAAATATAAAGGACTCTAACCACGTGAGGTATTTTCAATCGCTTTACATACACGTGAAAATCGGATATTACATAAGGAAGACTGAAGAAAAATCAGAGAATATTGAAAGTACCACAGACACTGCCAAAAGAACAAACAAATGTATCTTGGAAAAGGGCAAGGATGGTCAGATTTCACCTCATGTATGTCTGACACAACATCGGGAGAGGCAGACAGTATGCTTAATAAAGTGTAAAGGCAGCAAGGGGGGGGGGGGCTTCAACAGGATGGACTGACACCGAGGCTGCAACTCTGGGCTCAACCTTAACAGCGGTGAGGATGGTGCAGGACTAGGCAGGGTTTCATTCTGCGGTAACGAGGGTGGCTGGGCGTCCCAGACTCCATGGCCCCTTCCACCACCACCACCAACCAAAGAGCTGAAAACCCAGTTAGACGTGTGGGCATTCACAGTGAAGTGATATGAAAGGACGTCAAATGGCTTGTGGAAATTTTCCATTGTTTTAATTCCATTTTTCCATGAACTTTTTGAAGCCCCTTTGTATAACTGACACCTAGTGAAAATTTTGCTTTCAGAAACTTCCTGAATCTGTGAAAATCTATTCTTCTAACTAGAAAGTGATGAAGTCTTCGAAAGAGGGTATAATGCATGTGCCTTTAAAAACAAAGCTTTATTACGGAAAGGAACATGGTTATTTAGAGGTGCACAAGAAAATACCACACACATCACACTTAGTGCTGATGTCAGGCAATAATGTGCAAACCAACTCAGAGTGATTACTTTTTACTGCGATTGCTCTTTTAATAAAGGAGCAAGGGCCCTGACACATTTTTCCTAGACAGGCTCCTTTCAGGCACAGACTCATTGCCTGCTCTGCAGCGATTCCACCCGGCACTCCGTTCCTGATGGCACCTCTCTGGAGGTTGGTGCAAGCGACTACATCTGCCACAAATGTCCCAGTTGGGACATCTGAGATTCTGAGATGCTTCTTCCTTCTTCAGAAGACAAAATAGCCTGTCTTCGAAGCTTGGTTGGTTAGGATGAATATGGATTTAATCAATGTTGGAGTTATAGAGGCTCTTTGCTTTAAACAATGGGGTTCTAAATTCTAAGTTGTTATGGTTAATATTTCTGCTACTTGGCTCTTCGGCATTAGGCACTATGACCACTTCATCTATCGCTAAGGCAAACCTGTATTCTCTAAGATCTTAGAACATTTCAACTCTCTTTCTCTAGCCAACAAGTAGAAAGGTGTACAAGGTTGGTATCCACTTCACGTGCAGGTACTGAGCCAGGTACGTCGGCGCTCTGGTGCCTTAGTGGTCAAGAGTTGAACTGCTAACCCTGTGGGGGAGATTAGAAGTTTAAAATCACCAGTCGACCCTCGGGGGAAAGATGAGGCTTTCTACTAACTAAAAACATCACAATCTGGGAAACCCACAGGGGCCGTTCTATCCTGTTCTATAGGGTCACGGTGAGTCAGAAATTGACCCAGTGGCAGGGAGTTTGGTTTTTGGTTTGCTGGTTTTGAGACAGGTGCCGAAACCCTTTTATGGCCCACTAGATGGCGCAATTGCTTGAAACACTACTAACTTCCTTCTTTGTAGACCATCCTTAGGAGTGATGAAGGAATTACAAGAGGCTGGGCCCCCGAAGAACCAGTTTCAACCAGATTGTTTGGCTTGCATGTGCCTAAATCAGACCAATTTGTCCTTTCAATGAACTATCGCAAACATGGAGAGAGAGGGAATTCTGCCATCTTGTGCACCAACCACATATACCACAGTAACCCAGACTAGACATAAGCCCATCGTAAATGGACAAAAATCCAATAAGCATGCACAAGTCCAGAACCATCCTAAAGTCACTCCACCTGTTTGATTCAATTAGCTTTAAAGGTCCACCTCTGGTGTGAGACGCTTCCCCAAGTTCCCCTACCCACATAGATCCCCTAAAGCCTAGTGCTTGGAGAGCCATCTTGGAGATGCAAGTCCCAGTGTGCTCCTTGCTTGGCCAACTGCAGTGCACTGAATTATTTACTGTGGCTCCTCTAGTCAGGGTTTCTCACCAGTTGATCCCAAATCACCCTTTCTCATGGATCTGGGTAAGAAGGTCGGGGAAGACAGGATTCGATTGTGAGGGATAACAGGTTTAATTGTGATTAACATTCTACTGAGTATAAAATAAACCATTTCAGAAAGGGGGCAGGGCTCTCACTATCAGCAAGAGAAAAGCGCCAAGAGTGGAGCATCTCCTTTGCACCCCAAGATCCCTGCACATTGAACTTCATTCATCCAGGAGACAAGTTTTACTCCAGAGAAGTGGCAACAGCCAAACCAGGGACCAAAGCATGAAGTAGAGTAGTGAATGTCGCAGCTCACAAAGCAAGTACAGCTGGGTGCTTTAGGGCAGGAGGCTGGCTTGCGGAGTAGGATGCCTTTGAGCACTTAAATGGGGGAACTGGGTTTGCTGACCCAGGAAGCTCGACCCTGGAAGCTCAAACTTCAGGTTTGTGCAGTGAGTGGACTAATATGCCCTCTGAGTATCTATTGGCAGCGCTAAAAGAACTCTGTAACATTACCAAGCAGGGCTGAGACCAGACCTCAAGGCAATCCATCACCACTGTGTTAAGTTGTGTTCTCTAGAGATGCAAAACCAGTGACGATTATATGTGTTGTACTTAGAAAGAGACATATCAACAAATGGCTTAGACAGTTGTAGAAAAAGGTAAGTCCAGACTGGTTCAATTCAGGCTTCTCCTGACTTGGGCAAACTGATGAAGAGGAAGCAAGATGACGAAGCAGAGACAGCAGGGAGCAAAGGCTGGTGGGTGCAGAGGTCTGAAGTAAGTCAGCTGAATGAATCCACCATCGGTAGTAGCTCCTGGGATCAGCAGGCAATGCAACAAGAGATGGAAGAACCAGCTCTGGCAAAGGGCCAAAGAGGACGCGACTCTACTTGGTCTTTCTCATACAAAAAGACATGACCCCAAGCAGATGTCATCTGGCTGTGACGCAATTGATAGGTTGAGCTCCGCCCCTACCCTTACCCAGGAGTGTCTATTTGACATAATCCCTAACCATCACAGCCAGGCAAGACTTTGAGAGATGACACCTGAGATGAATCATAGAGGAGGTGTGGGAAGTAGTCATGCCCAAAAGAGGGGGGATATTCCAGACTACATGCAAAACCTGGGGAATGTGGTAAATCTAGGTAAACAGGAGCATAGTATGCAGTATAGGCAACAACCAAAGGCCAAGCCATAAAGTATTACTAAACAACAAATTGGTTGGAAATGTTTTGACAACAATCAAAAGGTATGAAAGGGAAAAACAATTAGGTATGAAAGGGAAAAACCCTATTTTGAGTGGAGAGTAAGCTATCAGAAGCATTTTGAAAAACTTCACAAATCAATACAATCTGAATGTTACAAAGGAGACTGGGGTGAGGATAGGTTCTCTTTATAAAAAAGAATTTCTTCTCTTTGCAATGTTAAAGTATACTAACAGTACCACTGAGGTCTGAATTTTTTCAGTGTAAGCTTAATTTTTTTCATACATCTCACAAACCAAATTATCTTAATACATTTTTAATCAAGTCTATGCACAATAATCTTGACTCTATTTTGATGGTAGTTCCGGATCTAACATTCAAAACCAAATAAAGGGACGACAAAGCCAGTTATTTTATTGCTATTAAAATCAAAATCTAAAAGCATAAAAAGTATAACTCTTCAAAGGAGAGGTTTAATCTTCTTAGAGCAACAGTCAAGGTCAATGGTGAAGTGAAATTATGTGCTATGACTCTTCTATCCATAGTCTTTTTCACTCCCACTGAGTGATGGGGGGGGGCGGGGGGAGCACAAAAATAAGATGTCCACAAAAAACTGCCTTCCAGTCAATTTTCACTGATAGCAACCCTGTAAGACAGAGTAAACTGCCCGCATTGGGTTCTGAGACTTCAAAACTTTACGGAAACAGACAGCTCCCTCTTTCTCCTGTGAAGCAGCTGGTGGGGGTGAACCACTGACCTTGGTGCATAACCCACTACATCACTCTAACTGTGATTGGCACAACTCAGTTATGCCTTTTCCATTAGGTATGAAAGTGAGGCGTCTCTAGTTCTGCCTTTGTGAATGAGCCTTATCTCTACCTGCTGTTTGTATAGAGTCCAATCATTACATTCTTAATCTGTATAACAACCACGTATCTGGAATGTTTTCCTATACATGTACATTTTTCTTTCCAACAGTATTTTTAATACTATATCATTGGCAAAATCAATGGTATTATCAACAAAACTACCATAGGCCTATGGGATGATCTATAATGCTCCCCAATAAAATTATAAAAGTAGACCAGGAGTAAGAATTTTGAGCTCACATTTAATCACAACCCTATCAGTTCTTATGACATGGTCCCACTCATTACCTGACCTCATGAATAGACCACTTAAGATATGGGGGCTATAGCAAAGTGTGAAGAAATCAGACAGTTCCCAGCTATCAGAAAGCATAGCGTCTGGGGTCTTAAAGGCTTGTCTTAAAATAAGCACCCATCTACATGAGGTGTCAGCCAAGTCCACAGAGAGAGAAAAACCAGCACACTAGTCCATGTGATCTAAGGATTATAAATAATAAAACCCAAGACCAGTGGAGGGAACTTGATTAGTGCTGAAATTCTAGGCACCTAGTTTGCAGTAGACTATGAATGATAGTGAAAGCCCAAAACCCATGTGAATTAAGCCTCTGGTGAATCTCATCTGAGCAGAGTCGAATAGTCTTGTTATCAGACAGAGTGCACTGGAAAGTGAATTAATGCAATTGTTACTTAAACATTTTTACATCATTTGTTGTATCTTCTGACCAATTTTAATTTTGCTTTAGTTTTATTATTTTCTACTTTCTTTTCTATTGAGATTTTTGTTTTATTTTGTTCTTGTCATTGGAGTTTTGTTGTTATTATATGTTTTCCTTTACATGAAATCCAGAATAGGTAAATCTATAGAGACAGTAACTAGATTAATAGCTTCTTAGGGTTATAGCAGGGAAGGTTGGGGGGAAATGAATCTTGAACAATAGGTACAATAATGAAGATAATGTTCTAAAATTTATTTTGGTGAAGTTGCACAACTCTTTAATATGTTTAAACACTGATTTGTATGATATATGAATGAATTATGTACATAAAACTGTTAAGATCTGAAAAATTGAGCCTTCTCAAAAGCCGGAACAGGGAATCTCATGATCATCAAGATGAGCCACTTGCTAGATCCCTGCTCCAAGTAGCAGAGGCAGTAAAAGTCAGAGCACGGAGCCCATGAAACAGTGTTGGGCTTCCCAGTCCACAGAAGCCACCTGCCTTCAGGTAAAGGCTTCAAAGTGGGGTGTCCTTTGGACAGTTCCCCAGCAGTAAAGGAGCACTGTAACATTAGCTGGAGCAGAGCAGAGAGTAAGGGAGACTGTGTGGCTAAATGGCCCAGGACCAGAGAGACCTGCCTGCCAGTATGACTGAGAGGAGGTGCTGTGGACAAAACAGCTGTATCCTCACTGTTTTCTGATGCTGACTTATGCAATCTGTTAACTTCCCTAGTAAAGCCCCGTCCACATGAGTATTCTCTGTGAGTTCTCTGTGCCCTGTGCAATGTATGGCTGATGTCAAGAAGTTGGAAGTGGAGGCGTATCTGATGTCTGCGCATAGGCATCATCCTCGAGCGCAGTCGGATTCTCCTTCCCTTGGGTGTAGCCAGAAGACCAGACATGGCCCACATGCTGTTTTCTCATGGTCTTCATAGAGTAATCTCTGAGTACCTGCCCAGGTTAATTTCCTATGTAATTTCCTATGTGCTTCTTCATTCATTCGGAGTCACAGGTCAGTGGATGGCAATGACTTGGGTTTTCTTCATAATTCATGAGTGTATAGTACATCTTTGATCCATTTGGCATGGATCCTTTGTAAGTACTTTCAATGTTTTTAAATAATTAATGACATTGTGATCTATTTCCAACAGTAAAAACTATAAAATGTAAAAACTGTAAAAAAAGAAAATGCTCATTTGTAAATGGAACAACCTTTGGCTCTGTCAGCAATTGATGGTCACAAATCAAATTATATTCTTCCAAGTCACAATTCATAATTATTCTTGAGAATAATTTCAAGTACTAACCTAGTTGCTGACTTATTTAACTGATTTAAACATGGTCTTCATGAGAAAATTGTAGAGCATCAAAATGGAATTAACTTTTCTGGACCAGGGAGAGATTCCTACTCTGTTACAGAAAGTCAGATCATTACTTTGAACTAGGTACAAACTGGTGTCAAAAGTGGAAAGCAAAAAGACCTTTAGGGAATAGCTTAGTAAGTTTCAAGTGCATTTAAACTGATAAGCGGTCCTGTTTTAACCTCATGTCCTCATTCCAAGTACTCAGCTCTTTGTTCCTCGTTGCTCAAGCCTCTAACTTACACCTCATAATTTAAACCTCAGTGGACAAACTGGTTTTTGCCTTGACTCCACACCCCTCCCCACTCCCACAAAATCTTTATCTACATATTCCTGTTTCTCCTGGTCTAGGTTCCCATCTCACCCACTCTAAGATCTTTCAGGACTCATAATTCAAACCCCAGACTAGAATCTGGGCATCAGACTAGATTCCTAAATGTCCTGACAGTGACTGCTTGTAGAGGTGACCTTTACCTACTACACACAGTGAGAACTCCTTCAGACGACGTCCCAGGAGCCTTGCAAGGTCCTGTTTGGCATTCATCCTAGACGCTCCTGAAACCAATTACTCAATCATTCTGGACATTCTCTCACTGCCCAGCCCTCCTGCCCCGAGTAGTCTCTAAGATGCAGTCATCTGCCATTCCCCGAATGGCCAGTTCTGACAAGACTGGTCCTAGGCCCTGCAGGAAACACAAATATGTACAGGTGATGATTCATGCCTTCCAGAACTTATATTCCAATAAGGAAGTTCAGACAAGAACAATTACAGTGAGAGTCAATAAATACTAAAAGCCCCCCTAAGAAGGAGAGCTGGGTGTTTGTTTTTGATGTGTTTCGTTTTCATCTTTATGTATGCGAACAAATTCTTAAAGGATGGAGACACTTTTAATACACTGCAATTGAACTGTTGGCGCATGGAAAATCGGTATGTATTAAGAGCGGTAAGAAAACAAGAGTTAAAGCAAGAGGGCCAAAATGGGTACAGAAATTATCTGACAACACTGTCAGGTACTACTAACGTAAAGGAAGAAACAAAAGTAAACCTAGTGTGGGTGGGTGGGCAGGCTCAGGCTGCAGGCAGAGGGCCAACACGGAGTCATTGCTGGAGGCTGAGTTAGGCAGCACTGTGCACTAGCTGGCCATTCCTTTGTTCTCCTACTCTGGTAAAAAAAAAAAAGGAACTAGTTTTAAAAGCGTAAAGCTGAATTGTTGTTTACATTTGGCAAAGATTATCTTCCAGATTCAAGAGGTAATTTAGATACCCGACAGTGGTGATTCAAAGCATTTTCTCATTTTGAAAAGCTGGCAAGTAAACTTGGAATCCCCAAGCCAAAAAAAAAAAAAAGGAAGGGGGTGCTATTTCAGCTGTCTGTTGATTGAAGATCTACTTATTTTCTACCCAAAAATGAAAGGGTTGGAGAGTATCAGTTGCATCTACAGCTAATAAACACTAGAAACAATACACATTAAAAATAACAATATATATAAATCTAAGCAAATGCATACCACCTTATCTTCAACTGTAAATGAAGCACACTGACCAATTATGCAACCTACACACCTACAGCCAATTGTAATAACAGAAAAATCTCAGAATAATGTTTTTCAGATGACTGGACATGAGTTTTTTTATTCACATGCCTTTGTCATACTTACAGCATCATCTCCTTATTTTCTTAATCATTTTATTGGGAGCTCATACAGCTGTTATCACAATCCATCCATCCATCCATTATGTCAAGCACATTTGTACATTTGTTGTCATCATCATTCTCAAGACATTTTCTTCCTATCTGAGTCCTTGATATCAGCTCTTCATTTATTTCCCACACACACACCCTCCTTCACTTATGAACCCTTGATAATTTCTCATTTTTTTCATGTCTTGCACTGATCGATGTCTCCCTTCACCCACTTCTCTGTTGTCCATCCCCCTGGGTGGTGGTTATATATAGATCATTGTGATCTGTTTCCCCTTTATCTCCCCACCTGCCCCTTACCCTCCTGGTATCACTACTCTCGTTATTGGTCCTGAGGGGTTTATTTGTGCTGGATTTCCTGTGTTTCCAGCTCTTATCTGTACCGATGTACATGCTCTGATCTAGCTGGATTTGTAAGGTAGAATTGGGATCATGATAGTGGGGGGTGGTGAGCATTAAGGAACTAGAGGAAAGTTGTATGTTTCATCGGTGCTATACTGCACCCTGACTGGCTCGTCTCTTCCTTGTGACCCTTCCAGTTGTACAGGGATGTCCAACTGTCTACAGATGGGAATGCTCCCACTCGTTCACATCAACATGACTTTTTGTGTTTACCTCCTCCTTCATTCTAGCCATTCCTTGTGTCCTGGTCACCCTGTTGAAATTGCCACTGTGACTTAAGTTTCTCTTTCCCTTCCTCTGGTTTCTCCTTTAATTGTCTTCATTTGAGCCCAAGTTTTCGGTTATCTACCAAAAACTAGAAAATTCCTCTGCTTCTTCCAGTAGGGAATTAGTGAGGCAGAGCAAGAAATCTAAATAGGGAGGTTAATAGGAGACTACAGGGACTAAAGTGAGTCCAGAACCTAAGAGAATCACAGAATCATTCCGTCCACAGCTGCCAGCGATCTCCAGAGACCATGACCAGGGGCGTCTTAAACTTTCTCCACTCTAGACCCCTTTTCACCCCAGAAATTTACAACACAGGCAAGTGCTAGCAGAAACATCTTGGACTCATTATGCATTTGACTCTCTATTATTTTATCATTGTTCATCTGGAAAACTCACAATGGCCAAGTTTGTCCGGGCCTGATTCCGCGATGTGACTTCACAATGCAGGGCTTAGGAAGCTTTCGTTAGTGCACACTGCTTTCAGGTAGGTATTGGTTCTCAAGTTCAGAAAATCGCACCTAAATGCAAAGTTGGGTTTAACAGCAAATGCCTCCGAATCCACTGGATGGTCTTTCAAACATGTTCAAAATGCATATGCAAATACCCCGCAAATTAGACTAGAAAACCGGGCATTGTACTCTTCTTGTGGAAATACTGACACCCCAACCCGCTGCACTAACCAGAAAAGTCTAGGAATGTCCTCTGCTGGGGGCTGAAATCATTAGAGGCCATTAGGCCCTCCCTGTTTGTCATCTGCACCATCAATCAGCCGATCGATCAGTGCTCTTCCCTAGACCAGGCACTCAACACTAAAACTGATTCCTGTGGATGTTAATTGGGCTCATATTAATGGCCAGACCCTGAGCTTAGTATTTGAAAAGATTTAACAATGAACCTGGACTTAATTTAAGACAGAAAAACTTTCTGATTACATCAAGCTGTCTCCTTTTTTCCTTTGTTTTTTAAAGGGGGGTAGGGGTGTGTGATAATGGTCATAAAGAAAAAGAATCTGGTTTGTTTATAAACTCCTAATTAAGGAGAAAGCAAAACAACAACAAAAACTATTGAGAAAAAAGTCAGCTTTGCAATAACCAGTATAGGCTTGGTTGAATACAGAACATCCCTTGCCAATACCTGTGTCTACTGCAAAGACGCGGGCACTAGCCACATGCTTTTAGAGTCCCAAATGGAAAGAAGGCAGCAGTTACAGACAGGGTAATGGGTTACTACTCATCAGCATGTTCTTGAACTCTCTCCAGCATAATCAGATATGCAGGCCAGAGGCAAGCCGTGGAGCAGGATAGAGACCTACAGGTAAGGCTCAGGCAATGGTAACCAGATCCAGCAGCAAAAAGCAAAAAGTTTCCTGTGACAAGGCTAAGGGGGTTTAGCCCCTAAAAGCACAAACCCAACCACCTCTGGAATCGGGAAGCAGTAAGCTTTCACACCAGCTGAGGGCATTACTCAGGACACCACACCATTGGTGGTTTGGCCTGGAATTAAACTAACATTGAGGAAGACTATTTTCTTTCAACTGGTACCAAGTGGAATTTGTACTTTGTTCAATAAGTCAATGATTACTTTAAAAAATACAAAAGAGCTCCAAGAAGTCTGTGAAGAAAAAATGGAGTTGAGAGATAATGGAATTTTCCATTAGCTTTTTGAAGTTCCCTAGCACTTATATTTCTTTATTTAAAAAAAAAAAGTGTTCAAAACAGTAATTTCAATAGCACCTACACATGTTTTAAGCTGACACACTGGGAAATATGCTAGAAGAGTCTGTTTATTAGGTGTAAGCTAATCAGTTTTATTTGATGGCGTAAGCTGTCAAATCAATTCTACCTCATAGCATCCACACATGACAAACCAGAACCATGCCAAACTGCCCCACAGGGCTCCCTGTCATCTTCACAGAGGCAGATGGGGAGTCAATGGGTGAGTATGACCCACTGGCCTTTCAGTCAGCAGCCAAGTACTTAACTGTAGTGCCAGGGCTAATACTTTAAAACACAGGCGCATTTTAAACAGCGAACAGCAGCTTTCAAATCTGCATACAAAAGTCATCTTGGGTCTAAAACAGCTCCCTGCCATGCATCCAAAGTCGATTTCTAGGTACTGCTATTACAATCTTTAACACAGGCATTCTGAACATAGTCAGTCTCGCCTTGATTTCAACATCTGGTGACCCTATAGGACAGAGAAGAATTGTACTGCAGGGTTTCTGAAGGCTGTACAATTGTAATTCTTTCAGGAGCAAGCTGCCTCATCTTTCTCCCTCAGAGGGGCTGGTGGGTTTGAACCTAGCACTTTGTGGTTAGCAGCGCAACTCTTAACCTATTACATGCCCCCAAAGTTCCTTCTGAGAAGCATAAGTCAAAAAATGGACTGCCATGGAGTTGATGCTGACTCATAGTGACCCTACAGGGAAGAATAGAATTGTCCCTGTGGTTTCCAAAGCTGTTTTGTTTTAAGCAGAATGCCTCACATTTCTGTCGAGGGGCCGCAGTACAACACGTGACCCACTGTAGGTTACCAGGACTCTTGAGGATGATGCGCAAACTCAGTGCCATCAAGTCGATGCCGACTTACAGCGACCCTGTGAGTTTCTGAGACTGGAACTGTTTACGGGAGTAAAATGCCTCATCTTTCTCCTGAAGAGTGGCTGGTTGTTTTGAACTGCCAACCTTTCAGTTAGCTGTCCTACGTGCAACCACTATGCCCCCAGGAACCACAGTAAACCATAAATGCAGCTTAGTCTCGTGATGACAATAGGTCATTAATTTATTCAAGAGGTTACACATTTATTTCCAATGTACAAATAGATAAAATGATTCCAATGATTTGTGAAATAAACCCTGTTTCCTATTTATTGATTCTTTGCGAGGAATAATTTTTCCACTGATACAGGGAGCACATAAAGGGGGTGTCAAAAAGTTTGCGGAAGAAATTCATTATCTTTTAATTCCACAAACTTGTTGAGGCCCGTCATTGAATAATCACATCAAGACAAACTTCTAAGAGAGAGATACATGGCTGCAGAGATAGCTCCGATCCACTCATGACCCCCCAAATAACAACTGAAGAATAATTTAGGAGGAGAATGTGTTCAACAAAGTTGGTTGTTAAAATATTGTTTTAAACAAAGCACAATAAAGTCAAAGTTTATGGGGTTCATTGAAAACAGTTATTCAGTATGCATACCAAACCAAGCACCATGCTCACTGCCATAGAGTTGTGGTTAACAATGCAATGCCAAACCTAATATGCCCCATAATTCCTCCTGAGGATTGTAACTCAAAAACACTCACTGCCAATGAGTTGATTCTGGCTCATAGTGACCCTACAAGACCCTACAGGGCTGCCTTTGAACTCTTTATGGGAGTAGAAAGCCTCACCTTTCTTCCCTGGAGTGCCTGGTGGTTTCAAACTGCTCACCTTGTGATTAGCAACTCAACCAGCAATCCACTATGCCACCACCAAGACTCCTTCTATCAGCGGTTCTCAACCTGTGGGTCGAGACCCCTATGGGGGTCAAATGACCCTTTCACAGGTGTTGCCTGATTCATAACAGTAGCAAAATTACAGTTATGAAGTAGCAAGAAAAATTATTCTATGGCTGGGGTCACCACCACATGAGGACCTGTATTAAAGGGTCGCAGCATTAGGAAGGTCGAGAACCACTGCCCTATACTGCTACTGAACACAGTTACTATTTTGTTTCTTAAAAAAAAAGAAAAAGGGCTCATAAGAGAGAAGTCAGCACAAAAGGAAAAGGAAAACACCAGGAAGAGCAACAACAGTTAAAGACACCCGAGTTAAATCCTGTCACATGCACAATCCTGGAACAACAGTCATAAACATTCATTGGTAGCTAGATACCCAAGCTACACAGCTATGAGAAGGAACATGGAACCTCGCCCCCGAATATCTATATAGGGTTGACAGCAACTATTTCTACACATTTATATATGCCGCAAGTACATCTTGAGTCCAGCACCCTAGGGGCAAAGTCATGAAAATTTCTTAACCACAAACTAAACACCTCGAGGGAATGAGTCACTGGGGCTGGGGCTCAGGAGCATGGTCTCAGGGGACAGCAGGACCAGGACCAGGATCAGAAAGTCCAGAAAGCACATGTTCTACACTCTTCTTTGCGGACAAGTGACGGGGTCTTAAAGCCTTTTGAGTAGCTATCTAAGCTACAGCTACTGGTCCTGCTCCCATCTGGAGCAAGAGAGTGTGAAGAAAATCAGGCCACATGAAAATACTTAGCCCAAGAACTGAGAGGCTACAGGAATCTCAGCCTCCAGGACACAGACTCGACCTCGAGGCTGGCTGCCTACCAACAGCTCTGACATGGATCCTCTTAGAAAGCCCTGTGAGAGTGGGAGGAAAATGTGGAACAAAACCTAAAATCATATAAATGAGCCAGGTTACTGGTCTGATCGATACTGGTGGAACCTCTAAAACTATAGTCCTAGTGACCCTTCAAGCTTGAAACTGAATTAACTCCACAGCTCGACTTCCAGCTGAAAAGTAAACAGGCAAGAAAATGAACACCAAGACACCAGCAAGATAAGCACTCCTTAGAGCCAATAACCATTTGCAATCAAGAGTGTAGCATTTGCTCTGAGACAAAGTTCAGGAGGCAGGAAGGGAGGGGATAGAAGATCAAATGAAAACAGTTAACACACATAAAGAAAGTGCTATAACCTTGTGGTTATATTATAATCAATGACATGAAACAGAATGTGCCTGCATTGTTGAACAAAACCTGATAGGCTCTGTAACTCAGAAAAAGAAGAAAAGAAAAAAAGTTCAACGCAGGCTAGTTACAAGGACGCCTTTCAGAAGAGAAAACAGTATAAGTACACACTAGGTAGTCTCAACATAACCAATCTGAAATCATGTCCCATGCTCTGAGTTCAGCTGACATCATATTACTAGGCAGTTTCTGTAGCGTCTGTTCATTCACAATTTCCTAAAGTTCAATTCTTTCCATAAGTCAATAAAAAGCTTCAAGAGTATCATACTTATCCATCTCAGAAGGGTTTGTGATTTTCTGATTACCTCTCTCCACATGATTTTTTTTTTAATCTGTTCTTGGAGGTATTTCACATTGCTCAGTGACCCTTGTGAATGTTCCTGCATACTCAGGGGAGTCTGTCAATGCCTAATCATCTTTTTTCTTTTTTCCACGACCAACCATTTCAGCCGGATGCAAAGGAGCCCTGGTGGTACTGGTGGCTAAGTGGTGGACTGCTAACCACAAGGTTGGTGGTTCAGAGAAAAACAAAGTTGTGTGCTCACATAACAATTTACAGCATCAAAAACCCTGTAGAGGGTCACTATGGATGGGAATCAACTTAATGGAAGTAGTTTGTAGGTTAAGAAGCAACTGGAAGCATATGAGCTATAGTCAATATACCAAAACGACTTACAAACAACAGTGAAGGCTGGCTCTTGTGAAGGTGACTGACAAAGTGAAATATGTATTATCACATCTTGATCAGTTGACCCATTGACATGTGTGGCTTTAGCAAGCCTATCTATTGCCTCTAAATAGGGGCACCTTCTTAGGACTAGCTTTCATAATCGTAATCTCTTTTTATTCTTTGATCCTATTTCCAAGGGAGGAGAAAGCAACATGCCTGACTGCTCCTCATTTTGAGAGCCAAAAAGTATGGTACTGCCACACATCGGTTGGGCTGCTAACCACAAGGCCAGCATTCTACTCCCATAAAGACGCACAGTCTCAGACATCCACAGGAGCAGTTCTACCCTGACCTACAAGGGTCATTATCTGTTGGAATCGACTAAACAGCAGGGAGTGTATGACCGAACGCCTGACATGGGCGAGCAGAGATACGCCACCATCATCACTAAGTCAGAAGAAGGCCTGGCAGTTTACTTCCAAAACTCAGCCCATGAACTCTCTGACACACGTGGCGTTGCCATGAGTCACTGTCAACTGGGCAGTAGCTGGCATGGCACCATAAGAAAAGTAAGATTTGGCTAATCCAGAAGAAAACTTAAAAAAAAAACACTGACCCTACAACCAATGACTTTTCAAAACGAATGCACATGGCAATTAGTGACCGTACCAAAACAAAGAACATCAACAAAAAGGGCCCAAAGTTGAAATTCAGGCAATATGGCACCCAGTGGAGCACAGATTTGCGATGTATCCCTGGACTTCAGTGTATTCTCTCATCAAACAAAAAGGCCAAGTTAGACAATTCAAAGTGTTTTTTCCCAGTTCTGCTAGTACTCATGTTTGATTTCATGAACGATGCACTTAAGGCAGCATTTCACAAGCTAGAGGTTAAGACACCTAAAGGCAACAAGAGGAGAATGATCAACGGAAAGTTTGATTCTGGAACAGCTGCTCCGGGTAGGCAATAGAATACTAACTGCAGATTATACATACGAGGGGGGTTCAAAAAGTTCATAGAGCAATGGAATTTAAAGAGAATGGAGTTTTTCCACATGTTGTTTGAAACCACCTTGTACACAAGGTAACTTGGGTGTCTGTATTTTTACACAACCCTGCAGCCTTACGACTGCTGCTAACCTTTAAAAGATCAGACATCTGAAGATGATTTTCTTCTTTCCTTCGATCTTTTTGCATGGTCAAGAATTTGAAAGGAAAGTGTGGGAGTTTGCTTGTTAAATGTTAGGTGTAAGTGTGATTAAAGAAGTAAATGGGAGGGCTGCATACCAAAAACAATCTTTATCAAGACGGATATTTTAACATCCAAAGTTAAGTCACAAGATAAAACAGGAGTGAGAACTATATGCCATCCAACAATCAGAAGATTGATCAGATGCAGGAAGTTTATCAAATCAATGAAATACGAATGGCACACCTGGCAGGTGTCTCTTAAGGGCCCGGACACCAAAGATTGCAAAGAAACCAAGAGACAAGAACCTGGAGATTTCCATGGACAAGGAGGAGGTAAACATCTATTTCTCTCCATAAAACCAACCTGCTGTTAACCATTCTTCTTGTAAAATCATTCACCTGTATTTGCTAAATAACAAATCATGGCTAAAAATAAACTGTTTGGAACAAAGGCACACTAATTTGCCTAAATGGCCTACTGTCCTGTCCTGGGCACCTTTCAGGCAGTATGCAAAGGCAGCTCATAACTGTCGAGCAGAGCCCAGCAGCTAGATCTAAGAGGCAATGGGAGATTTTCAATGAGTTTTTCAAACACATAGCTATTCAATTTTCCCAATTATAATACAGTAGAGAATAACCTGGTTTTGTTATGGTTATAACCACAACAAAACGTATAGTTATTTTTCTAGGGAAGTATAAAAATATGGGAAAGATATTTCAGCAATTAAAAAAGAAACTATATTGCATCCTAGAAAAATTATTTTTAATTTTGTCATTTTTGCATGAATTAAAAATATTTGTAGAACCTCTATTTTGTACCTTCTTGTAATTTAAACCCCAAGGAGCACTGGTGGAGGTGCGGTTCTACCTTGAGCAGTAGTTTGAAACCCCCAGTGGTTCTGCAGAAGAAAGACCAGGCTTTCAACTCCCACAAAGAGTGGCACTCACAAACTCACAGGGACAGTTCTGCCCTGTCCTACAGAAAGGGACTTGATGCCAGTGAGAAGCCTCTTAAGTTTTTCCTATTCTTCACCCTCTCAGGGGTTGGGCAAAAGTACTCATAAACGACAACTCAAATATGGGAACCATTAACTCTGATTGCGGAAATCACAAGGCAAGAAAAGGTACAGCAATTCAAAACAGAAAGAAAAAAAATGGCATGAAAGCTGTGGAAGAAGTCTGTTGAGACCAAGCTGAGCCAAGGCAGAGAGTGGGTGACAGGACCTGTCATCGGAAGAAGCTCAATTGGAGATATGCTTCTCAGGCCTGAAGGTCCTAGGACTAGAGAAACAGGTGTAATGAAACGAACACTTCCTGAGCCTAGTACGAAGCATGTGCAAGTTTTCATTTACTCCTAAGAGCAATCTTAAGTGAGCTGGAAAATCTGTGGCCCCAACAGATCCGGAAGCCCAGCCAATGTCAAGGGGCTTTCCGCCTTGTCTCTTTCTTTTCACATGATGGTGAGCACAGAAAATAATGTTCGTGTGGCAGGCTCAGGTAAAGAAAGGAGGCTGTTGCGGTAGTCAGCAACTAGCCAGGAGGCTCTGAAACATCCTCCTGCCCCACCTAACTTCAAAGCGGGCTGCGGGGCATATGCTGGCACATCCAGAATCCATTCCTGGGTTGAGATGGAAAGTTTTACGGTATAATTTATTTCAAAGCTGTTGCGATTTCTATTCCACTCTTCAGCTTCTGAGAGCTACACCTAGGTCGGCCTGCAACTAACTCTGAGAGCAGGAGGCGGCGGTACCTCGCCCCACCCATGTCACACACACCCAGGGGGTCCTCCCCCAAAGCCAGAGCCCCTTCCAGTATTTTTTAAAAGATTGAATCAGGTTTTCCTCAAAAGAAGCTAAATTTTGCTCTAAAGGAGACAAAAGTAGTAATTTCACGAGTGTTAGCAAGAACATTATTAAAGAAACACACCAAAACATTCATATTTAAATGTTACTGGTGAATCAAGCAAAGGCAAATAACATGAGATTCCATCGTGGGTAAATACAGAGGAAGAAGCTGGACAAAGGTGCACCCATATTGGGGGACCCAAGATATGTATTGAGAGGAGCAACGAGTGGTGGCTAATCCTGAAATTATGGATAAGCCTACAAGAGGTCCAGATGTTTATGATTTCTCAGAAAAGAAACATGAAATTTCAGAGTACTTTGTTAAGGTGCTATTCTGAGGGGGTTGGAAAGGTCTGATGAAATCAAGGATTGTCACAGAGGTTTTCTCACTCAAAGCCACACTCACCACGGTCGAGTCGATGCCAACGTCCACAGACCCTGAAGGACAGAGTAGAACTGACCCCTTTGGGATCCAAGGTCTCATCTTTCTCCCCAGAGCGGCTGGTGTTTTCGAACTGCTGACCGTGTGTGCAGTTAGGAGACCGTGTGTAGCCACTACACTACTAGGTTATGAAATATTGATAAGGAAAATCCACATCAACTTGAGTATCAATTTCTTACATATTTGTTCCTTCAGTATTATCTTCTACCCAGGGTAGACTTACAGACAGCCTAAGGGTTTAAAGAAAGTTTAACTAGAGCACATCCACTGGCCATTTGTTACCATGCTATCAATGGCTACGCTGGCAATAGTTCCAACAGAAACTACGCGGCTCACACAGTCTGAAATATCCCCTGGCCCTTCATAGAGATGGTGAACTTCAAAAGCACCCCAGGATGAAAAATCACACTTAACTACGTATTTATACTGAATATCAACAAAAGACTTGTGGCAAGGTTTACAAAGAGGACTGTTTCCATTAAGTAACAGGAAACATTTACTTATAAATTTTTATAAACCACTTAATTGCATTCAGTCATATATACTGTTCCCATTAACACACTGGTCAGGTATTACTACAAACCAGCTCCTTGTACAAGCTCACCACATAAATATTATGACAGAGCCTTTTAGACAAAGATTGTTTTAAAAAAATTCTGCTCAAAAAATTAAGAAATGCTTCACAAGCATCACCGCCTCTCATTCCCACTGTCCTTAAACACCATTCAATGTGTTCTTTACTTAAAGATTTTCTTCAGAACACATAGTTGGTTTAAGTATATAGTACAAAGGGGCAATCTATTTACTATCAAAAATCAAGAAATCAACAGTTCAGAAATTTTATAACTCTGAGAGTGCATGGTTTCCTGTGGAGTTTCAGGTGTCCTCAGGTGGGTTGACTCGTGGTGGCCCACATGCATGAGTACTGCCCCATGCAGAGTAGAGCTACTTCATGGGTGTACACCGCTGTGACTTTTCAGTTCCATGTAAACTTTTTACGAATTTAAAGATCTCGACTGTCACTATATCCTGCAAATAAGTGTACTGATGAACAATCACAGAAGCAAATGTTTGCCCGTATCCCCTAAAATATGAGGAAAGGAAAAAGTGTTTGATTAAAACAATCTTAAAGTTTGTTGTTTCCTTTCTTTTTAATGCTTCTTAAAACATTTTACTATCAATTTCCAGAAACACTGTTAAGTAACCATTAATATGACAATTTGAGGCAAACAGTAATCAGATTTGACACACACACAACAACCTGAAGACTACACTAGCTTTGCCAGGGTGTGTTATGTATGGCAGGCTAAAATAGGAACCCTGGCAGCTAAGAGGTTAAGGACTCTGCTACTAAACAAAAGGTCCCCTATTCAAGTGAACCAACCTGGCAGCAGGAGAAGGATGGGGCGGTTGGTTTCCATAAAGCCCTAGGCCTTGGAAACCCCCTGGGGCAGTTCTACCCAGCCCCTTTGGGTAGCTATGAGTAGAAATGGACCATGGGCCAGGGGAGAGCTAAAATATCTCTGAGCACCGAGAGGAGACCAGCCACATAACTCTCAAGTGATAGATATTTGGAGAAACAAATATTTTAATTTGGATAAAACTGGGAAGGTGGAGAAGATGCTGCTTTGTGCAGCTGTAACCACAAAGTACATGTTTCAAATGCCAATGTCTATGTTAATATTCTTTTAAAACCACAAGGAAACAAAATCTGAGTTTTGGAACTGACCTGATTAAGCAAATTCTTTTCCATAACTGTATTAAAGAATCACTATTCTCTCCCTCCACATGCCCCAATTTGAGTCTACATATTAACATATCTACTCAAAGGTCAAGCAAATCTGTCTTGGAAGAAGTACAGCCAGAATGCTCCTCACAGGCAAGGATGGCAAGTCTCCGTCTTACATACTTCAGACATGCAGTCAGGAGAGACCGGTCCCTGGAGAAGGGCATCATGTTTGGTAAAGTGGCTGGGACAGTGGACAAGAGGAAGGCCCTCAGTGAGATGGAAGGACAGTGGCAGCAACGATGGGCTCAAACATAAGAACAACGATGAGGATGGCACAGACGTGCAGTGCTTCATTCTGTTGGGCGTAGGGTAGTGAAGGGTCGTAACCAACTCACTGGAACCTAACAACAATATTACACATCTAAAGAGTACGATTGCGGTGGCAGTCCCCTAATCTGGTGTCAATTTAAGGATGAAGAGTGTGGAGGTGCAGTCTAGGCTGTCAATATGGAGATAGCCAAAGAGACTTCTGTGTGGGCATGGCCTTCTCCTGAGAATTCTGGGAAATCTGGTACTTCCTCCTTGGAGGCAGAAGACACCTCTCTCTCTCTGCTACTCCCTGGGAGACACTGCAGAAGACTAGCTACATGGACACAACCAGATCTCTGAAGCCAGAGAAGCTACACAGAGAGCCCTGCCAGTGCTGAGATGCTTACACCACCACTGGACTTTCTACCCACTGACCTGTGATCGTCCTGCATTTGGCTTCATTGCATATGTTTCCTGAGTCTGAAGAGGACTTTATAGATTGATATCAGACATATGGGCTAATATCAGACTTATGGCCTTGACCTGGACTCAGTTGGGATGTTTTCTCCATGCTCAATTGTATATAAACTTCTTTCTTATACACGAGTCTCTCTGAGTCTCTCTGGATTTGTTTCTCTGGTCTACCCAGGCTAACATACCCCCGGCTGTGTACTAGGACCTTCTTGGGAGCAGACTGCCAGGGCTTTCTCCCACACATAGTGTACCTTGCAAATGGAGACACAGACCAAGCAAGGCAGCCATATAGTCGTCCAATGATCAAAGAGCAAGGGGGGTGGGGGGCTCGCGGAGCCATTTATCTCTCTGCCCTTCAACTAATCTCACATGTGTTCATTGGCTATGTTGGAACAACAAACCTACCTATCACAACTGCTATAAAGAAAACTTTTAAAATGTCAGCTCATAGGAAAATCAAAGCGTGTCTAGACAGTTCCTAGAAACCCTGTAAAAAGAAGTGATACCTCTGGTACCACAATTAAGACATCTACACTTCAGTCACAGTAGTTAAGAGTATATAAGTTAAAAAAAAAAAAAGTACATAAGCATGTGCAATAAACCAGAGCTCAAAACTGTCAGTGGAAGGAGGGGAACCGTCTATAGTTAACTGTTTGTACACACAAGTTGTAACTGCACTTATGATCACTTAAAAGAACATAGTGATTCTTCAGTTATTAGTCAGGCAGGGTAATATTAGCGGTCTGATATCTCCCCTCCTCCACAGCACAGCACAGCACAGCACAGGGCCATCATTCCAGACGTGCTTTCCTCAGTCTTGGAGTAAGTGCTGTTGTGCTGGGCTGGAAAAGAGCACTTGAAGTTGTCTGGCCGGGAAAATGTGTAAGGGAAAGGAACAGAGAGTGCTGTGAATATTGGCCAAATAACCCTGAACAGTAGTACACGTAATGTGGTTGCCTGGCATCCTTAAAATAAAGTTAGGATTTTGCCATTCAGGATGGATAGGATTTTTTTTAAATCATTTTTTGGGAGGGCTCGAACAACTCATCACAGTCCATCCATCCATCCATTGTGTCAGGCACATTGTACATTTGTTGCCATCACCATTCTCAAAATGTTTGCTTTCTACTTGAGCCCTTGGTATCAGCTCCTCATTTTATCCCCTCTCTCCCCGCTCCCCCTCCCTCATGAACCCTTGATAACTTATAAATTATTGTCATATCTTACACTGTCCAATGTCTCCCTTCATCCACTTTTCTGTTGTCCGTCCCCCAGGGAGGGGGTCACAGGTAGATCCCTGTAATCAGTTCCTCCTTTCTACCCCACCTTCCCACCACCCTCCCTGTATCGCCACTCTCACCACTGGTCCTGAAGGGCTCATCTGTCCTGGATTCCCTGTGTTTCCAGTTCCTATCTGTACCAGTGTACACCCTCTGGTCTAGCCAGATTTATAAGATAGAATTGGCGGGGAGTGGGGAAAGGGCAAGGCGAAACTTTTAAGAACTAGAGGAAAGTTGTATGTTTCATTGTTGCTCCACTGCACCCTGACTGGATCGTCTCCTCCACGCAACCCTTCTGTAAGGCAATTGTCTACAGATGGACTTTGGGTCTCCACTCTGCACTGCCCCTCATATGATATGATTTGATTTTTTGTTCTTTGATGCCTGATACCTGATCCCATGGACACCTCGTGATCACACAGGCTGGTGTGCTTCTTCCATGTGGACTTTATTGCTTCTCAGCTAGATGGCCGCTTGTTTATCTTCAAGCCTTTAAGACCCCAGATGCTATATCTTTTGATAGCTGGTCACCACCAGCATTCTTCAAAACATTTGCTTATGCACCCACTTTTTCTTCAGGAAGTTGAGCATCATGGAATGTCAGTTTAATAGAACAAAGTGTTCTTGCCTTGAGGGCGTACTTGAGTAGAGGCCCAATGCCCATCTCCTACCTTAATACTAAACCTATAAATATATGCACATAGATCTATTTCCACATCCTCATATATATATTTACATATACACAGGCCTCTATTTAGATCTCTAGGGTAGGCTGTCCCGGTAGTTGGAAGCAGGGAACCAGTAGAGAGGTCTGAGGGGCTGGCCCCCAAGCCCAACAACATGGATAGGATTTTTAACCATGGAAAGATTCCCATATAACTAGTAAAGGTGCTTGGCGATTCAGATAGTGACATTTTCTTGATCTTGACTACTTGATGCTCAAATAATGTCAGAGTAAATACCTCAAAGGGCCGCTGGCAAACTAGTTTGTGGACTAGCTTCGATTATTATCAAGAATCAAAATACAGTTGAAACAAGAACCAAGATGTATATGAGGAACCTGGAGCTCAACCTCCACGCTCCCATTTTAACAAAGTGCCATGGCTATCTCTCTGCAAGGTGCCCCTCAGGCTCCACACATCCTCTGAAGAACTTTCCCTTCTCAGTCCAAAACCCGAGTAGGAAGTACCCGCCCCCCAGAGCGGGGACCGCTGTGTCCTCGCTGCTCATTGGCTGCGGGAGCCATCAGTCGACGGCAGGCGGGGCCACCTTTAGGAGATGGGAATCTCAAGGCCGAAAACTCTGGGAAGGTCCAAAGGCTCCTTCGCCCCAGCCAAAAAAAGCTATCAGCCTCCGCGTGGCCTTCCACGGCCTTTATATTTGGTAGGCAGTCCTCTGTTCTGGTTCCTTTGACTTCCCCAAGAGGCAGAGCATAGTCAAAGCGTTCGTATCTCTCCCCAGTTCTGCTAGCAAGCCCCCTGAGACTAAACGGAGGGTGCTGCGGTTGTAACAGTGAAGCGAGCTGTGCAATAGCTCTCCCTGAGGGGAGCCGCAGATTCACTCCTGTAGAAATGAAACAACTGCTTCCAACCGTTCCAAATGCACTGTCCTTCAGCAAGTGGTACAGCGTCGGTTCAGTAAGAGTTGCCAGAAAGGGTGAATTGTTCCACTAGCCACGGTTGCCGCTCACTGGGCATCCGGTTGTCACAACCACAGAGTCAGATCTGGAGTTCTAGAACCATGTCATACTTTGACCACACCAGCAGCCCACGGTCCTGAACAGAACAGATTTAGAACCGGCAAGTTCAGTGCTGTACCCTGCAATACAACCTGACAAGACAGCGCTGCTGTCGCCTGGAGGGAGAGTGCGTGCTCCTTGAGAAGGCAAATTCCGTGGACGAGGAATTAGCAACAGCGGTGCTAGTTATAACGGGTCCACAAGGGGCTCTGCAAACTTGATGGTCTTGGCGGCACCCGGATAATCAGTCATCTTAAAGGAGGAGGAACATCGGTTCGTGTCTGCCCTTTTTAGTTCAGTCTTAGGCTACTGGAGGAAGGGGGCCTATCTTGCTGTAAAATAAGTAGAGTGTAAGTCTCTATCCCTATCAAGGGCTCCGGCACTGCGAGAATACGAGCCATCTGTTGGACGCATCATCTGCCCAAGGCCTGGATCATGAAAGACAACAGGGAGCAATCCTTCGAACCCACGGCAGCATACTTCAGGTTACTCGCTTCCTGGCTTAATCTTCAACAGACACTCTAGTCGGCTCACTTTTCTCCGTTCATATCTCTGTTCATGTCTCTAGCTTGTTCTCCAGTTCTCCTGCCCTTTCCATTGCCGGCGTCATCACCTATGTTCCCTATCATCACTAAATCCCTCCTTCCGACATTTCCTGGGTCTCCCTAAAGCTCACTCTCCCCTCGATCTATCACTACTCCCCTAGCTTCACACACCAATCAAGCCAGTTCAGATTCCACCACGCACTCTCCCAACAGTGAACTTCACTTTTCTAAACAGGGCTGCTGCCGAATCCTGACAGCTGGGCACAGCCAATCCACGAGGGATAAATAACCCGAGCCGCCAATGAGCACCCGCCGGGAGGCAGGAGGCGGGACTTCACCTAAGTTCCTCGGGTCCTGAAACCAAAGACCT